>NC_081757.1:25916075-26237325 GCF_963082965.1 Carassius carassius | reverse complement strand
GCTTGAAGACACTTCACTTTTGCTCTGTGTGCTTACTATTTCTCCAGATTTTAATATAATTTAAAAGGAGCTCTGAAAACTCTGCAGCTAAAGTTAATGTGGTGGTCCAAACAGTGTTCCTGGCCCCATTAGCCTAGTTTGTTGCTGAAGACATTATCAGGGAATAGTTCCTCATGAATAATTCAGTGTTTTAGTTCCACTTAGCTTCACAGGCACGCAAAGCAGCACCACGGTGGAAACTTTCTTCTGGAGTGTTTTCCTCTTATTTTGCTGCTGTTTTGTTAAGTTCTTGGTGAGAGAGTGTCACAGTATGTTGGGCTGGCTCAAAGATGGCCTTGATAGTCACTGACTGTGGTAAAATCGCTGCGATTTCAAGCAGTGTTGAGAAATGAGCCATATGCCAGCATCCAAACCTACACACAGGCTTTTGTCGTGAAATATTTTAAAAAACTTTTCAACTTTTCAGTACTTTTCAGTTGTCAGCAAATTGTGTATCATGACAAATGTAAATCTAGTTTTAAATGGAGCATGTGTACATTAAAATCTATTAAAATACTGAAAAGAATAATACAATAGATTTTATAGAAATAATTGTTTTTGAGGTTTGTATGGTGCTGCACAGTATTCGTCATATGTAAGTCCATCATATAATGTCAAATCATATAATATAAAGTCATACATGTTTTTGTTTCTTGCGGTGTCCAAGAGAAACCGTCTTTTGATGGTTAGAAGTTCATCCAACTTCCTCTACTGGTGAAGTTGAAATATATATGCTACATTTCAACAGTTTTGAATTTCACAAAAGATTATATAAAGTTACAAAATATTTTTATTTAAATATATGCTGATCGTTGAACTGTCATTTCATAAAAATCCACTCAAAATATATATCTTAGTTTCCAGGTACAACTGTTTTACCACTGATGATAATAGGAAATGTTTTTTGAGCACCAAAGGATCGTGTGACACTGAATACAGGAGTAATGATGCTGATAATTGAGCTGTCCACCATGGGAATAAATTACATTTTTAAAATAGAAAACTGTTGTTTTAAATTGTAATAATCTTTCACAACATTGTATATTGTTTTTACTGTATTATTGATCAAATAAATGCAGCCTTGGTAAGTATAAGACACTTCTTTGAAAAAATATATTCAAAATTTGAGAAGAAATGCCAGTTTTCTATTACAATGTGTTTTGTCTGTAACAGCATGCAATGTTATTAAGTTTACTCAACTCCATGCATAGTATGTGACTTGAGTGATCTATATATGTATTGTGTTGTCTTGTTTACTCATCTTTTTCTTTTTCACAGACTTGCCAAAAAATCTTGGTTTGGAAATTTTATCAACCTCGAAAAGGAGGAGCAGATTTTTGTGGTGATTCGGGACAAGCCTCTGAGCTCCATCAAAGCAGATATTGTACACGCCTTTCTCTCTGTAAGTCTCCAATAAGTTTGTAAATTCTATGTTCATTTACTCACCCTTATCTTGTTCCAAACCGGTTTAACGTTTCGTACTATCGTGGGCCTTTTAAGTTTAAAAAATGATGCAAAAACACCATAAAAATATCAGAAGTGTCAGACTTGTGTGCTATATTCCAAATCTTTTAAAGCAAGGCAATTG
This sequence comes from Carassius carassius, assembly GCF_963082965.1. NCBI lineage: Eukaryota > Metazoa > Chordata > Actinopteri > Cypriniformes > Cyprinidae > Carassius > Carassius carassius. The sequence goes on along the minus strand of NC_081757.1, from coordinate 26,235,698 downwards.
CTGTGTGAAAACCGACACTGATAATCTTCTGCTCTAGTGAGCTGTTTAGCTCTGCAACCAAATTATTGAGCTGAATTGAACAAAACATTCAAACCAGTGTTGTGAACTGTATCAATTGATTAATTGAAAATATCAGACTCAAAATAAAGAATCATTGACAAATCTTATATCACTTAACTCATGAATGCATGAAACAGAGCTAGGATGGATGTCAAGATTTTCAGTGGATAACAAGTTTCAGTTCATCGCACAAATCATATGACTTCAGAAAACCTAAAAATGTAGCATGCAAGTTTTGACACTTACTATGTGAAACAAATGGGCATCTTTCAGAAAGGTCAAATGGTCCTGAAAAAATATGCACACTTGTACAGTTTGCGGAGTACACTTTATTTTCCAGCTCTTTGCTCAGAAAATATAATTTAGTACCATAAAATCCCTAAAAAAAAAAATAGAAAAAAATGGTAGAGCATTGTGTTAGCAGCGCAAAAGGTGGTGGGTTTGATTCCCAGGGAACACGTTAGGTAAAAAATGTTAGCTTGAATGCACTGTAAGTCGCTTTGGATAAACACGTCTGCTAAATGCATAAATTTAATTTACATTACAATTTTTAATTGTTAATACTACCTATTAAAGAAAACCATTATTGAACTAAAATATAGTACATTCATTACATAAAAAAAAACACACCACAAAGGGCTAAATAAATACACAATGTTCATTTTGGGATGAATTGTTCTCTCAGATTCCCAGCCTCAGCCACAGTGTGGTGTCTCAGACGAGTTTCCGGGCAGAATACAAATCCACGGCCGGCCCCACCGTGTTCCAAAAACCAGTGAAGTTCCAGGTGGACATCACCTACACCGAAAGCACGGCTGCCACCAAGGAGAACGGCATCTACTCTGTCACCTTCACACTGCTCTCAGGTAACCATGCCGACAGTGAGAAGCCCGTTTTGATGTCATAAACTTGCTAGCAGCCAATAGAAGCACAAAGGGATGTGTGTGTGGGTGATGGAGAGGCTGGTTGATGATGTTGAACTTTGTCTTTCACAGTGGTGAGACATTTTTTTCTCTCCCTCTCTCTCATTCCGCAAGCAATCCCCTCCTCCATTACACTCCCCCTCTCTTACGAAGACTCTGAAAATAGACCTACTGCTCGAGGGGGTAATTGAAAAAATTAAACTAAAAGAGGCCTTTTTGCCTCCTGGTAATCACTATGCATTTTCAACCTGCTGTGTTTCAAAGGACAATCCAAAAAGATCCCGTGATGCTGGTGCCATTACTGCAAACCCCGTCCCTCGCTTTTCATTCTCCCCCTCGCTCTTTTTTGCTCTCTTGGCTACACAAAGGGGATTGAATCTTGTTCTTAAAGTCACACATTTTAAAGTGTGTGTGTGGGCACATGCCATAAGCTCAGCACCATAAAAATCAGCCTCATCCCATTAGATTTTATGAGGCAGCCGCTAGGGGGAATAAACTCAGGATGTGTCAGCATAAATGTACATTCATTTCGAAAGACACATGTGTACCAGTTTGTACAGCATCATTGTGAAACATTTAAATGGGTTTCTGTGTGTGTGTGTGTCCCTGGCAGGTCCCAGCCGACGCTTCAAACGGGTGGTGGAGACGATTCAGGCTCAGTTGTTAAGTACACATGAGCAGCCTGGTGTCCAGCAGCTGTCTGGTGAGTGGCCAATCACTCCACTGACACACCTCTTACTCTGGCTCTTTCTCTCTCTCTGTTTCTGCTCTTACACAGCATCCTGAACATGCATGGCGCCTAGCCCACCCTTGCAGAGCACTGAACGCTGCACACACCCATCAAGGTCAAATGAGTCTTTCCAGTGTTTAAAATGGTTGTTAGAGGTGGTTTTACAGACATTTATAGGCCATCAGAATGTTAATATGAAAATTAACTTCTCTAGATGCAATGTATCAACTGTTCCATTAATGTCGGATGTGATGTCTTATCTAAAGGTGCTGGAAGTACACATTTGACCTTATCAGAGCACATTGCACAGAATTGCATTTCAAGGCACTAGCACACATGCACAAACTCTCCTTAGCAGTCACACACACACTCACACACAGAGCATGCTAAAGCACACTCGCGTGTATTAACAAGGGTTTATATACATAGCCAGGAAATTTCTCGCTGATATATAAAAAATCAAACCTGTGTCCCAAGTAAATCAATGTGGCTTCAAATTGTTCATTCTACGAGCAGAAATGTAATGGGCTAGACTGTGGTTCCTGCTGGAGATGATGAAATGAAAGAACAGAGAAATCCTCTGCCTGTCTTCTCACATGGCTGTGTGCACATGGTGACGAGCCTGTTACAGCTCCCTCTGCTGGACAGCCCCAAATACTTACTGTCCAAACGCAATATCACTGAGTTATTACAGAAAAGGGAATTTGGCATTTCATAATACCATAATATCAGTCTGCATTCTGTCTACTGTGCACAATAAATAAATTTTCCATGTGCATAAAATACCTGGATGACGTCCAAGTTTAGTGTATTGGCATACATAAAGGGAATCTATGTAGTGTATATATACATACGACACACGACTGTACATCAGAACTAAAGTGAATACTTTACCTGTCGGGTTAGTAAATGGTTAAGAATAAAAACTAGTCATGATACACAGGACTGCCAGACTTTTGAGTGGTTCAGAACACTACAAACTCATCCGGAAACATGCACCTTGTTGCATACATTTTAAAACTCACTCCAAGTATAAATGCCTTTCGACTGAATCTTTGTCAGAAGCTAAAACTTCAATAGTCTGTGCCCCATAATATGCTATGTTCTGATATTTTGTGAAATATGTCAGCTCAAATCTGCAGACCAGCTACGACTTTGGAAAAACTAGTGCTGGCTTTTCCAAACTGAAAATCAGGGTAAAAATATAGGCAAGTCATGTACTGTATTCCAGCTTTAATGCTTTGTTTCACATAGTCTTTTGAAAATAGTAGGCTTTATACAGTGTACTGATAATGTGCTAATATTAATTCATTACTCTTGATACAGAAGATACTCCAAATTTATAATTTGGCAAAAAGGTCATCCATGTATTTCATACAGAAAAATATTGTACACAGTATAACCAGCATTCTGCATACTTAAAAAAACCAATAGCCTGTTAGTATAATAGTATGACATTTTAAGCAAAACCCCCTCTCTCAGTGCCTTATTCCAAAACATGGTATGTAATTATATTCATATTGTGCATTTGGACTGTCTTAAAGAAAAGAGCTGTTATCAGGATCGTGTAGCTTTAAGATGTGCCATCCTCTCACCCTGTCAATCACACCCTCCCCTTCCCCTGGCTTTGCCCTTCACCCCCTGCTCTCCCACGGCTGTTGAGTGAATGGGCATGAGCGCTGAACAGCACTGAGCACCAGCATGCTTCACTCTCAACAGATGTGGCCACGTAATAAACATCTGTGCAAGGAGGTTGAATCACTGAGTTCATGTCATTACTGTAAAGTCAATGGGGTGCATTGAGAATGTCATTTTAGGATAATTATTTGATTTAATTGGACATGTTACAGTAATATATCATGTTCCTTTGACAGGAAAGCGTTCAAAGGGTGGTAAGAGGTCTATTTTAACACTTTTGCCACAGTGTACGTCACTTTATCATACACGCTGTACAATGCGTGGCACTTAAACACAGAGACCCTTTAAAGGGACAGTTGACTCAAAAATGACATTTCTATCATCATTTACTCAGCCTCATGTCATTCTAATCCTATAAGACTTTTGTTGATCTTTGAAACACAAATCAATATATTTTAAAAACACCCTCTTCTTTTGGTCCATGCAACCAAAACTACTATAAAAAAGAAGTGACAGATTCACACAGACAAGAACAGATTTGATTTAGGCATTTGTGTCTTGTCAGAAAAGTTTTAATAAACGGCTTGATTCAAATGAATTACCTCAACAATCTCTTTTTTTTACTTTTAATGCATTAGAGATTTGTTTGCACAGGTTTTTATAAACGTATCTTCATTTGTATTTTGAAGATGAATGAAAAGTCTTACGGGTTTAAAACGACACGAGGATGAGTAATTAATGACAGAAATTAAATTTTTGGAGGAACTATCCCTTTAAATATGAAAAATGCAGAGGTGTGTGTGTGTGTGTGTGCATGAACTCGCTATGACAATCCATGAAAGTTTAAATTCTCTAGAGTGAAAACACTTCATACATTCTTCATGTTGTTTTTCTCTCTTTATTCAATTCTTGCATCATTTTACTTTGTTTTTGTGGGTCAATTGTTGCATCTGAATCACTTTGCTGAAAGGCCCTGTTAATTTAAACATTTAATCAGCAGCGCTTATGAATTTGTTAAACCAGGTTTTTTTATTTGAAGATGATGTCTGAGCTTTTATGTTAGCATGTTTCTCAGCACCTTATGTCTAAACATTTCTTTCATGTTAATGAAACATGAAAATGTTTTCATTTGGGACTTTTACAGTAGAAGTAATCATCTGTAGAATCACTGTATAATGAGGGGCAGAATCCTAACGGGACTAGTTTTCTCAGCATGACCTACTTATGTAGAGCCCTATAAATACAATATGAGTAGGCAACAGTGAAGTCTGGTATGTGTTTGCTATTGGATTGATAGTCATTTTAAAGGAAAACAGTAATTATTAGCCATTCTTTGCCATGTAATCTCACTAACATACACAAGATCTTAGCAGAAATACAACAAAGCCTTACATGTATTTGCCATTTCAGCTGCTTTCTTACTTTATCAGGATTGATATTAGATTCTAACTGTGGCTCTAAATATTATGTCATTTCAGATTGACCTAACCTAGTGGGGTTAAATTCAGAAATATTGTAGCTACACATTTAATCATGCGGGTGAGACATAAATCCATTGTCTTTAGCCCAAAGCTATTTGACTGGAGCTCCGCACATGCCCTGTAAGAGAAATATTGCCATGCTGTACTGTTCGTTTTCTGTGTCTGCAATAGTTTACCCAGCATAAATCTAAACGGAGATGAACATTTGTAATGGCTCACAGCAGAAATGCTGAAGAAGTGTCCTGTGTGTCTCAAAGCTGCCACAGCTGTCATGTCTCTTTGAGAGTCTCTTAGCCTCTGGCAAAGCAGCCTGTCTTCTAGGAAAGCGTCAGTTTGGAGCTTTCTGTCATGATGTTGAGAGGAGTCCAGATTGTATTGAGAGACTCGGAGACAAGCACTGGAACTAAAGCAATCTACTCTAGTGTTCACATAGGCCACGGTCTGCCATGTTACTGCTTGTGCTATCGGGCCGCTGCTGCTCAGTCACTTATGAAATTGGAAAAAGAGGTGATGTTTTGCAAGCCTGTGTTGGCATCAAATAGGGTGTGTAGTTAATCCTTCTGGGCCGACTGTCAGGTGTATTCAGAATCTGCAACAATTTGTACCACTACATTTCAATCCATTTTAGGAGATTTCATTTTTGGCCTTTGTTTTGAATCAGAAATGATGAATTTAGCATGAATATATTTAGCTGTATATGTACCAGGGTGTAAATGAATGGCCTGACAATGATTTTATATAATTATGATTCTTTACTTGATCATGCAGTACATCATGAAATTTGTTAATGACTGCATTACATTTTTTTGCAACATTTATAGGGTCACTAACATATGCCACAAAGTGTTGTCCAATTCCTGAACCAGTGGCCATTATAAACCAGTTCATTCAAACATGCAGCATTAACAGTGTAGTCAGATTGGCAAATGAATGATTGAACCTGTTCCTTCAAGTGGATGAAAAACAGTGTGTAGTTTGATTTGATGAATGAATGATTTACATGAACCAGCTCTTTTATGTGAATCAGAAACATACAGTGTAACCAGTATCATCTGATTTATAAATGAATGTTTGTGAAACATACGGTGGAACCAGTGTAGTCCAATCCTAAACATATGACTAATATGAACTAGTTCTTTTAAGTGAGTAAAAATATATGTGTGACCAGTGTTGTTAGATTTGCAAACTAATGATTCTCATGAACAGGTTATTTTAAGTGAGTCAAAAACATACAGCGTGACCAGTGTAGTCCAATTTACAAACAAATGATTCTTATGAAGTAGTTATTTTAAGTTTAAGTAAAAATGCAGTGCATCCAGCAAAGTCCGATTCACGAATGAAGCTTATGAACTGGTTCTTTTAAGTATAAATAAGTTATTTTTAGTAAATTAAAAACATACGTACATAGATTCACCATTGGATTGAATGAAGGTTATCAACCGATTCTTTTAAGTGAATCAAAATACATAATAGCACAGCAATGTACAGAAAACATGGGGGATAAAAGAGTTTGTTCTCATTAACCAGTTCTTTTAAGGGAGTCAAAAAATACAAGTTCTATATTCTGTACTGTATAATGACTGGTTCTCATGAGCCGGTTCTTTTAACTGGATAAACAGCATGACCTGAGTAGTCCAATTTGCATTTAATTGTTTCTCATGAACAAGTTATTTCAAGTGAATCAATCAGACAGTTTTCATTGTCAGGTGTACCAATGCATTTTACACCCTTAATTTATATTATATAGTTTATGGTATTTGCTAAATTCTTCTTTGATGTATATACACATAATTTAGGATATGCATCCTGAATTTGAGGTTTGATGTCTAATTAATAACAAGTCATTGCCCATCTAACATGAATTTTTTTCACAATGAACACCATCACATCTCTTTCCATTCCATCCAGTGAAGATCACAGATCAGATGGAGACTGCTGCTCAGCCACAGATACTCACAACCACAATAAGACCTTTGACCAGTAATTCAGATGTACTGTCAAACAGTTGAACATGTTGTATCCATGTCAGTGTTATTGTCTCCAGTTAATGCAGTCTCATCCTGCCTCTCATCATCTCACCTTGCCTCGTCTGTGATCCTCATTGTTCATGTATTTGTTCTCTGTCTCTCTCTCTCTCTCTTGTTTTCTTGTTCTTCTCCTCTTCTCCCGTTGTGCCCCCAGGCAGCCCATTGAGTAACTTCTTTGACGTAATTAAACAGCTCTTTTCAGACGAGAAGAACGGGCAGGTGTCCCATCCGCCTGGCACGCCCAAACATGCCAACAGCAAGAAACATGAGCCTGAGCCTAATGACTCCAAATGTCCCTCTGGCCAAGACAATGCCAAGATGGCATCATCAGTTGGGACACAGGAACAACTTTAAAACCAGGAGAAATACTATATACTAGTTTTAAAATAAAATAAAATAAACAAAAGAAAAGAAAAGAATCCAGTCATGGTGAAAGGATGTTGTTGACTCAAGTTGGTTTTAACCAAGCCTCTACAAAGTTTTATATAAAGGAATGAATATTGAAGTACTATATGAAGTACTGACCCGACACTTTACAAAAGGCACATAAAGATAGGCTTATTTTTTATTTATTTATTTCTCTCCAGTGTTGTTTGTTCTTCACAGTGTCTCGTTATGTTGTTTTACGATGACTTTATTTATTTCTGCTACCAGGAATTATCCAGAAAACGTGTTAAAGCCCCAAGTCCTGCTCTTGCACAAGATTCATGTATGGCACATTGATGGAGGGCACATTACACAGGACGTTCAGTACAAGCAGCTGAGGGAAACTCCTCATTCTGATGCATCTAAACACCCCAAACACCAACAAGAGCTGCAACCTATTCCTCAACTCCTTCCTCCTGCAGCTACTGTACATACAGCCAAACATGTCCAAGGATTTGGAGTGAAGCCTTAAAATAAAGATGTTAATGAATTCTCACTAAGCTAAACCACAATTCATCTTTTTATTGAAACATACTTTTTGTCTTCTTTCTTCCCCGTCCTCTGCTAATGCACACACAAATACAGAGTCGCACATACAGGACATCGTTACAAAAGAACAAATGGCGAAGGAACTCTGGATTTCATAATGCACGTGTTTGAGGAGCTGCCCTCGAGGACCGTTGTTGGATTGTATTCTTTTCAATGTAGTCTTTCTTTGTGAAATGGAGAATTTAAGACATTTTATGGACTCATTGTCATTGCTGATTTGGATTTGGAGATCCTATTTGAAATATGGTGGGGGGACTGGGACATGGTGGGGGGGGGGGCATTACATTAAATGATCTATTCTGTTGTACAGACTGAAAATATTCCTTATGTAACAAATGTCTATCAGTGACATTGCTTAGATGAATTGTGTTGCCACATCCTGTGTTTTTTTTTTTTTGTTTTTTTTTCTCATGTAGGGTTCATGCAATGTTAGTTTTGAATGACAGTTATGCTTAATGTATTCGAGGGTTACTCATGATGTCAGTTTTCGATTTATTTGTATTTATTTTGTGTTTAATTCTTATTGAAAAACATCTGCAGGATTCAGAGACCTTTTACCCTTTTTTGTAACTTATATATGTGTTTGTCTTTAATTTATTCAGCTGGAGAATATTAATATATACAAAACCGGTTGTTGATTTTATTGTTTGCATCAGGGCGACTCATCCGATTGTTTGAAGGATCTTGTGTTTTGTGTAAGATAACACTTATCCGATTTTGTGAATGAAGCACTCTTTCTTTCCCGGCTTTGGCCAGATTAAAGAGCTTGTAGTATATGTTAAATTATTTACTGGTAATTTAAGAATGTAGACTAGCCTCTTTAGGGTGGGGGGGTTTGGGGGGTAATGAAGTATTGATATTTGTCACTCATCTCATTGTGCGTGTAAAACAGGTGGACGAGCTCAAAACACATGTTGTAAATAGACAACTTTGGGCAAACGACTTTCCAAAAACCATCAAGGGGATCCTGCTGCTCCTGACTCTCTCGTATTGCATGTCCGACATTCGGCTTTAATTTGCATGATGTTGTGAATGTTAGATTCCCCCCCTTCACCTTTTTCATCATCGACTTGTTTCCGTTATCACGCCTTCATTTTCAGTTGGTCGTTTTTCTCTCATCTCTCTCATCGTGAACGCTTTCTCGCCACGCGCTCTGCTGCATCATGCTGTGGGGATGGGGGTCTGGGGTGTCATACCACGTGATCACTTATGGGAACATACAGCGTGGAGAATAAGCGGAGATGTAATCTAAGCAATACACATTATCGTCCTTCCTATTTTGTACTTTGGGAGAAAAAAAAGGAGAAAAGCTGGATTGTAATGTATCACGGTTTGGTTAATACCGAGCGGGAAAAATAGAATCGCCGCTAATGTATCCCCTTGTAACTACTGTGAACAACTTCAGTGCAACGGAAATAAATCCATTGACTTTGGCACGTTGTATGTGTTTGCTGTTTTCTCTGAAACGTAGGGTAAGCGGTGCAAAAATGTGATGAATGTTTCTTTCTTTTATCTGAACATTTGTAAGACACATTAATGTTTTTAGATTTGTGGTTAAATAAATTAATTTAAAAAAAGTTTAAAAAGTAAAAAAAATTAAATTAGACCTTGAGGTAAGTCGGTTGGGGTTATAAGTCCATATTTGCTTGCCTATTTATTTAAACATAAAGTAGTTTAAATAAGTGAAATCAATCAATTAGTATGTACAGTGTTGCTATGCTCTACACTATGTGTGTGTAATTTACTATTTAAAGTTTGTAAAAAAAAATTAAATTATTTAAAAATGTAAACAATTTTTAAGCATCATTCTAGATCTTTAAAAATGTATGCACATACTGTATGACGCAAATGATTTTGCCATCTGATACAAATGTCTGAGATCACAAAAGAGTAAAAAAGATTTTCTTTTTCATATTTATTAGTCATTTAAAAATTACACGTGCCATTCATTTGTTGAATGAAAAATGTTATATCAAATAATTTATTTTTATTGATCCCAACATATCTGCGTACCTTTGCCTTAATGGAAATATATGTACAGTTTAAAGTGAGGTGAGAAAACAATACAATACTACTATGTACATTTGTGGGAAGTATTTGAATGCAGGCGTTGGACCATGTGGACCACTGGAGGGCGCTACACTGCAGTTTACAGCACTTTCTCTCTGAAGCACATGGGTACTGCCAAGTAGCTTGTAAAACAGGACTGGACTGGGACAAAAAATCGGCCCGGGCATTTTTGCCCAGACCGGCCCACTATATGATCATAAACACCACCCATCTTTGCACGCCCTTAATTATATGCATACCAACCCCTATTCATTAAAACCACTAATGCCATGTAATGAGTGAGTATAGGAACGAGTGAGAGTTAACAGATGAAATAAGTCAAAATTGTATATTTATTAATGCAGTTGAACTATACTCCACAGCGGTGAATCCTAAAACAAGCTATAAGCGGCTCAGGCGTAGCAATACCAGTGTTTCTTACAGGATTTTTATTAAAACTATGGTGGTGTGTCCTCGGTCCTTCTAGGGGGGTTCGGGGGCATGCCCCCCCGTGAGAAAATTTTGTGCATTTTAATGTTAAATTCATTAATCTGATGCACTTTGAGAGTTCAAAATTAAAAGCTCCAACCCATATTCAGTGTGCAAATTAAACAAAGAAAAATTCAAACCTCTTTTAGTTACAGTGTCTATTTACATTACACCTATACATAATAATCGTTATAATATTAATCCAATGACAGTAATAGCCATATTTTGTAAAACAAATGCACAAAAAAATAAAGGAAACTTTCTTAATTAGTTGTACCAATTTCTATACTTGAAAGAGATAAGCACATGATCTTTTATTTTGAGCAAACTGCATCAAGCTTTTATTTTGGCGGAAAACATGGTTTACAAACGCCTCTTATTAAATTTCTAGTGAATTGCGGTAATCGTCAACTATGCAGATGTGGAAATAATCTACACTCATGACATGGCCTCAGTGTTTTGAAAGTAGTTATGCTTACCGCAGGCTCTACACTTTCTCATCTCTCTCCTGATCCTCCGTCCTCACTATCATCATCTGCCACAGGAGCTGATGAAGGTCAGAAAACATATATTTTGACACAGTTTACAGTGTCTGCTTTAAGGGCCTGGTTCTATTTTTTCACGCTATTTATCTGCACATTCCTTGCGTTTCTTCTCCATCTTTTTTTACAGATACACACTGACACTGCTGCCGCTCGCTCACTCGTTTAAAGTTGTGATTGGGCCAGCCCAGTGTCAATCAAGAAAAGAGCCAATGGGCCACTGATCTACGTGTTTCATGGGCTGGTCTGTCAGAAAAAAAAAACTAACACTGACTTTGACCAATGCATTACACCGGCACAAACCCAGCGCCGCCAATTAAGCAAAACAAAACAAAACGAATGGGCCGCCGATGTACAAATTTTATGGGCCGTTTAAAAAAAAAAAAGTATGAGTATGAGATATCGGCCCAAAAATAACGTCGGCCCACCGGGCAAATGCCCGGTATGCCCAATGGCCAGTCCAGCCATGTTGTAAAATAGACACTGTAAAGCATATCTAAACTGGGTATGATCAAACACTTAATAAATCAACATATAAGTTCATTATTTGTGACAAAAGTTTACATTATGATACGATTTAAGTCTTGAAAAGTAATAAATAGCTCACACATCCCATGAAATCACTGTCATTGACTCAAAATAGGAATTATGAAGGTTATCAAACATAAAAACACTGAGTTTGTATGGGACGTCACACGTCTGCCTGCACATCAGAGCTTTGTTGGTTTTCCAACAATGGTTTTGCTCAAGCTCGACGCGGCCCACAAAGTGAGTGCAGACGTGAGGCCAGTGTAGCCAGAAGACCATCCAGAGCATCTGGATCCAGCGCGGTGCTGTGGTCAGAACCCAGCAGCAGCTCCTCAAACTGCTCACAGTCAAGAAGATCAACCATGTTCTGCAGGAAGAAGCCTTCACAGAACACTGCCAGCTCCACCGCCTCACACACCTGCTCCATAACACACAACAAAACACATGGATGAGAGTTCAGAGGACTGAAGCTTGATACTGGATGGATGAATAATATGTTAGTGTAAGCTGTATGCACATACTTTGGAAATCTGGTAGATGCTCACAGCATTGTTGAGGTTTATTCTCTCTGAGCAGAGGATTTCACAGTGTCTCTTCAAAACTTGAAGCTGGAATGAGTGGGCCACGGGAAGAAGCTGTACGGGACATGACAGTGCATCTAAGCTTAAGTTGACTGCTTTATGAAATATATTTAACAGTACTGTACTATATAGGCTATCCATGTATTTCTTACCTCCAGCAAATCAGACACAGACACATCTAAACATTCTGCTCCTCCACAGTAAAGATGTGCCATCATCATCTGAAATAAACATGTACGAGCTATTTTAACGGGATTACATCATATATGTTTGTCTTGTGTATGTTCAAGCTGAGGTTTGTTGGTTACCTGGAACGTGCTGTATTTTATGTCAGTGATTTCAATAGCCATGTGGTCTGATGTGCCATTACTCCCGTAGGGGCTCAGCAGGTCTCTGAACCTGATATAAAACAAGAGGAGCATATATAAAACATAACCAATCACATAACTGATTATATGGCATTACATTCAAATCAGATCAGTAAGAGACCCACCTCTGTGAAGCAGACATGAGCAGAACTCTGTGGGCATAAAACGGCCTTCCCTCCACCACAAATGTCACATCAGACATCTCTGTGTTATTCAGAAAATGAGCATCTGTGAGGGCAACATGGTACATTTTATCAATCATAGTCTTTTGATCATGAATTGCATATAGAGAGAAGTTACTATTACTTATTGTATGACAGCATGGACTTCTCTTATTTAGCAAGGATGGGCTGAATTTTTCAAAAGTGTACTATACTATAAATACTATATATGTGTCAGGGGTGTTTCCTCCGAGGACATGAGTAGATATGACTGATTATGTTTGGCTGTGATTGGTTCATACAATAATTCCTGCCTCCTGTGTTCATGCACTTTCTGCGTTCGCAAATTAGTCCGAATAAACATAATGGTGTTAATGGGAAGACGGATTTGAAAAAGTAAATAAACAACTCTGACACTTTAATGTAATCACTTTGTTTACGTCAAATTAAGACTAAACATGGCATGAAAACATTATTTGCGGGAGTTTTAAGTGAGTAATCAGCTTGGTGAAATTGAAAGTAAATCTGTTTGTGACCAATATTCATTAAGTTTATAAAATAAAATGTACATTTACATTTGAATATTTTTGAGGATTTGCCTCCTTATTTCAGACACCAGACTCTTGAGTTGATATATGCTATTCTCTCTCTCTCTCTCTCTCTCTCTCTCTCTCGCTCTCTCTCTATATATATATATATATATATATATATATATATATATATATATATTGTATATGCACTTTTGATCAACTCAGTCCATCTGTGCCTGTATATAAAAACTAAAAACTAGGTTAAAAAAAAATATATATATATTTTGAAATTTGTTACATTTTTTTTTTTGACTGATATTGTTCATGTTCTTTAAAAAAAAATCCTTCCAAACCCAAACTTTTGAACAATAGTGTACATAGGTAAAGTATGGTGTGTTACCCAGCTGAGCTGTAGGTGTGTCCTTTACTGCCAGAATACACGGGACGGCTGTAGAGCAGACACAGTGGCTGAAGATGACTGCCAGCTGCTTACGGATATCCTTACTCTGTATTAAAGAAAAGAACACACAGATGTAACCCCTCTGTCCCGGGTCCTCGCAGCCACGCCTTGCACTCGCCCCGAGTGGGCCTTTCAAATACAATATTTCACTTGGCTGACAATTCTTCAGGCATTCACATGATGGTGATGGATTTAAGCACACCTTGCTGGTTTTGAAAATGGAGAAGAGGAGTGGAAGACCCTCTGAGAGCAGCTCCTCGCAGTATTTTTCCTCCCCAATAGTGGTGAAGTCTTTAAGGAGAGAAAGTGTGAGTTCACTCCTGGACTGGAGCTGGGCACTGCGCACTGACTCCAGCCATACGTGCAGCTTCCAAGGCACTCCTAAAAGAGAGAACAAGAAGCTTCTTAAAACACTTTAAACATTGAACAACAGATTACACAACTAATCTATTACTTCTAAAACTAACGGTGCTTGTGCTGTAATGAGGAAAAAAGTTGGTAGTATTCGTTATCTTAGTTGAGAACCACTGTTTAGTGCCCAACAATTGCAGGTTAATCTAACCAGTGGTTTATTAATAATCTCTCTTTATCCCTTGACTGAGTCTGTAATCATCGGATTTAATACGCTTTGCTATGCACATGCCAAAAATATCTCACTGTTTATGCATATCTAATTCAATTTGTTGTCCATTTTCCTTCATTTACTGTACATGAGTCAGATGTGTACCCAGTGCCCTGAGCTCCATGGTGACGTCCAGATATCCGTGCTCAGCGCTGTGAAGGCTGGCTTCCTGCAGGGCTCTGATGCGGGCTTTACACAGCCGTGGAGTGCAGACAGACTTTGCATTTGCTCCATCCTTCATTTCCTGTTTCTTCTGCTCCTCTACTCCCTCTGCCAGGATCTCCTCCAGAGAAAGCACGTCTTCCTGCAGCCACTGGGGCTGACTCAAGAGCTTCCTCAACACATTCCTGGGGGAACAGACAATATTCAATACATAATGGCCTAATTCAGTCTTGATCGGTGCATGTGTTTGTGTCACCGAGGGCTCAGTACCTGTGTCCATGCGCTGCAGCGTGACTGAAGCAGTTCATGCCCTCATAGAGTGAGGATGTCAGATGCACCCGCAGCATTGGGTCAGCACCACGGGACAACAGCAGACTCACCATCTCGTAGTTACCTGAACACACACACCAGTAAAACTATGTTTCTAATAAAACATGTTGAGGAAAGCTGTCCAAAATGTTAAAGGAATAGCTCGCCGAAAATTACAAATTTGTCATTATTTACTTATGTCGGTCCATACCTGTATGAGTTTCTTTCTTATGTTGAACATAAAAGAAGATAATCTGAAGAATGCTGGTAATCAAACAGTTTATAGTCCCCATTGGCTTCCATAGTATTAATTTTCCTACTATGGAAGTCAATGGGGACCAACAACTGTTTAGTTCTTCAAAATTTCTTCTTTTGTGTTCAACATAAAAAAGAAACTTATACAGGGTTGGAATGACATGCGGGTGAGTAAATTATGACATTTTTATTAATTTTTTTAAAATTTTGAACTATTCTTTTAATATTCTATACATCACGATTCAAGGGTTGATTGAAAAATATGCTGCATTTACTTAACCACTATAAAGTGAAAACAATAATATTGTGAAATCAAGAAAGATTTATTATTATTATCAGTGTGAAAACAGCTTAATATTGCTGTGGAAACCATGATCATTTTTTTCAAGATATTCGTTACACTGAAAAATCAAAAGAACAGCATTTATTTGAAATGGAAATATAACATTATATTACTTCTCTTTAAAGTCACTTTTAATCAACTGAATAGATTCTTATTGACTTCCTAACATTGATTTCTTTCACCAACTGATCTTAAAACTTTGAATAGTAGGCTAGTGTAGGCTATACTATTTCATATTTACATTGCAAATAGTATCTGCCACTATTTGTGCCTGGGTGAAAATAGCCTCTGCTATAGTATAGTATATAGTAAAGTAAAACCCATGTTAAGAATACATTCAAACACAACTATTAAAAAGAAAGCATGTTAAGGATGACTTAACACTGTTTTTCCCCACCTGCGGCTGAAGCCAGCTGGAGGGGTGTTTCTGCTGAGCTTTGGTGGCCGTTTCTCAGGGCTGTGCCCTCCACATCTGCTCCCACATCTAACAGGAGCTGGAAAGGCCAAACAAAGTTCATTTAACATGACAGTCCTCCAATGGCAGTTTGCAATGTCAATATACAGTAGAACATGCCTTAATTTGCCATATTTAAAATGAATGTATGACTGTAAATACATACACTATTCTTGAACCACTACATGAAGTAATAGTACTGTACATGTACTGTAACAAGTGTGCATGTTCACCTGCACTACAGATATGTGTCCATGCAGCACAGCAAACGTAAGGGCCACCCAGCTGCGGCTCTCAGGACGGACAGAGGGATGTTTTGGTGAACAGTTGGGCACCTGAAAAGAAAAAGAAAGTTCAAAACAAAACAAAACGTTTGTATTTCTTAGTAAACCACCAAAATGCTTCTACATATGTGTGAGTTCCTAGAGTTTTACACTTAAAATAAACCATTCATTCAACAAAGCCAATATCCTGCAGAGTGTAGTTCCAATCCTAATTAAACACACTTGGACTAGCTAATCCAGGTCTTCAGGATTAATGGACATTTCTGCAGGACTGGACACCTTGCTATAGATAAATAGGTAAAAAGACATATAATGTGGCTGAAGGAGTAGTGTGTCATTACCGCTACATCCAAGTTTGCACCAGCATCAATAAGCATGTGCACTAGAGCCTCATCCCCTGCTGAGCAGGCGTACATCAGAGGAGTCATGCCCTACACACCCACAGGGAGAGAGAAAGAGGGTTTAACATACTTCATCAAAAAACACTTGGTGTAGATGTTAAATATACGTTACTGCATGACTGCATAAATCTATTAAAGGGATAGTTCACCCAAAAATAACAATTCTATCATACTTTACACCCCCCATTTTGTTCCAAACCTGTATGAATTTCTTCCTTCCACTGAACACAAAAGAAGATATTCTGAAGAATGTTAGTTACCTAACAATTGATGGAATGAAAATGGCTATTGTCAACTGGTTACTGACATTCTTCAAAATATCTTCTTTTGTGTAAATCATACAGGTTTGGAAAAACCTGAGCATGATAAATGATGACATAATTATTTGTTTTTGGATGACTACACATTTAAGTCATCCATTTTTATTGTGTCATAATTCAGAAGTTAAATAGGTTCACCTGGTCATCCATTGTGTTCACCCCATCTGGGCCCAGAAGCTGGATAGCCTGGCCAATCAGATCAGTGCGGCCACAGTTGAGCATCCGGAAGCCAAGATCCAGATTAAACTTGTCTGCAGCAGCCTTTGAATCTAGACGTTTAAAAGAGGTGAAGCAGCACTCTGGCCTGAGAAATAGAAGAGGAGAGAGTGAATTTAGAGCTCATTACATTAAAAAATGGTGAATAGCAATAACTTGCCAAAATATTCTGACAGATGGAGACCCAAAGTAAAACGTTAATTAGGAAAATATTGAGAGAAGCAGAAATTTTGGACATGTTGCTGCTGTATGCGTATATTTTCTTTTTCTTTTTCTTCGTTCACAGTTACAGTACACATTGAATGTGCTTTGTATAAAAGCATCCACTAAAAGTACCATTTGTCAGTACTGAGCTCCAGGAACATCTTACTTGAGCTGTCGAGGTTCACAGTCCAGTCCAGGAAGTAGTTGTCGGGCAGTCTGTCTCACATCATCACTGTCCACTAACAGGCTCCGGCGATGCTCCGCATGGACCATAGCGACTCGCATCCACTCCATCAGAGGAGGAAGAAGAGGAAAAGGCCTGAGAGAGACATAGTATTACTCAGTTATTTACCAACATCTAGCACTTTCTTCTCGCCAAAATGCACACACACAAACCACTTAAATCTAAAAAAGGTCAGGGCAGATCAAAAATGGCATAAAACTGGATCAGAGAGAAATGAGGACAGTATAATTACAAAGGCTGCTGAATTTGGCTCGCCACAGCCTCCTGCCTTTCATTACCACAAACAAGCCTGGCACTTCATTCTTAATCACAATTTGTATAACAGCATCTGCCGTCTTCAACAGACACGCCGTGTCGCAGGAATTTAAATCAGTGTAAGATTACAAAACAAATCCTCTACGGTTTTCTTCTTCTTAAGTATCTGTGCCAGGAGCGCAGTGATTGTGAAGCCTGCTCACAACCATAACTGTCCACCTGCTAAAAACATTAGTCTTCATTATCTGACGTGAATGCAGAGCAAGGTTTCCACAGAGAGTAAAGTCGCCGGATCTTACTAGAACAGACCTAAAGTCAAATTCAAAGCATGTATCTATGGGGGGCGGTGGTTTTGGCCCATTGATCTCACCTTTCTTTGCTAAGGGCTATCCTTGGTGGCTCAAGGTTGGGGTTCTCCAGTGACTCCATCTGTGGACTGCGTAGGTAGTAATAGAGTGTGTGAAGAGCATCTGGAGACCAGGAGACGGGCTGCAGGCAGAAAGGACGTCCAGGACTAAGACTGGGACTTGCTGAAACCAAACGCTGCATATGGTGCATTGCACGTGAGACCAAGTCACCTGGAGGACACATACACACACATACAAAGCTCAAATGATATAAAATATCTCATATTGTTAGATACTTTCTTTCAAGACACGCATTGGTAAAAATGGCTTTAGTTCTGAAAGCAGACAAACGCTAAAATCAGTGTGCTGCTGATATAGAAAAGCCATCTGTGTTTCCAGTTCAACCCATAAACTAAAGACAGTAGCTGTGCAGCCAAGCACAATTGTGTCAGTTTCTTTTAAAGTGCTGACAACACACAATTCATAGCATATTTCAACACAGCAAAGTATATCTTCAGACCCATCTGTTTTATGTCCAAATGTGGAAATGGAAGATGATTCGGATAAACTCAAATGTCTAAGAGCTTTATTCTAAATGACTCCGAGGGGCTTTAAATCTGCTGTTTTTGCCTCTCGATGCAGAAAACCAGACACAAGCTGTTCCCCAAAGGAAGAGAAGGTATGATGAGGACGGGCCAAAGACTTCCTCCTAAAAAACAGAGAACTCTACAGTAAAGACAGTGGACACTGTCCTCCATATGTGAAAAGCATCATAGAGGAAAGAAATGAGACTGAGAGAACACAGCGACAGCAGAGATACATCATTTCATCCTTGAATGGAAATTCACTGCTTTTGTACTTAGTTATTGGTGGATAATCTTTAAATAACAGCTAATATGTGAATGAAAGAAAGAAAGATGTGGGAAACAATCGAAGCAATCAATCACATAGGGTCTACATGGTCCTTAATGAACACTTGTGCTCCTTATTTGTTAAACAAGGGCTGCTTTACGATTGCTTGAGCATCTGCAATAATAAAGCATAAAGAAGGTGCTTTTTACTCCTCTGACCCAAACAGAAGGTGCTCTTGTACCAGCAAAACAACTGCAGGAGTGTTGCTGGTCCCCTAAGGGAGAGTGTGGTGAACGCGAGCAGCGGCCCCCCTGCCTCATCCTGAACTGTGGTCTGCTGCGTAAACAAACTGCCCACAGCTCAGGCACTCACACACCCCTAAGGCCAGCCGGCAATGTCAAGATGTTAGATGAACGGCACTTAAAATGTACAGATGTCTCTCTCTGTCTTACCATGTACAAACACTCATGCAAAAATAGCATTTCACTAGACGGTAACAGACTGAAATGAAAAACTGTTAAAAATGGTGTTTATAACATTAAACATTTTAGCAAGAAGAAGAAAAATGCCTTATGGGTGACCTAATTCTTAACGAGAACTGCTGTCTTTTACTAGACTGAGAAAAGCTATTTCACCTTGGTTAGTTCACCCAGAAATGAAAACTCAAGTCATCAATTACTCACCCTCATGTCGTTCCAAACCCATAAGATTTTGGTTCATCTTCAGAACACAAATAAAGACTTTTTTATTTTTTATATTCTCTCATCCTTTCTGTCCAATCCTATGGAAGTCTGTGCAATCATGCATTAAAATGTACAAAAAGATATTGTACAAGTATGAATCAAAAAGTTTGATCCAAGTTTAGGCTTGAGCTGCTCAATTTGGATGGATTACATTAACAATGAACTTTCTGAAGCATCAAAATTTTGGTTCTGTGGACTTACAATCGAGAGACAGAAATCTGTTGGGTTTCGTTAAGAATACTTTTATTTGTGTTTCAAAGATGAGCGCAAGTCTTATATATTATTGATGATAGAATTCTTATGTTTTGGGGATGAGTTATCCTTTTAATCATTTATTAAGAAAAAAAAATCAAGAAGGTTTGAAGTTATTGCACATAGTTGCATCATAAGGCTAGATTGTGAAAAAACATCACGTTTATACATGATCATGTTTCTACATGAATCAATGACTCTTATGAACCAGTTATTTTTAGTGAATCAACAAAAATATAGCACGACCAGTGTAGTCTGATTCCAGAACTACTGACTCTTATGTGAGCTGGTGAATCCAAAACATTATATACAGGCAAACAGTTTAGCTGTTTACATGAAATTAATGGATTTTATGAACCAGTTCTATTTAGTGAATCATAAACACTTTTATTATTATAGATACAATATTATTTGTCTTTTACAGTTCTAAAAGACCTTTCAGTGGAACCCTTGAGTTGCCAGAGCCAGAACTGCTAATCTCTTATGATTTTCAAACCAGGTGGCAACAAGCATTTATTTATTTGTTTAAACTAATAATATGCAATACTTTGTCAAAATCCTTCAAAAAGTGATGAATAGGAATTGAAAAGCTTGTAACTTACTGAGTTCAGAGAGGCTGCCCACACAGGTGGCCAGCAGGGCCTGCTCCAGCGTCCTGAGCTCCAGCTGTGCGTAGGCATTCTCTCTGCTCTCCACCGCTGAGTCCGGACCCTCAGCATACGGGCTGAAATGTGCAGGCAGGGACAGCTCACCTAGTCATAAAAACACATTTTCAGCAATTTAAATCATTAGAACTCAAAGCACCATTCAATCTCTTCGAATTTGATCCAATTATTATCATGTCTCTAAATGTGAACTCTTGCGTCAGTGTTTTGCAACTCTAATAATTATGGGGGGGGGGGGGCGTCTCTGACAGAGATAAGAGGAGGAAATGTGGTAAGTTATAATTTCCTCTGCTGGGAACATAGCTCTTTCTCCTGACTTTAGTCTTGTCTTCCTTGCTCTATTATTTATGCTTTTACTTATTGCTTTTCTAAATGTCTCTAAGTGTCAATTCAGCTCCTGGAGATGATTTTTTGTAGATTAATTATTAATTATAAATGTACAATAACCATGATTTTATTATTTATTGATTTTTTCAGTTATGGCTGGCACATACTCATACAGATCGTCATTGGAAATACATGGCTCTCAACAGAAGGGTGATCCTTTTCTTCGGTCCACAGCATAAGAATAATTCATAAGGAATTTACCAATCCCCACAGAGTTATGAAATGTTATCTGTTTGATCTTGAATGCAGAATTGATACCTTGCCAAGCTTTCATAAAGAAAGTGCAAAATGATAGTCAGTAAAAATAATGAGCAGATCATATATTTGGCATCTGATTCATCAAGCCCAAATGCAGATTGTTTTTTTTTTTTATTTGATTTGAAATCCATGCCTTACCCCTGGATCTCTCTTTCAGTGGGGATCAAATGAGGGATTTGTGTGTGGATTTGTTTTCTTCATCAAGCTAAACGATAAACCATTCATAAGGTACAGTACACACATTCATCTGTTTCTGATGTATGACTCAAAATATCTCTCCAGATGTTGACCACCTGATTTATTGGGGCCATTTTTATAACATCATTGTTTTTGAACTATATTTCTCTTAGAGCTATTTGGGTGAACAAACTCATTGAGAACCATGGCCTCGCTCGACCGCTGCCAATGTATTGTTTTTGCTACAGCAGCAGATTCTCAGCTTAGTGTGCCACGACTGACTACTAAACACAAAAGAGTGATCATCACAGCTAACAATAGCAGTTTTCTGAACAGTTTTCTATTATATAGTTTTTTTACAAACAGAAACTGAAGTTAAAAATATGTGTAAAAAATACGTTTTGCACATATGTAGTACTGAGTCAAATATAACATGTTTATAACCACATATGAATGTGCCCTGAACTGAGGCAGTCTGGTCTAGTTGAGGTCATTTCACATGTGCAACAGATCATATTATTATCTAATACAGTGCAGCTGAAAATACAGAAATATGTCTTTATAGAGACCCCAAATCTAAAGCAGCTTCGCCGGTCTGGGCTCTGCAGCCAGATGGGTTTGTATATGGGTCCGGGTGAGCCACAGGGTGTGTGATGCAGCTGGTCAGGCTGTGGACCCACAGACCCAAACCCCTCCATCCAGGGCACACCCGTTCCCTTTCCCACAGCTGGCCGTGTCTATACTGGCAGCCGTGAGGCTATGACATGCGTCATAAGTAGCCGCACGCTCCCACAGACACACATACAGGCACATACGCTCTCATCTGCTACCATCGTTGCGGACTGAGGAAGAGGGGAATGTGTGTGCACTGCCATTATGTGGAGAGAAATCGAGCTCATGCACACCACTGATGGGAGACTGGGAAATCCATATGAGTGTCATAGGCCTGCCCAGGAGTTACTCTGCCAATAAAAGAGAGAAGCTCTGGGAGATGTGGCAGAAAATACTCTTGAAATGAGATGAGCATATAGAAGCAATATTTGCTGAAGGGAATCCAGGTGTGCCTGGTAGGGTAAATTGCATCTATATAATGGACCTCTTCTAAAGTGTTCATGTGTGCACCACCATAAAACCAGGTATCTGCTTTCAGAACTCTATCGGCGACATCTAATATTGATATATTTATTTTTTTACTGAAAAGTGCTTATTTTAAAGGTGCCAGACTGTTAAGAACTTTCTTTGGATCTCTATTAAAAAAATTCTCAGGTTTTCGGAAAACAACTATTTTGAACTTTTGAGGCAAATTTGGACTTAAAAAAATAAAAATGAGCAAATTACTCAATATAAGTGAACAAATTCAATTATGAACAATTTTGGTAAAACCTATCTTAAAGCCTTTATGTGTAATGCATTATAAGGGATTATTAATGGGTATAATGCATTATAATTATTCATAATGTGCTTTGAAATATATTATATCTTGTCGTAAAATAATTATAACCAAATTTAAAATCCATAGTGTAACAATGAATTGATAAGTGTTATAATGTATTAACTGTGGTTACGTTTATTCATCATATTGTGCAATGCATTATAAAGTGCATTACAAGGCATAACTAATGAATAAAACTACTTTTCATTACTATAACTTACTATAATAAAACTACTTTTATTATGCATTATACGCAAAGGCTTTAAGTAATGTAATAATTTAAGCATTATTTTAATAATGTTTCAATTATTTTACCTTTATTTGTAAATATTATTTATTGCCATGCTATGCACAGTGTCCAATAAATGACCAACTGAAAATCAATTGAAATCAATTGTTTTAAATGCTAGTGATTAAGGCATCATTCCTTATCATTTATGGATATTAATTTAGAGATTTGTTAAGATTACATTTAACAGTTGAATTCTTTTTATTTTAGATGATAGAAAAAGTAATCTAAACCTAACAATAGGCGTGCAAATGAAATGAAATGAAAAGTAAATCCAATGACTGTGTTAAAATGACCTAACTTTGACTTTAATACCATTTCACATTAAGATTTATTGTCTATTTGTTGTGTTCAGTTCTTTCATTCAAAAGTGTTCTCCAACAGAGAACAGATCCCTTAAGAAACTGCTGAAAGAAACCTTTCAATTGCACGCCCAAATGTAATTAGCTTAAATATGAGTGATCAACCTATTTTGCTTGCCTGATTTGGCTTAGGTAATGCGGTGTGAACACAGTGCTCCAGTCACTCTGTCACACGCTCCCACAACACCACCATTCTACACAGGGCACAATGGCACAAGTGTGCTGAAGAGCCAGAATCAATCGGCCCTTGTGTTATAGGTGCTGTACTGGAAGTGATTGTTGATCGAGGACGTGGAACGCTGACTGCTATCTCTAATTGGTAAAGGGGAGGTGCCCTGTTAGTTGTGTGTGACTGTGCACACGGACCATTTCTGCCAAAACTTCCCCTCTCTAGAGGGCAGACCACAGAGTGATGATAATAACAACTTCCTGCATCCCGTTCGGCTACTGATTTAAGACGCAACCCCCAACTCAGTGGAATAGCTTTGCTTTTACAAATCAAGTCAACAGTGAAAGGTTCTTAACAAGCTTGGCCTACTTTCTTTTGTCTTCACCTAATAAAAGAGTTTGAAGTGAATAAATCCAATAGATTTCCAGCATCATGTAACTTTTATTGTAATATTTCATTTCAAGTTTATGATATATCCAGTAAAAACAGAATGAACTCAGGAATATAATTGAAACAGTGGGTGGCTCATAAAGCAGATGGCTCTCTTACTGTGGCAATAGTAACCTGAGCGCAGTAGAAACTTTGTGAATGAGAGGCTCCTGGAGTTTAACAGTCTTCATAATGATAAAGTTAAAATCATGCAGATCTTGGCATGGTGCTGCTACTCCAGGTGTTCACAAACTCAAATGCAAGAGCGAAAACAGCGTTCCACAGGCATGCTGCTGCCAAAACATCACTTATTCAGCTCAGCTTCAAAGAATATGAGGATGATTCTTCAATTAGGGGCACCTTTGACAACTTGAAATGTGGAAAAATTCAACCATTTTGATCACACTTTATTTTAAGGTCCAATTCAGACTATAAACAAACCATTGACTATGACTTCTGCATCAGTAAACTCCTAATTTGCTGCTTGTTAATAGTTAGTAAGGTAATTCTTAAATTTAGTTATTGGGTACGATTAGGGATGTAGAATATGGTCATGCAGAATATGTGCTTCATAAGAACTAATAAACAGTCAATTTGCTCATTATAGGTATACTAATAAGCAACTAGTTAATAGTAAGAATTGGTCCCTATACTAAAGTGTTACCCTATTTTGCAGTTACAATTATAAAACGTTTGAAAAATTGCACAAATAAATACCAAATGACTTGATAAAATAAGTGCAATGTTCTTTAAAAAAAAACTAAATTTTCTGATTAAACACATTTTGTAAATTATTACTGCATGGGTCAAGTCACCTTTAGCACTTTATACAATACAGATTGTTCCAAAGCAGCTACACATTAATACATAGGAAAATAACTAAGATTTTTTTTTAAATATGAGACAAATTCATATTGTGCCGTATAAAACACACAAAAAAAACAATAAAAAATATTGTTTCTTTCAAGCCAGTTCAGTGTTGATTCTGTCCAGTTCTATAACTGTGTAAAGTTAATCAATTATGAAAAAAACTTAATTCAGCTTTAATCAGCTCTAGAAGACAACAACTGTTGTTATTCATCGCAAATCAGTTCAATGTTGATTTAATCTGGATCAATTACAGTTTTGATATTTCAAAATTAATCAATTGTGAAACAAACAGCTCTACAGAAGACAACATTGTCTTCGTTCGGCAGTGTCAGTGCAGTCAAATCGACAAAGTTTGTGAATATTAAGTGTCTTCCCAGTTTGAATTCCCAACTATTAAGTGGCATTTCTTTAGAGATATCATAGAGGAAAAGCTCCACTAACTGAAGTATCACCCGTTTATTGATGATCTCTGTGACTGACAGACAGGTCACTCATCACAACCTCTCACTTTAGCCTGTTGACACCACTTGTTACCTCAAGCCATAACTAAAACAGATTGACAGCCCGGTCTGTATCAGAGCGGCTACAATCTAAAGCCAAGAATTCACTCTGAAGCCTCCCTCTTGGGAAAGATGGAAAAAGCAGAACTACAGAAACTCAGAGCTACACAGGATCTCCATCTGCCCGCTTCTCTCACCCATAAACCCCTGAGCCAGTTTCCACCGACGCAGTAATTTCAATTGCAAAGTATTTTTGTAGCAGTTCTTCAAAACATGTCATGGCTATAAAGTGGATTTCCTGATCTGGGGGTTAAATGGAGGACAGAGTCTCTTTCTGATGATAGCTTAATTGCTAACAGACTATTCACTGGGCTTCGCAGACTAACAGGGTTATCGCTGAGTAGGATTTTAATGTAATTTAGCTTGTCAAGCTGCAATATTAATCAAAGTCGGAGGGTTTGGTAAGTATGGGATATGTTGAGGAGAGACAACATTATAACATTAATCATGCAGAGCTAATCCATAAAACATGATGGGTGTCGAGACTCAAGGCAAACAGATTCTGCTAAATAAATCACTCAGTGTATTTGCTGTGATGTCACACACTTGATTAAGTTGCACTCTGTGGTAAAGAATCCACACACACCACTCAAGGAACACAATGTGGATGCTTAATTATAGTATCCTCTATTAACCTTCTGAAATAACTTTTCATCAAGGTGTTGATTACATCACATTCAATTCACACAAGATCCTCCCTTGGAGAAGCTAATATCAAGTTTGACACCTACTTTAACTGTTAATGGTGGAACAAAGACGTGTATTCTTAACATGACTGATTAACAGTGATTTTTATTGGCTGTCAGGAGCTATGGTGTTCCCCAGCGTACACTTATTCATTCAAGTGCTTTTTCTGTGCTTTATGAAAAGCTCCAAGGAAGATTGTTCTTTGAACATTAGCAATGTGTAAAACCTTTAGTCTTGCACATATATTTGGATTAATGAGGTGCTAAAGGGACCTCTTTCTTTCAGTTGTGAATGCTCTTTACATGAGCTTCAAGTGCTTCAATGCTTGTAGCAACAAAACAATGAAGCAGCCCCATAAAATGTTTTATGTTGTGTCATGAAATGCTACATTCCTACATACATTTAGATCTTGTTTGATGTAAATCAAACCGCAAGTGTTTCCTCTCTCTTCCCATTGCACGAATCTTATCAGAGCTAAAGGGATAGTTCACCTAAAATTGAATATTCTGTCATCATTTATTCACCCTTATGTTAGGATAAAGAGGTAACCCAAGGTCTTCAGAATATCTTCTTTTTGTGTTTCTCAGAAGAAAGCAAGTCATTTACAGGTTTGGAACAACTTGAGTAAATTTTGGGGTCTGTCCCTTAAAATTCAAACAGAAATCAGCAATGGAAAATTGCCTGAATTTTGATGAATCTGAAGTCAATTCAGTGCCCCTTCAATGGCCACCCTGAATGTAGACTAATACCTAACACCTCTTTTGAACAGATGCTAATGGAACCAGGCAAGCATGCTGAGGAGTTGAGGAGGGTCAACTCACACACAGAGCAGCTGTCGTTGCATGCTCTACGAAGGCACCTTCTCCTCTTCTTATAGAAAGCATTTGTCCACTCTAGGTGCTCGAGGGGCCGAGTGAGACCCTCAAGACAATGTTTATAATAGCACTCAAAGGCTACATGTGCAAACACCGAGCACAGGCCTTGTGTGAAATACTAGCTTTTCTGTAGCAGCTTCTGTACATCCAGCACAGCAAATGTTTCTAAATATTCCCAGAGGATGTTTTGGACTTCCGAGAAAATAATCTTACTTAAGAAAAAGGTTCAGCCTTTTAAACGCACTTGAGTTTTAAATGACCATGGCTGGGAAATGCTCTAATTTCTGCGGTTTGTAGTCAAGCTCAAAGAAACTGGCCTGTGTGGGCGGAAAGTTTTATGAGGATAATTAACCAATGATGATTACAAGGCTCCACACACAGACCAGAACTCAACACCCCATTCTGTGGGACTGCTCTCACGCTGCACAGAGCCAATCTGATGTGAACTGTGTCTCACCTGCATCCCCTCATTTGACCGGCTCTTTTATGTCCTGTCTGTCATTAAAGCCAAGTGGGGATCACAATTAAATTAGACTATTTATTCAAAGGCCCTATCACTTTCCTTCCAGAAAAATAACATGTTTCCGTTTGACATCTTGCCTGGCTGAGTCATAATGGCCATTATTAGCTTGTTTATTGTGAAGCTTGTCTGTGACTGCAGTTGACCTCCGCCTAAAATTACTGTATAGGGATAAAATAATCAAATACAATCAAAAACTGATAAACGGTTATTTTAGAAAACTAGTTGTGAGTGGAAGCAAGAACTAATAGATGTAAATATATTTTGTAGCTATTTATGCTCACTGCTGCGCTCTCTCATTCTGAAGAGATGCTTGTTTTTTTTAATTACCCCCTGCCAGCCACTGGTGGGTTGTATAGATTTTCAGCTGGGATTTTCCCAATGGCCTGCAATAAACACTGTTTTAAGTTCATAAAAACCCAACAAATAGTCTGCCATGCTAACCTAATAATATACTAAATAAACAAATACATTTCAAGAAGTGGTGTTTTGTGTATTAAGTAGCAACCTACAATTTAATTTAATCATAATTCACACTTCTAATGCCATTTGCTCAAGGCAGTCTGTGTGGACAAATGCATAGAGACCAAAGAACAAGACCACAGCAGCTTTCACAATAGAAAATGGCCTTTTTCTGTCATTTAAGCTGTGCAGCATTAAACAGTTCCAGATGTGGTTCTGCTCAGCATGTGAGACGAGAGTGTTTGACATGAAAGCCTTAATGCCAGCCTTCAGTCTCTTCTCACTCTCTCTAAATAAAAAGTACTATTTCTCAAATGTCAGATTTTTCTGGATGAATGAAATTTGAAATTGACACACCAACACATGCATGCAAATAATATTTTATACAACATACTACTCTGTTGTATAAAACATTTTACTCTGAGAGCTGGATGTGAAGCGTGCTTCATAGAATGGCATGTGCCTGCTGAGTTTCTAAGCCTCACACAGGTCAGCTGTGTCTCAGTATAAGTGTGCAAAACAACTTTACCAGCCACGGGTGACAGAGCACGAGTGCACGGTCACATCAATCATGCTGAGTGTGTACATGCGAATCGGATTAATACATTTCCAAGCCTAAACTCTTAAAATTAAAAGGGGGTGTCACATCAGTGCCAATGAAGAACCATTTTGGGTTTTCCCAAACAATTCTTAATTTTAGATAATATTAGAGTGAAGGAGATTTTAACAATCTAAAGAACCTTTTGTGCAATGGAAAGTTTCCCTGGGTGTGACAGGTTCTTCATAGAACCATACATGCCAATAAATAAATGTTTTTTTAAGAGTGTAGGGTGGAAAGTAAAAACCACACACAGCAAGATGTTAATAGCGACCACATTCAGATGTACTAAGTGTATAGTAGTGTAGTGTAGTTTGTGTGCTGTTGTTGCCATTACAGCAGCTTGATGGTTTCTATTTCAATCCCACGAGATATCAATAAACTCTTACTTTTCTTCTTAAAAGGCATGGAAATGAAAATATTATTTACTCTTTTGACCCCAAAAGACATTCTTTCTGCACAGTGCCAAGCAGACCAGCTTTGTACATGCTGCCCTGTCACAGAGACGATCACCAGACTGATTTAAACCGAGGGAGAGTGTGTGATGGCTTTTTATTCTTCTCACTCTGGCCTCTCTCACTTGTTTCTGCTTATTTTCCACAACTTGCATGGCTTGTGGATGGCTTAGAGCAGAACAATGGGCTTTTTGTGCACTTCTAAAATGCGTGTGCCTATTGGGATGTACAGCCATAGCTAAACCTTATTTATAATGTGCAACCTTCCATTTAATCAGTAAGTTCTGATACAGAGAGAACCGTCGAATTAAAAAAAACAACAAATACAGACAGGTAACAAATATAACACATCAAGGCTGAATCATTAAATGTTTAGCTATAATTAAATCAGTATTACTTGTGACAGTCTACAACAAAATTACGGATGCACAGGTTTAATAAGCCTGTCTACTTGTGCCAACAGATAGCAAATATAATTATCTTGTATTCGGCTAACCGGTTTATTGTACGATACACCAAAGGCAACGCATCACTGGGCCTTGAGTTGTCATTCATAATGATCAGGCTTGAGGGGAGACTTGCGTTTCTGACATTTGTTTATGCATAATTACTCAGAGCTGACATCCCTCTTTGAGAGAAGATGAAAGTGAAAACGATAATTAGTATTTTCACCGTAACCA
The DNA here is from genome assembly GCF_963082965.1 of Carassius carassius. Taxonomy (NCBI): domain Eukaryota; kingdom Metazoa; phylum Chordata; class Actinopteri; order Cypriniformes; family Cyprinidae; genus Carassius; species Carassius carassius. Next base: position 26,206,018 of record NC_081757.1, on the reverse strand, counting down.
AGATCAGGGAGCCCTTCAAAGACTAACCAAATCACACATTAGTCTCTGTATACAAAATAATAATGAATATATTTTACATGCAGAGATCATGTTACATTACAAATGTAATAATTTTGTGCAGCTTTGCAGGGCCACTTGTAATTGTAAATTAGTGTTAGCAATTATAATTACTTGGTATCAACATGCACAATAAAACAGTTGTTAATAGAATACGAAATTAAAAGTGCAACAGTGAAAGTGTATTATTTGGTCAACTGTAACAAGCAGTTGTATCAAACATTTATTTTGAAGGTATTCCATATTTCTCAAGTCACATAAACTCATATTTATATTAAACCATGTAAATTTTTGGTATTACTGAGTACTGTAATGTTAAAGACTATATAAATAAAGTAAAATTAAACGAGCCACAGGCCCTAAATCAATGACCACCATAGGAAATTACCAGAAGAACCGATGTGCTCCAAATCCAACTTTCCTTCCTGGGTTTTAATGCTATGAACTTGAATGGACGGTTTCAAGTGTTAACTACTCTTAATTATATTAATTATTGTCTTACCATTGGCGTTCTTCCCGCAGATGAGATGTTCATAGTTTTGAACGAGACCAAATATCTCCGCGTCATTGCTGACGACAGCCTCCAGCGCCTCAGCGGTCACTGGAGAGGTGTTGATCCCGCTCTGCGCCGCCAGCACCCGGAGCCCGATTTCCTCCACTAGATTTTCAATGCAGGCGGTCAAACAGATGGCCGCGTACTCGTGAATGCGCACTGAGATGCGAGTGTCCACCATCCAGCGGAAAAAGCGTCCGACAGACAAACTCAGTGTGCAGCGGGAGGACTTGCTCTTGTGCAGGACCTCCCCAGCGCTCATGCTGTACAGCGAGATGGCTCGGACCGCGGCCGAGACGCAGCTTTCCGCCAGCGCCCAGCTCATGACCAGTCTCATCGCGCTCTGCACCTCGAACCGCGTGCACCTGCAGTGCACAACACTCAGCCGCTGCGCCTCTCTGGAGATCCGCAGCAAAGCTCTACGCATAAGCAGTGACAGACTTCTGACGCTCTCTGGAGTGAAAGACAGTCCCTCTCCAACAACTTTGCGCAGGACAACATCGATCTCCTCATCTGTCCAAGGGAACTCTTCTAACTCTGGTAACCTCGGACATTTGGAGAATATGTCCTCTGGGTCTTCAGGAAGCACCGTGTTCACTGTGTCCCAGCTGCTGTTTCTGCTGTTCATGGAATCCGTGTAGCTGCACCAGTTTCCTCGCTGTGGAGAGCTGATGAGCGCCTGAGAGTTGGACTTGGAGGAGGACAAGCTGAGGGATCTGTAAGAGTCACCGGCTCCATATCCAGAGTCCAGGGTCAAATCCTCCAAAGTCTTCATAGTAGTATTGCTCAAGGCTGCCATGGCTTGCTTATATTTGTAAGTGGGGTGATTTATTCCACGTTTTTCAATATATAGGACTTAACAGCAAGTGCACCTCTCCCCTGGTTAGTAAACACGCAGCGCAAAGACAAACTCCTTGACTTAAGTTAACGCACGTCCATCGTAAAGCACAGCTCTTTAAAGATCTGCACACATGGGCGATCCAATGCCGTATGACCAAACGCTGGTCAGAAAAACTTTTGACAGCTAAGTTTCGTCCAATCAGCGTACAGCTTTCTCTCAACCAATCAGACACGCGCAACGCTCGCGCAGTTCAGTGCCAAGTCAGAACATAGGAGTTCGGTGTTTTTTATTCTATCTAAACACAGTCTACCTCTAATTTACATCACTATCGACACCACTAAACTTTAATAAATAAATAAATGTTTGTTGTTTGAATGACCATGATTAGTCTCGGGTTAATAGGCAATACATAGCAGCTAAATTAAACAAATTAAAATTGTATACTTATTCTATAGAGGTGAAATATTTCTGCATCTGTTTGATGCACATTTATGCCCTCGTGTGGTGGTTAGTAGAAGGATTATGCTGAAATAATATCTGAACATGAACAAGATTAATTTTAATGACCTTTATTTATTCTTCAAAATAAGAAATTTTAACAGAGAAAAGTACATACCTAAATCCTCTACAAACAATTTCACAGAAATTATCCCTTCTTCAAAACCTGTCTGTATTACTGTATAAGTCTAACACTCTTTATAATTTGGCACCCTCTACTGTAAGTATTTTGAATAAACCTCTGCTATTTTAAACTACTCATTAAGTTTGAAATAAAGAGACAAACTGCAGAATATTAGACCACCCTCTCTCTTCACATTTCTTTTCAATCTTAAGACTGGCAAAGAAGCATTTTTAAAATGTATCATGTGCATGTGCCTTCAATTATCCACTCTCGCCGTTCTCCTGGTTTCTTCATAGATTCATATTTTACCCATTAAGTTGAATCAACTTGGCAATGCCCTTAAGAGAATCTTGTTCATCAAACTCCAGCGCTCACATCAAACACAGTGTGGCAGGCCCATGTTCCCCTGAGCATCGACTGGGGCAGAGAAATGGCCACCACACACACTAAGCCTGCCAAAAACAACAGCAGGGTCCTCTGTGCTCCTCTTTTATCCTTGAGATGGTCTTTTAATAGGAATGTTCCACATGCCCCGTTTGGAGTGGAAATAGTGGTAAAAGTTCCTCAGTCGCAGTCTTTCTACCTCTAGTCCGTTCTGCAGAACCCTATGAGAAGATGTGACAGAGGAAGAGAAAAAACACAGTAGTTACACCAACACTAGAACTAAGACTTGACTGGTTTGATATAAAATTTCACATTCTCGTAGTTAAGCCGCACAGTTTGTTAATGCATTAGCTAATGTTATGTGATGGAACATTATCATACAGTGTTACCAGAACAAACTGGCATTAGCAATGGAATTAATTACCTGTCCAGCAGCTCCCAGTCCTCTCCTCCCCAGCGGTCTTTAAACTCCTCAGTGTTCATTCCACCAATTTTATCAAAATCAGACTTATAAATTCCAAACAAGCCAAAGCCATTCACTTCCCAAAAGCCTGTGTGAGAAAATCAGACCTCAGATAAATGTACACAAACAATGGAGATCTTCCAGTTCATTAAAAAAGCATTCTAAACCAATTTAGCAATTTAGTTTCATGCCAATTTTATGCCAATGTGCATAACATAGAAGCAATTTTATAAGTCAATTCATGTGCAATACCCTAACCGAGGGAAATCACTTCCAAAATGCCAGAGGATGCATACAATATATTGACCAAGCAAAATAAATATGCAAATTAGTTTTAGACTAAAATGTGTCTGACAACGGCAAATAAGAAAATAAATTACATTTGCCTCTTTCTGTATAAAATAACCAATTACAATCTGATGTAACCTTTTTCAAACAATCATTCCACTCATCCACTCTTCTCATGTCACAAATCAATCCTGCTTGTGGTAAAATACAACTGGTGAATAAATAAAATGCAGAGATTTTCAATGAATAAATTTGCTATAACAGTTAATTTTTACATACACTTCTGTACAAACCTTTTTAATTACTATGAACTTAAGTGTTTGTAATAAACATACTATATTATTATTCACCAAAGTCCATTAGAGTGAAAAAGTAAGAAGTAAACTGCAAGACATTATATCTAAAGACAGTAATATGACTCTGTTTAAAACAAACAGGATATGTAAGAAATAGAATCAGACACATTATGCACAACTGGTGTTTAGGCATATGTGTTTATATGTACCTAGCAGCTGTCTCTATAAGTGTCTGTGTATATGTTTTACCATCAGGCTCCAGAGGTGTGCTCCCACAGTCCAGTCTCATGACGATGGGTGCGAAGGCCAGTCTGCCTTCCACACAGTGCTTCCTAATAGTCTCCAGGATATTGTGAGGGAAGTGGATATGAAGGTCACACAGGAACACTATGCTGTGACTGTCCTGGAAATGATGTTACACCATCACCAGTGTTGCTTTGTGCAACCAATTTTCTTGGAGAAAATGTGTAAATATTACTTATAAATTAAAGTTGTTTTGAATAAATTTTCAAATGCCGAAAAAAATCCCACAACACCTTTTAGACAAGCTTCCATTCTGGGAAAGAGAGCTCTTTAATCATCTATAAAAGCGCATTATTTTCCAAACTTTCAAATATTGTTCCCAAACATAGATCACCCCAGGTATCGTACATATTTATAATAGAAAAGGCCTGTTTAAAATCTTCTCACCTCTATGGTGTCTACACCCATCTGTAAACCAGACGATCTCTCGAAGTTCCCTTCACGTCTCAGATACTTGTACCTACACAAAGAGCCAAGAACAAAAAAAAAAACAAACAGAAAAAAAGATTGTTTTTCTCAGTTCCAAACGGTATGTGAGCCCAAAACAGGACTCGCATGAGGAATCCTCCTGAGAAGATCTATGCAGGGACTGAGGAAAGACACAAGAACTCAGTACTCACCTGGGCACAGTGCTCTCCTTCAGTGCCTGCTCCACATCCATGTCATCGCTCTGGAAGTCTACAATGATCACGCTGAAATTCTCATCCTTGGTCTCATGGTGCAGGAGCTCCATATCTGAGATAAACTGCTGCACCCAGCGAGCCTGGTTCTTTACTGTCACAGAAGACAGCTCAGATGAGTGGCTATGAGACTGCAGTTTGCCAAGCTATTCATAAATGAAACTAGTTATATTGCGCTCCTAAAATGGCCCGTGTCTGGCTTTGTTTTCAAATTGACATGCTCTCTACAGTCCTTATACATTTATGTAGACTTATTGGCATTGCTTTGATAAATATGCATAAACAGGAGCTCATATTAGTTTTAAATACCTGGTACTACGAAGTGTACCATCACGTCATGTCTCCATTCTAACATGGTTGGCTGGCAGAGCAGGGGTTTGGCCCAGCTGGTGCTCCAGGGTGTGGTGCTGTGTGTTTGGGGACTGGAGCCACTGGGCGGTGGGTTTTTGGAGGGTGTATGGTGGGATGAGGTTAAAGTTCCCTCTCTGCTCTCAATTCCCTCCTCATATCGACTGCGGTGCAACAGCAGATAGATGTAGTCAGATAGGCGCACCACTCTTTTCCCTCCCTCCATCAACAACAGCTCCATTAAATAACGGTTGCCCCTGGCTGAGTCTCTCCTCTTCTCTACATTTACAATCCGGACCAGAGTGTAAATCCTGATAGAGAGGTGAAGAAGAAACAGTGAGGAAAAATGAGAACAGTTGCTGTAAATAGAGTGCATTTAAATAGAGACAGTAAGGAATATACATGATAAATATAAATACACTATGTAACACCATGCATCCCGTTTAATCTAGTTGTGTGAGGAGTAATAAAGCTTTCTCATTTGTCATGATAAAACTGCATGAAGCGACCCACTGAGAGAGAAGTTTTTTTCACTAAGGTCCATATTATTAGTAAAGTAAAAAAAAAAATACTGTTAATTTTCTGTATTCTATATAATTATTCATATTAAAAAGGCTGTTTTTCCAACTGTGCCTTAAAGCATACTGCATGTAAATGCTTTCTTTATGATTTAATAATAATATTACCGTATTTTCCGGAATATAAGTCACACTTTTTTTTCATAGTTTGGCTGGACTTATAGTCAGGTGTGACTTATTTATCAAAATTAATTTGACGAACCAAGAGAAATGAACTAAGAGAAATGAACCAAGAGAAACCATTACCGTCTATAGCCGCGAGAGGGCGCTCTATGTTTTCAGGGAGAGGCTACTGAGCAACATAGAGCGCCCTCTCGCGGCTGTAGACGGTAATGTTTTCTCTTGGTTCTTGGTTCTAAATAAATGCGACTTATAGTCATAGACAGTAAAAGAAATGGACACAGCGACCCCATTGGATTCAACAGAGAAAAATGAAGTCAATTAGAAGCACGCACTTCCTGCATGTACTGCACAGACTCAAACTGAGCTTGATGACGTAGATGTCACGTGAGCAACCTGTACGTCTTCTAATCGCTGTGCCAAGAGAAATCTGAATCACCCACCGAATCTTGCAGAGAAGGCGAGCGTGAACAGGAGCAAGTTTTGGTAAGAATTCTGATTAATTATCTCCCTTGACTTTACGCCTCCACGTCCCCCCAATAGCCTCATAGACAGTAAAAGATTCTCCTCCTGTCCATACGGTAATTTCTCTACTGTTCGACAGAGAGTCGCTGGTTATGACGCAATCGTTAGCCTATTTTTTACAAAAACTGCTTCTACGGGACCATAACGTAAGATAGAAGGTAATGGAGCCTTTTATACATTTTTGTGTTTCTTTAGAAATAATGGACAAATGGAGTCTTTAAACACCTCAGATGTAAAGTAATTCACTGTCAAAGTGACGCCAAAATTAATGAGAGTCAATGGAATGCTAACAGCAGGTGGGGGTCCGCTAGCCAATGGCGAAAGTGGGTATATAATGAAATATTTATTTTTGGGTGAAATATCCCTTTAAATATCCTCATTTGCATTTTTAAATATCCTCACCCTCCATTCCTCTCATTCAGCCTCTCCATGTACTGTGAGATCACGTCAAGGACCTCGTTCTCTGCGAGCTGCAGGTTCCCCGAGACGTTACACCTCAGGTCATTCCAGTCTGACCTCAGCAGCTCAAAGTCCACAGGGTTCACGCTGAAAGTCCGCTGCCAATTTATGGCCTCCTCTGACAAGCGTGGCCTCACTTCAGTCTCCTCATAACTGTACTCTGACATCTCTCCTTCCTCAAGGCCTCTGCTCTGGGGAGCCAGGTCCGATCCCTCAGGCATCTCTGAGACCTTTGTTGGCTGCCCCTCAGGAGACCGGCTGTTCTCAGATGAGTTTAACCCAGGGTGGTCTCTCCTTTCTGAACTTGAAGGAGGCAAGCTGTCTGGATCTGATATGGAGGCTGTAGGGTCACCCTTATTATGAGTCCCAGGCTCCGTAGGCAAGGAAGGATGACTGTGTTTTAACAGGGCAGATTGGGTGGAAGTCTTAAGGCCCATTAAGGGGAAGTTCTGCCAGGTGAGAGAAGCAGCTGCTTGGGTTTTTAAGGACCTCCATTTTGAACTCAAATCCACAAGCCTCTTGCTCTTTCTAGACTGATAAAGGAACACACCAGGAAACACTTCCAAAGGAGGTTTTGGTCTGCTTACTGGAGGACGGGCTCTAGTGATGTAAATTTTATTGGTATTAGTCTCCTTTTCCACACTGGTCCCAACCACAGGTTTGCCTGCATTATCTAAAATCCGACTGGCCAAGACATAGAGAGGTGACTTCTGAGGAAGCTTAAAGAGGGATCTTCCCTTCACAGGTGGGCTAGAAGTTTCTGTCAGTTTACTCTGGTTTGGCAGTCTTGGGTCAGGCAGAAGCCATGTTAAAGTACGCCCTCTCTGAACCAGCGCAAGTGTTCGGGATTCCCCTTGCTCCTCACTCGCTCCTGTCTGTTCATTTAGAGACCCACTTTGAGGCTCTAATGCACCTGTACTACCCTTTGCCTGTCTTATTTCTGTCATTTCATCATCCACCACAAGTGAGTGTTTAAAATACCTTTCCCCTTTCATTCTTGTACTCCCTTCTCGCTCTTTTAACTGAACGTACTGCCTTCCTTGCTGAGAGATGTAGCTCTTTGAACCCCTGTCTAATCTATCAGGCTTGGAGGAAGCAGTGGACGCTGTAATTCTTGATGTCTGATAGGGTGGACTAGTCCTCTTGACTGGCCGGTTGCTGGAATTGATTGTCTCCTCTGGGTCGATGCCTTCCTCCTCCTCCAGGAAATCTGTCAGAAGAGACAAGTCCCATCAAACCAAACCCCTTTAAATAATTCATGTAATCTGAAATGAGAATTTCTTAATGACATGATTAAAGAGTCAGTGAGGCTGCAGCAGTGTTGATGGAAATCTACAGCTAATGATTATCATCTCCAGGCCTTCCATCCATGCTGTTACACACAGCATGTTGCAGCTGTCCAAATGCACACACAAGGTCCAAAATCAACTATTTGCCACATATGCCAATTTGAAGTTTTTTGACTTATAAATAATTCTTACTGGTCACCAAATTTTGCATTACTTTGCCTTACATTTATTTGCGATTTTATTTACTGTAGTGAAGGTCACTTGAAGAATGATATACACACAAACAAACACACACACACATTGTGTTTTTTCCCTAAATACAGTACATACATACATACATATATATATGAATCAGTGTAGTAGAAGGTAGTTTTGCAGTTACACTGTGCTTGTTCAATTTGACTATTTTATGCAAGACAGTATATATATATATATATAGAGAGAGAGAGAGCTATTATGTTTTCTTTTGTTTTGCTGTAAATTAATTACATAATGCACATAATGTAAATCACTGGAGACCACAGAAGGTTGTCAATACTGCAATAACAGAAAGTCAGTTAATATATATATATAAAAAAAATCTATATAAAATATTTTTTTTAATTATAATTTTAATAGTTTTCATGTCATGACTGCAGGGGAGGAAACATTTATGATGCACCTATGTACACTCTAGACCATCTCTACCATTTAATGCCTTGAAGCTTCAGAAGGACTTGTCTAGGAATGACACATCCTCACTAGGTTACACTTTATAAATGTTTTTTCACAGTTATGGTTACAAACTCTCTCTGCCTTCCTTCTTTCGCATACTGAGCGGTCGTTGACCAAAAAAAGAGAAAACAAAGAAATGCGATATTGTGATCTTTGTATGACAATCAAAACTGTATTTCACTAACAGTGTACCCTAATCCATGTAATGATCCTAATAAAGTTGGCGGCCAACTGTTTTATTTACTCCTTAAAGCCCATTTCTACTCACATTTGCCGTCTGGTTTGTGTTAATTTTGAACCCTGGGAACACATATGTCGCTTGGCTCATTACAGATGGTGAGATTTTAAAGAGAGCAAACAGCTGCTGAATTCTTATCTGTTATTAAGATCCCAGCTGAACACAGACCATCAGGTTTGGGGAAGAAAACAGGCTGGTCATCCTCGTCCTCATCCATCTTCACGTACTTGTAGAAGCCAAATCTACATGATAATTCAAAAGAATAAAAGGGCCATGGTTATCTTTTTATTTACATATTTAGTTATTGCTTAATTTCCTCTTATGATCGGTCAGGATTCATACTTTTCTAAGTAGACAGGAGATTCTCGGTAGAAGCATTTGTTCTTTTTCTCCATATGAGTAAGTCTGGTGAAGTCATTGGGATACACATAAGAAAGGTAGACCTGGTTGAGCACACATAAGAATATGAGAAAATAGGTAAAGAAAAATGGTACATGTATTTATTGAGCCAAAAGTGTATCAAATAAGACAACCAGAAGAATTAAAAACAGTGACTGTAATTGGACTGCATGAGATTTACTCTCTCTTCTCAGACTTGTGTTTAACATTGATGACCAAAAGAGGGCAATGTTTGCTCTAAGCACAGAGATATCATTTAAATAGAGCAGGTCCACTTCATCAGTGGTTCTCAACCTTTTTCATGGGGGCCACTGGCCAAGACAGTTTTCAAAACCCCATGTAGGCCAAGATATTTCTGGTAATTTGCTGCAGTTAACACAGCTGTTTATTTTCAAACTTGTTTTTATTTACAGAAACTAGGAGTGACTATATATTAAAATAAAATAAATAAAATATAAAAATAAAACAAATTTAGAATTGAATGTTATTCAAAACCACGTTCTTTATGATCAGCAAATGACATGATTTTCCAGACAGCAAAGCAGTCAGCAGTATAGTAAACCATACCTTTCAGAGCTGCATACTGTAATTAGAAAATTATATTATATATTTATTTTAGAAATTCTAAGGGCTTTAATGGAAATGGAAATTAAACTTTGTGCATTTTTCAGACTTTTTTTTTTATATAAATGTCAGGAAACACATTCATATAGGGAAATTGATATCAATAAACATCTTTATATTCAACTTGAGCTTATTTTAAAATTTGCTTATTTGCAAATTTATTTTGGTCATAACAACAAAATATTTTTTTTAAATAAACGGTCTGTATTTTAAAAATACAGAAACAACATATAACTGTTTTCACAAAAATATTAATAATAAGAAATGTTCTTAAGTAATGCTAAAAATGTAGAGCTTTGCCATAGCAGGAATAAATTACATTTGAAAATATATTCAAATAGAAAACATCATTTTAAATTGTAATACTATTTCACAATATGAAATAATGTATCAAATGCTCTAAAGTTGACCACAACTGCAAAGTTTAAAGGGGTCATAGGATGTTTTTTTTAAAGATCAGTATTTTGTGTATTTGGTGTAACAGAATATGTTGACATGCTTTAATGTTAAAAAAAACACAGTATTTTTCAAATACTGTACATTATTGTAGGTCCTCTACGCCCCGCCTCTCTCAAACACATCATTTTCTACAAAGTCCCTCCTTTGACAAGCACAGTCTACTCTGATTGGCCAACTGACCCAGTGCATTGTGATTGGCCGAACACCGCAAGCACTCGTCAGAAATATAACGCCCCTTTCCATAATCGCGAGCTTCATTTTTCAAAATAAATGTAAAGACAGCTAATAATGTCCTTAGTTTTACCATCAGTTCAAGTCTGAAAGGGGAACAGAGTCACGTGACAGACACAGTGATGAAGCTCCTATGTGTTTGCAGTTCACAAGCCACTGACGGTTAAGACCAAGTTAAGACGGTTAAGACGCTTAATACCAAGTTGACTCCACTGTGTGACCCTGTCTCTGTCTCTCTCTCTTTCTCTCTCTCTCTCTCTTAAACACACACACACACACATACACGATGTGAAAAACTTCACGTTTGAACAGTCAATAGCAAATTCTTAAACTAATAACCAAACATACTTCCAGAAGCTGATTCAGAAGCGCCAGATTGTCGTAGCAAAGTCAGAATTACCTCTTCTCCTAGATTCACGAAACAGTCATCTATAAAATGTGTTGCTGCTCTGTTGTAAGTAATCTTAAAGATTCCTAAATGCATCTACTTTTGTAAGGCCAAATAAAGTGCTTTTGCTTTCGCCTAGATACACATCATCTCCCTGACATGACTGCTTCAACACTAACTGCGGTTACTGAAACCACAACTTCTTTCTTTGCGTGAACATTTGGGTGGTATTACATAAATATTTCCACATAGTGACGTAGAGATGTGGGGGCGTGTTTTAATGAGCCATTTTAGGGGTGTGTGGCAGAGTCTTAATTTTGATAAACAATCACTTTTGTTTTCAGACTTTAGTCTTTGCAACTTGCAACAGGGATCTTATCTATCAGCTTGTAACACTCCAAAGAGAAAGGAAAACTTGAAATCACATCATATGACCACCCTTTAAAGCAACAAATTGAGCCAAAGCTGCCCTAGAGTGAGGTAAGTTATCGACTGCATATTTTAGGACATTTTTAAAAATCAGCAGTCAACATTTCTGTCATCAAGATAGTGTGCTTGTCGAGACTGTTACTTACAAACTGCAGGCCCTGATAGCGTGCGATAGGGAAGTCCTTCACCACGTAGGTAGGAGAGTAGACACAAGATGGCAGAACATTCTCCAGCCTGGACCGATCTATCATGGGAACTAGGACAACAAATATGTCATCAATATAAGACAATTCCCACACCCTTCATAAGACAGCCGACATACAAGTAACTACTCAGCACAAACATTTTTTCATTCATTTAAATTAAAAATGTTACATAAAATCAGTTTGCTGATTTCCATACATATATTCAATGGCTTCTATTCATCACTATTAGCTTGTGTCTCAGTCCTGACTGTCACATATTCAGTGGTGCTGCTCCTAACAAGCTGACATCCTATATCTACACCACCATATGGATCTACCAATGCACTGCTGAGCTTCCACACAAGCAATTAAACATTGCAAATCACATAACCACACTGTCTATCCTGAGAGATGGATGTTTATTTTGCTTACCAAGCATAGCTACACACACTCACACACACACAAAACAGTGCTAGAATGCTGCAAGAAAATTTTATGGACAATTTTGTTAGCTGATGTAAAACTTTTGAACATTATGCCATATGGCAATATATATATGATACATCACATTATATATCCATCATTGTGTTAAACCATCAGTTGGGTCAGGTGAATGCATGACTTACAACTGAGAGCAGCACAATGAGATCCAGCAATATGACTGGACAGTGTTCATAAATGACCTTAACATCCAAATACACTGTAGGGAATACTCACTCTTGTAGAAGGTGTCTCGTGGGTCTGGTTTGAGCATATCTGCAGTATGTATCTCTGTCCTATGGTTAACCCGCAGAGCGAGAGAGTGACTGGCCAGCGTCTGTGGGATGTGACGAACACTGTTCATCTTCAGACTGGATTCATCTGTCAGAGACAGAGAAAAAGGACAGTGAGAGACAGCATGTGAATTTAAATCAGCTAACAGACTAACACTCAACAACCCCTGCTGTTTGCTATTATAGAAATGGTAGAATACTGGCTTTTCTATGGCTGACAAATAAGTGTATACAGTATTTATTAGGGTCCAAAAGTCTAAGACCACTGTAGAAGCTATTATATTGTTATAAGTTTTTTTTTTTATTGCAGGTTTCATCTGCATAACAATTTATATATATATATATATATATATATATATATATATATATATTTTTTTTTTTTTTCTATTTTGTTAGAATTTTTTGTATGTATGATTCTTTTTTCTAATTATTTATATTTTATGAAATAAAATAAATGTACATGAATGATTTGAGAATTTTATGGACTTTAATGACAACTGCACTCAAGATGCACAAGCAGTGTAAAACCTGATATTTATATTCTCCTTATAAGTATATTTATAAGTTATATTCTCGACTGCATATTTTAGCACATTTTTTAAACAGCGTTCCATCAGCGCACTACATCTGGAGCCAGAGCAGACACTCAACGAACATGCTTCTCTTCAATATTATTCACATCGCTGTGCCCCAAACCCATGATGAAACTCTAAATCCAACCTCACTCTGGGAAACCTCTTTTCTGGTTGGATCAGTTTTTTTTTTTTTTTTGTTTTTTTTATGGATACTTCCCCAAGGCTTAAAGAGATGTAACCAGGCTCACACACTGCCTACACTTTAAGACAATCCCTTGGTGATCAGTCTATGGGCACTGAAGCATGCAGGTGTGTGCATGCGAGGGACACTCTATTCATTATGGTTTATCTCCTGACTTTATGAGAGCTCAAAACACTGTCTGCTCAGCTAGCCGCTGATGAATACACATTTTAATTAGTCCTATCGATCCACTGCAAATGTGTTACTAGGCAAGTGTAAGTTATACAGCATCAAAGTCAGTCACTGATGGCAGCAAGGCAGAAAGCAAGTACACAACACTGACAGAGATGAAAAGGGATGAAAAGAGAGAATATAAGGGTGCTGGATATTACTGTAACATCCAAGATGAAGAAAACAGACTGATAGAGCAGAAATGTGCCATTAGGAGGCTGAAAGACTGCAAGCTTTGACAGATATCTCTGTTGATGCTTTAGTAATGGACCATATGGCTTTATTGGATGTTGAATAGTCCAGGCAAATTTACAAAATTCGAAACAATTGTAACATAAAATGAAAAACAAAAAGTAAACAAGATATCCTTGCTCCAGTTCTGAGTATTATGAAATAAAGTACTGTTAAAGTACTGTAATGTTTTGCATATCGTTCTTTATGATTTTGCAAAAAATATGAAATAACTTCACTGTAATTAGAAAACAAAATCAGTAACTTCAACAAATTTAGTTCACACATCACTGCACTACAACACTTAGAAAAAAATTGCTTACTTTTTTATGAAAAACATTAAATCAGTTATTAGAAAACTGTAACACACTGTACAAATCACTGCTCCCCTGCTGTACAACATATATATATATTAATTGTTTAATGAAATACAGTACAATCAATAACCACTGTAATTAAAAAACAAAAAACAAACAAACAAACAAAAAAAAAACCATTAACTATCACTAAATCACACATCAGTCCTCTCCTACTGGTAATACTACAACACTTAGTATATCATTTTATGTTCTAAGAATGTACAGTTTCAAAAATAGCTTGACTCTAGAAGTCACAAAAAATATTTCAGTTCACTGTATCATTGTTTCCTTATTTTATTTCTTCCTTTGCCTTTCCTGAATTAAAGGGATAGTTCACACCAAAAAAAGAAAATTCTGTAATCATTTATGTTTTTATAATGTCAAATATTTTTGCCAATAAAGAGCACTAAAATAGTTTAAAAGTGCAAATACATACCCTTCAAATACAACACTGATCAATAATATAACCATTATTTACAAAGTAATCATAATAAACAAAAATACAAATCTGAATTAATAGAAACTAAAATTGCACAATACAATGACCACAAAATACAAATAAACACAAGCAAAACAAATGGAAGGGAGACTGGTGCCAGTGACGGAGACAACTGACAGCTCGCCCTGCACTGTATCTCTTCTTAACAGAGCAGAAGGACAGTCAAAGCTAAAGCACCCAGGAGCTCTGGCTCCATCTGCATCTCCCTGATGACATGTCGAGAGGGAGAGAGAGAGAGAGTGTGTGTGCGGTCTTCACTGAGGGAGTGGTCTGCGTGATTAATGATTAGGACACTGGAGTTGGCTTCGTACTCACCGGTGAGCTGCGTGGGCTGGCGATGGAAGCTAATGCACATACCCCTCTCCCTCAGCTTGTTAAGTACAGTGAGGATTTAATTGAAAAATTGCTTTCGTCTCAAATAATTATGTAAACGAAGCAAAGGAGGGCCATGGGGATTGTCTTTCTCTCTTTTTTTCACTGTCCCTCTCTCACTTTGTGTCTCTACTTCCTCTTAAAAGCATGTGTAAATTAAAGTCAGTTCCCTTGATGAATGACAGTAATTTGAAGGGGAACGTATGAACATGTGTAATGCTTGATAAGACGATATGCGAATGAACACAAAGTATATGCTGACTGTCAGGAGGCTCAGGGGCAAGTGTTTTCTGGTGATTACCTACTTGCCACTGCCTACATTCAAATATAAGTACAATGAAACTTTTCAAGCAAACAGCAGAAACTGTAATGTTCAGAGGCTGTGAATGTTAACTGCAATAGTCAGATATGATTGGAACAGGCAGAGTTTGCAAATGGTACTCCTGAGAGTTTACTTCCATTTTGTCTTTTATCTTCCCTAAAATGGGTGCACATATTTTTAGCGTGAAAAAAAAGAAGGAAAAAAAGGAAGGAGCTGTTACCTGTGTACAACGAGATATAAGCTGAGTCAATTACATCATACTTCAGCCCAGGAAGGAAAGGTCTCCACTGCAAGAGAAGAGAAAGTAATAAAATTAGTGAATGAAATTAATGATTCACCAAAGGACTGTCATGTTCATGTTCAAGAGTACTCTTCTTGTTCTTTCATTACGTTGCTCATGTTTTCCAGTTCCCTTTGTTTATTTCTTGTTTTCTTTGATTTCTAGGTTTATAAGTACAGTATGTTGTTTTTTGTTCACCTGTGCCTTGTTTAGTTGCGTGTTAGTTCCTGTGTATATTGTTAACCACCTACATTTTCTAAGAAAATTTATTATTCTGTAACCACATGCAGTTCAAATGAACCAAATAACATTAATGAAGTAAATAAAATAAATATACATATTTTAATGCAAATATTTACCTGAATTTAATCTTTGACTAACTACTTGCAGCCCAGCTTAATAAAAATAATGCAATTAAAATTATATATATATATATATATATATATATATACATATATATATACATATATACATATACATATATATACATATATATATACATATATATATATATATACATACATATATACATATATATATATATATACATACATATATACATATACATATATATATACACATATATATATATATACATATACATATATATATATATACATATACATACATATATATATATATACATATATATACATATATATATATATATATACATATATATACATACATATATATATATATATACATACATATATATACATACATATATATACATACATATATATATATATATATATATATATATATATATATATATATATACATATATATACATATATATACATACATATATATATATATATATATATATATATATATATATATATAAATTTTTTGCACTCTCAGATTCCAGATTTTCAAAGGGTTATATGATGTATAAATCTCAATTTCAAAAAGATTTACAATTTTTTTTTTAGTGGTCTGTATACATACAATCCAAAAATTATTCAAACACCATATATAATTTTTTATATTTTTATATTAGTTGTTAGTTATATTATTCAGACACTTTGACCTGACCAGGTTTTGCTTAGGAGTTTTTCTTTAATTGCTAATACAACCATTTTACACCATAGACTTAACAAAATTAACCATAGTTTGGTAACTGGTTGACCTAAATTGGTATTATCTAATTGTGTACTTTAATTTAACAGCTGACAGCTATTCAGCCTAATGTTTTGATGTTGTACAGTAGCAATAAAGCATGCCAGATTGTTTACTGCATTCAGACAGCAGGTTCTGAAAAAGTGTTCAGCACTGATTTTTTTGCCATATTTGCAGCATTATGTATTTGCCTAATTCCTTTAATAAATCGAGAGCTTAAACAATGTAAAAGCGCATACACATAATTAAACATAAAAATTAATTCTTAGTAAATCGCCCTCCACCCTCCCCTGTCATTTTCTGCTTTTGCCCTCACAATGCACTGGGATGGCATTGGCTCTTGAAATAGATGGGATATACAGACACGTAGCAATTCTTATAAAGAGGCTCTACAATTACAACATCACTTCTCGGCCACTCTCACGCAAGAGGTAATTTAGCAGTTGCATAACAATAACTCTTATTGAACTGATCTTCACACACACACACACACACACACACACACACTTCCAATCTCTCATTCACACACCAATGCCAAACTACACAACGGCTTTCAACAGTTCAGACTGTACAGCTCAACAAAGATTGAGAGAAGAATGTAAAGGGGAAGAGAGAACAAAGAAAAAAAGAGAGAAATTAATTTGAATTTGGAGCAGTTTGATGTCGACATTACTTATAGTGTGACAGTTTCAGGCCCAGAAAATGGTACATAACAGAGCAGTAGTGTCTATCAAACTCACTGTCACTGCATACTAATTAGTCACAAGCACACACTCAAAAGATGAGCATTTAAAAGATTATTTGACTCAATTATGATTTCGCTGATTTATTTGACCGTCAATGAATCTTGACAAAGACTCAATCTTGTTGCATGCCAGAATTAAACATCTAACAAACATACCATTACTTACAACACATTGATGAGGACTTGTTTTAGACACACAACATAAACATCTCACACACCTTTATCAGTATTCTTCAGTGCTTAGTATTCACCCTGTTGTTCTGCACAGCTTGTGTTTCTCAAGGTCAGATCTGCCTTTCGGGAATCGATGGAGTGCAGTTACAGCACAATGTCAGATCTGAGGAGCCACAGATGCCTGTTTGCCCCCAGTGACATAATACACACACATTCACAAATATGCGCATGCAAACAATCATGCATGGTCACACACACCTAAGCAGTATTACACACTGATCAAGAACTAGCTATGCTGCTAACACTGTTCTTTTTCATTTCATGTATGTTGAATAATCATTAGATTATTTGTACTGATGAGAAAATAGGAGATAAAACAACCTGCTATGCTACCCAAGGCACATGATCCTTTTAAGTAGCAAAGATTTCTAAACAGCTTCATCTGTTTCTGCACAAATGACTACACGCAGTCATTGGCAAACACACTGCAATTCCTAGAAAACAATGTGCAGCTTGCATTATGTTGCATATATTGCATCAGCTACAGATTTATTTCTCTTTTGTCTTGACGATGAATAAAATTGAGCCCATTCACTAGTGACTGGCAGCACCGTCCATAATAGCTCCTACTGCAAATGTCATATTGGATAGTTTCTGGTCAGACTAAATCAGACAGGCTTTATTAGATCTCTTTGTCCCTACAAAGCCTGGGGATTCTGTTAAAATGCTAATCAGGCTCAGAATAACTCTGGAGTTGGGTGCAACCATGAAAAGTTTAAGCACATGCGCACATCACAGAGGTTAGCCTACCTTTTCTGATTTAATACGTGTTATCTGTGAAATTGGGAAAAGGGGAGAATCCTACAGAAGCAGTGAGCCTGATAACATTGAACATCTAAAGCATCTCCAGTGAACTCCACAGGCTAGCCAACTGCAGTTTGGTTAATAAATTAATTCCTGCATTTGCCACAGATAATTAGCTGTTTTTGCTTTTCGGTGTCTGGTCCCTGTTGACTCTCTAGCTGAGAATACCTCCAAGTTCAATGAATTTATTCATTGGGCTCCTCTCATGTCTTTGAACCGCCTCTTCTCCAGCACTCTGCAGTGAACATTAAATAAGGAGTGAAGCACAGCTGAGTCATCTTGGGCCTTCTCAGCCTCTAGGCAATGAAAGTTTTGTGCAGTGCGGATTAAAAAAAATAAAAAATTCTTTATAAGTAGTAAAAAAAAAAGGTTGTGCAGGAGGGATCGCTTTTCACATTAGCGTTGCATGTAGATAACAGCTTTAATACTCTGTTAAGGATAAAAATGTCCAGTCTCTAAGACTTGCAAGGAAAACGGTGTAACAATTCAGCTGGCATACTCTGAGCAGAAGTAAAAAATCTATAGAAAATTACACTAAATCCTTTTTTTCCAATTAACAGCTTCATTATCATTACCCTGTGCTGATGGTCCAGTCATCTGTGTGAAATAAAAGGGTCAAACTAATTGAATTTAATTCTCTTTTCTGTACTGTTACTCAGTTGTCTAGTTTGTTCTTGTCTTTGACTGACTTTAGTTTAAGTTTTACATTCAGATTAATAATTCATCAAAAGATTTCATCACAAAGAAATTAAGTGATCTAGAGGATATGATTTTAGTTTACAAATGAGGAAAAAATTGAGATGAAAAGCAGAGATGAAAAAGCTTTATTAACCTGAAACATTTATGAATTCACTTTTCACAACTGCTATGTTAGATTATGCAATGTAAGATTTATTAATTCAGCAGATGCTTTTATCCAAAGTGATATACAAATGAGGAATACTGCAAAAAAATGCACTGCATCTTTGGGACACAGAATGAAAAGTGCTGTTATACGAAGCTCCAGAATTGACCTGAGAATTACGAGCCAGTAGAGAAATAAAGGGGAGAACCTGTGACCCTTTGAAACAACAGAAAGAGAATAGTACAGTTAAGTAAGTGCATTAAGAGCTGCGTCAGACCTCTTTTTGATGGTATACTCAGGACTCTGCTCTGATGGAGTTGGTAAGATTAATATGTGCTCTGCCAGGTTTGCTGAAGACCGCCAAGGCCACTTTCTGGATCATTTGTAGTTGTTTGATTGCACATACAGCAAGGCCGGATAAAAGAGCACTGCACTAGTCTAGTAAGGATGACTAAAGCCTAGATGAGGAGCGGTGCAGCGTGCTTAGGTAAGAAAGGTCTGATTTTACTGGAAAATCAGTGTGCCTGAATAATACAGTCAGTCCCAAAGATGTTGTCTGAATCCAAAAGAGGAGTGAACCAAGCACAGAACCCTGATGTACCCCATGCTTCTTGCTCTTTTGTTATTTATTTTTAAAATAAGCTAAATTAAGCTTAGAATAAGCATATCTACAATGAAAATGGAGTGGAATAATAAAGAGTGCAAAATAAATGTAAAAATGTTTTAAATTCAGAGGGTGCAACAGTATCTAAGGGGCTTAGATGGAAATATATTTACAATATATAAATTTACTATTATTTTTATAATTGTATTAATTTTATTTTAATATTTTTCCATTTATAAGATTCTTTTTCTTACTCAGATATTACTATTGAATTTGGCTTTAAAGGAGAAAGAACACAAAATGATCTAATCTATTTTTAATCTATTTGTTTTCTGTTCCATTATCAGCTCTCTCTCGTTCTCTGTCTCACTGCCTCTCTTTTTTTGTCTTCTGCTTTCTATCTTCTCCTAGATAATAAAATTACTGAAATGTGCTGGTTAAACTCTGCATCCTTTGGGTGCACTCCAGACATAATCAGTATATCAAAGAGCATAAGGCTGTTATACTACTCAAGGATATTGTGATGGTCAGAGACGCAGTATCTATAAATGTTTTAATGAGTAATGAGTTACAAAAGTTGGTAATGTCGGCTGGTAGATGTTTGTTTGCTGTGGATATAGCAATTACATTTTTACTAAATTTGACTGTTTTGTACTGCTGCGATAATTCTGACCTGGCCATTATCGAAAATGTGTTTTGTAGATTTAAGTGAAGCGGGCCATAGGAAATGTTTCCCTGACTAATTTGCCACATTTCTCATCTTTCCACTTACTCAGCTTTATATACTGTAATGCAATAACTGAAAGAGAGGTGGAGATAGTAAAAGGCTATAGAAGCATAAGTGTTGCAGGCCACTTAAACATAGCGTTCATTAATGACGCATCCCATACTTGAGTCTGTTTACTTAAAAATAAATGTACAATTATAAAAAAAAAGCTATGCCTGGTAGGCAGTCTAATAAAAAAAGTATACTAAAAGGTAGCAAAATGTCCTTACTAAAACAATATCAGGAAAAAGGTTTTACATACAATTTCTACAAACTGACTTAATGTTTTATTGACACTTTCACTGAATTTTCATTGGTGACATCAGCGTACAGTAAATTACCAGAATTTCCCAAACTCTGGCTCTGTACTCACCCCCACCTCCACATGGTCTGAACCTCTGTCATCTTGCTTGTGCAAAACCTCAAAGTAGTATCGCCGCGAGGACATGAGACTGCAGAGAAAGGGAGAGAGGGGGGGAAGGAGGAGAATTAAAGTGAAAGAAAGAGAGTGCAGCGGACACTCTCAGAGAGTTATAGAGCGACAGACCAGAAGAGGAAAGGAAAAACAGTGGCAGATGTGAAGATGAAAAATGCACATTGCACCATAGGGCACTGGAAGATGTGTACACTGTTAGTGAAAGAATCCCTAAGGTGCCTTCTCGTCAACTCAAAGAAGCACTATGATCTTGTGCAACTACTAGAAAAACAGAAATTAGTAATTTAGTTAAAGGGGCAGTTGTGGCCTAATAGTTAAAGGATCAGAAACATGGTTATACAGAATAAGGCATTAGTATGTGCAATATAAGAACTAATAAACAGACAATATAATAGTAATATGCATGCTTATAAGCAACTGGTTAATAGTGAGTAGTATTCCCTAATCAAAACTGTTACTGAAATCACATTACAGTATACTTCAGTTAACCTTGCTTGTCAATACATTTGGCAGTACACTTGAACCGTATTTTAATACAATATAATAAGTATATAATACATATTTCAAGAACAGAATTGTATAAATAAAAATGTATTTATGTGAAAGTGAAAGTGACGTGACATTCAGCCAAGTATGGTGACCCATACTCAGAATTCGTGCTCTGCATTTAACCCATCCGAAGTGCACACACACAGAGCAGTGAACACAAACACACACACTGTGAACACACACCCGGAGCAGTCCTGCTTAAGTGGGTCAAAAAGGCATTTTTATCTATCCGCATTTAATCTAAATAAAATCTATAATACATTTTCATTTCATCAATCAAAATGCAAAGTGTCTGAAAATATTACATTCATTTCACACTAAAATAAAGAGGGAATGATGAGCATTCTGGGGTGACCTCCAATAGCTGAATATTTGATCAACATAAAACAAGCCAACCTAATAATACAAAGCAATGGTGACTCAAATTAAGCAATAAGGACAGACAGGCTGTGCCATGTGCTTGTTATAAACAATGTGCTTGTTAAACGTATTTTAGAAAAAGTCACCCAATGTCAAATAAATATTTAAAGCATCTAAACTCAGAAATGATACTGCAGATTATTTTTCCCAAGTATCCTTCTCCTTTCTCTCTCTCTCTCTCTCTCTCTCTCTCTCTCTCTCTCAACAGAATAAAATGACAAAGTTATGCCTCTTTGTACAAAAAAATAGGAATTTCTAATGTCAGCTTCCAGGAGATTTTTTTTAGCGTTGATAATTGGATGAAAACGCTTGTGTAAACAATCTTTATGTATAAACAGACCACAGGATTTGAATTTCTTTATAAGATGATTTCATCTTAGAAAAGCCAGAAGTCAAAGGCAGACACGTGAATAGCAGCTTCTATTATGACACATGATTGTTCTTCAGATGTTCTTCTGTTGCTTTGATTAAATCAGCCAAGTACAATTCATATTGAAATGCAGCTCACAGTGACAGCATGACAAATGCCTTTGTGAAAAAGATGTGTTTAACTGTATTCAATTGTACTACAAATCTTACAGCCACAATGAAATCAAAATCGACAATTCTAGTATTGTTATTATTATCAGCATCATTATTATTATTTCAAATGAAGGTGCCCTTCTAATCTACAATAACATCCCCTCACCCACACAGCAATGTCTCTTTTAGTATTTAGTATTTAGTAGAATCCCTCCACTCCAGCAACCTGTCACTCACATGAGATTACAGCAATAGAAAATGACAAAAAATCCAATGATCAAATCAATTCCCACAATCACGTCCTGCCCTACTTTTTTTTTTTTCTCGTTCAAGTAGCCAATTCATTAGGATGTGCACCACATATGCCATGTATACACTACACAAATTTTAAAGCCTTCAGATTGTTTGTTCCTTTCACACTGCAAACCATTTTGGGTATCATTCACAGTACACAACTTATCGGCAACTGTGCATCACACATTACACTATTTCACTAGGAAAGAATCCCCAACATCTTTCCTCCTATGAGTCCTTTAATAAACACATACACACCAAATCAACTGAGCATAAGCAAGTAGCATTACAAGCATTTATGTGTGTTTGTTTATTGTCCTTCTGTAAGGAATGGCAGTTTGATTTCCATTTCTCCTGAGAGTTCGAGTCAATAAAGGTTTTAAGAATACAAAAGAAAGGAGTGGTCAGTAGATCAGGGCTAGATTGAGACAGGCTTGAAGGGGTACAGAATGGAGTTTTAATTGGCTGACTAATTGCCTGGCTCCATCTGAAAGCGTTCTGCTCTATAATTGAATAGGACTGAGTGATGAGAGAGATAAAGTAAGAATGTTTTCATGCAATGCCCACATGAACACACTCAACAGACTGCTGTAGCGACACAGTAAGCTTGTTTGAGATGTCAAACAACTCACAAGGGCAGACTTCTACATAAGCAAAATCTACATGAGAAAAAGCAGATTCTGCCATTGTACTCTTTGTTACATTTTAGTATATGCGTTTAAAATATTGCTTTTACATTACGATAAATGGCATAATGCAACAACTGCTATTTAATTCTACCAAAACGTCTTTTCACATCTATTTATAAGTAGAAAAAAAGAGTATGATTATAGTGTACAGAATAAAAATGGTATTAAAAAGCATTTCAATTAAACATGTTCAAATTTATGTCGACAGCAGCCTAGTTTAAATAAAAATTTAAAAAGCATTAAATTCTGACCACTCACTCATGCACCACAATGCATTTGATTTATTTATCTAATTCTTTCTTTATTTCTTTATTTATTTTTTTTGATGACTGTAACCACTATCCTGACTTCATTACGGATGCTTCAGACATTTGCATAAACCCAATGTAACGTGAAAGTAAGCGTTGGCACAATACATTTAATTAAAAACAAACCATAGAAGGGAGATTGCTAACCGTTTTAGAATGAAAATTCTCTCTTGAGTAAAGTTTGTTTCTTGTTTGTTCATTTGGGCAAGTAAGTGAGTAATTTATGCACAGATTAGTGGATAACAAACAGACAGAACAATCAATGACTTCATCAGAACAAGAGCTGCCTTTTCTGCATACAGAAAGACAGAACATCATAATATAATCCACTGAAATTGACTATAAAATTTAGGATGGGGATTTCACTGTACTTTTGTATTACACTGTAAAAAAAAAACTCAATTATTATTCAAGGACCAGGAGATTTGCATTATTAATATACTTTATTTATAGCACTTTTAAACTTTCAATTTGGATAAGTATAAAAAAAGTGCTAATATAAATGTACTAGTATTAGAATTCAATCTGATGGATGTCCTTTTATAAATTTAGTGAACTGAATCTGCTTTTAACATCCCCTAACACACTTGTGACAGATACTGTACTTCTAGAATGTCAAGAGAGGTTGACCTCTGCTGGCCCTGCAGAACTGGCATATTCCCATAAATGTCACATGCAATATCTGAGACTCCTGAGGTTACTCTGCCCTTTCTTTCCTTCAGCGGTGGAGGGCAAAGCAGATACACTCCATTCTATTATTTAAGTGATAAAAAGACTATACAGTACACACTGTATATGCACAAGAGTAAGACACAGAGTCTCATTTGCTAACTATGATGATAATAAATGTATTGCCAGCAGCCATATCACCCTGCAGCCCAAGACGGGTTGCCCACTGAAGCTAAGCAGGGTTGAGCCTGGTCACCTGGATGGGAGACATCCTGAGGAAACTAGGTTTCTGCTGGAAGAGGTGTTAGTGAGGCCAGCAGAGGGTGCTCACCCTGTGGTCTGTATGGGTCCTAACGCCCCAGTATTGTAACGGGGACACTATACTGACAAAAAGCACCGTCTATCGGTGCAAAAAAAAAGAGTAAGGTGGTAACCCAGGCATCCTGACTAAATTCCCCCATTGGCTTCTGACCTTCAATACCATGACTTAGGTGCCCTTGAGCAAGGCATCGAACCCCCAACTGCTCCCCGGGCGCCGCAGCATAAATGGCTGCCCACTGCTCCGGGTGTGTGCTCACAGTGTGTGTGTGTGTGTTCACTGCTCTGTGTGTGTGCACTTTGGATGGGTTAAATGCAGAGCACAAATTCCGAGTATGGGTCACTATACTTGGCTGAATGTCACTTCACTTCATCATGGCATCCTAACCATCCCCATATCTGCTGATTGGCTTCATCACTCTGTCTCCTTTCCACCAATAAGTTGGTGTGTGGTGGGCGTTCTGGCTGAATATGGCTGCCGTTGCATCATCCAGGTGGATGCTGCACACTGGTGGTGGTTGAGGAGATTTCCCCCTTTTATGTAAAGCGCTTTGAGTGCCCAGAAAAGCACTATTATTACTATAATACAGTCTTATTTCAGAATAAAAAAAATAGGTTCTGCATAAAAATGCGGTCAGTAATAAGTAGGCTAGTACTCTATATAAGAGGTTTTTCATTTTGGTCCTCAGAGTGGTACTTTAAAAAAAGTGAAAGTGAAAAGTGACGTGACATTCAGCCAAGTATGGTGACCCATACTCAGAATTTGTGCTCTGCATTTAACCCATCCGAAATGCACACACACAGAGCAGTGAACACACACACACACTGTGAGCACACACCCGGAGCAGTGGGCAGCCATTTATGTTGCGGCGCCCGGGGAGCAGTTGGGGGTTCGATGCCTTGCTCAAGGGCACCTAAGTCGTGGTATTGAAGGTGGAGAGAGAACTGTACATGCGCTCCCCCCACCCACAATTCCTGCCGGCCCGGGACTCAAACTCACAACCTTTCGATTGGGAGTCCAACTCTCTAACCATTAGGCCACGACTTCCAAAAATCTTGCTGAATGTCATCTTGGGCGATACTACATCTATACAGAAAAAGAGAGAAAAAATGCAAGCACAAAACAGATTAAGGAGAGTTTGTGTGGAAAGCCTTTATATGGAAATGGTTTAGGCATGTATTATAGCTTTTACTACTATGTACCATGGATTATGCTAATTACTACATAATCCACATTTATCAACATAAACAGAAACAACTAAACACAAATTTAATCTTATATAAATTATGCACAAGATTTTTGTTATGTCTTCCTTAAATCATTAACTTGCATGTAATCATTCATGATTATCATACGTTATAGACACTACCATTCATAGAACTGATAAAACTTCAAAAAGATCATTAATAGTGCATTATTTGTCCAGCATCTGGGGGATTTCCAGACGATCCTGTCAAAATTCCGCCCGGTTTATGCTCTAAAATCCAGCCCATTAGTCTTTACGATGCAATGACCTACTCTGCTCTGTCTGTGTCACCAAACTAACAAGCTCCAATCGAAGGGCAAAATGAAAGCAAACAGAGAACTGAGGTAGGTAGACAAGAAGTCATCTAACTTGGGTAGCATAGAAGTCAAAAAGTTTATATCCTGACATCCTCAACTAGAAAAGCAGAGGATATCAAAGACACTCTTGTGGCAGTTTGAACCGGTGCCAGGCCATTGTCAAAGCTCAGTGAAAAGAGGAGGCATTTCTCTGCATTTCCCTCTGGAGTGCCAATAAACATGCTCATTTTTTTATTGGCACTGAAATATTCTGGAACGTGTACATGCTCGCTTTTAGACTGACACTGCTGATGAATAATTCAATGCCACACACCACTCACACTGAAGCACCAATCAGCAGTGGTTGGAGAAGACCAACAAGGGCGATTAAAACGGACGACATGACACTTCACTCTGTCAAACTACTATTTAATGTGTCCCTTGTGATTCACAGTCACACTGGCAGTACAGACACCTATTGGGCAGCATGCTTTTTTTAGTAACTCCCCCTGACGTTTGTTCATTTAACAGTGAAGTTGAGCATGTGCTGTCTTCGATGTCTTATAACAACCTTACATTGGTTACGGGCATGTGGTTTACACAGCTGGATTTAATGAGCTGATAATGAATGGCTGAATACATCTTGTATGTTTTTACACATTGACAAAGTTTGATGGCATTTAAACTCACATTAAAAATCACAATAGATATGGGATGGATTTGCATGTTCATACCTGCTGTTGAACGTCATAAGTGAAAAAATGAAGAAAAAAGAATTACCTGTGATGTGAAAATGTGTTACTTACCATAACTGTGTGATTGGCACATCTTGTGTCACTCATTGCTGCTCATCCAGAGCACAGCATACTTAACATATTTACTGTAGGTACTGGCAAGCACCTTTCCATGCTTAAGAAAATCCATTGTGTCATATTGTCCTAATATCCTAAATCCAGGAAACATATGCTGTATGACACTCACCGCACAGGTTTGGAAGTTTGAGATCTGAACTTGCTGAACTCTCCTGGAGCTGTCCACTCTGAGCCATGCTACATTATAACAGACAACAGAGACTGTAACTCATCTTTAGCCACACACACAGGACACTATTCAGAATTGAACTGAGAATGCATTTTGAATTCCAATCAAATTCCTGAATTTGAAGTTAAATTACTATACGGTAGAAAATAGGAAGCAGACTTGCTATTTAAATTTTAATGTGAGGAAGCAGAATAAAATGAATTGAAATGAAAGGAAATGTCATGGCAAACTTTAAATTTTGGCTTGACAAATCCTTGTGTGAAAGTTTGAAAAGTTTAAATCCTTGAAGTATACAGACAGACAGACAGACAGAGACAGATAGAATCACAGATTGACAGACAGGCAGAACACTATGGTGGAGATCAAAATTAGAGAACAATCTATCAATACTTATATTTTCTGAAATATTGTAAATCTTCATGACTCAATGAAGGAATAAAGGAATATCCGCTGTAGGTATACCACTGTTCTACTTACATGTTTTTAAAGGCATTTCAACAAAAACACAAAATTAGAGAACAGTAACCACTGTTGCACAAAAGAAGATTACAACTACAGATTAGAAGAAATGGCTGCCCACTGGTTAAATGGCTGCCCACTGCAAATGGCTGCCCACTGCTCCGGGTGTGTGCTCACAGTGTGTGTTTGTGTTCACTGCTCTGTGTGTGTGCATTTCGGATGGGTTAAATGCAGAGCACAAATTCTGAGTATGGGTCACCATACTTGGCTGAATGTCACTTCACTTTACAACTACAGATTTCAGCTGTCGGAAATTAGTAGGAAGTATACAGGCTCCTGCTGCGCTGATGTGATTTTGGTCCTCTCTTCAATAGTTTGGTGGACTGTAGTGGGTTTCTTAGCCATAACTGTGTCACCAAGGATATTCCAAATATTTTCAATCGAGTCTAGATCGGGCCTCTGGCACGTCCATCTGTTTTGAAGTGTGAAGGGGGCATTGTCCTGCATGAAAATTGCAGGCTGATTGGGAGATGCTTACAGAGAAGGAACTTCATGTTGCTGAAGAAAATACACTTGCATTCACACTGCCACGTATCTGTATAAGAGGACCAACTCCTGCTGCAGAAAACAGACAGTTGCTCCTACATCTTTCACTGACTTCTTTACGCACTCGGGCTTCAGTCTTTCTCCAGTTTGATGCCAAATAAAATGTTTCCCATCGCCCCCTAATAAATCAAACATGCTCTCATTAATAAGAGAGATCCATACTCTGTTCAGCTATGAACTGGCAAGCAATTCCAGCTGCAGCGCTGAACCGACTCCCAATTGAGAGTCTCTTCATTATCCTCTCCTCTTGTGCATTTGTGGACGACCAGCCTTTTTGGGGGACTTTTAATAAATTAGTGTCATTGTAAAGCTGCAATATTCGAGAAATCACAGATTTGGAATGACCAACTTCTCAACTTTGGCCTTGATCTAGACAACCTCCTGTCACAATTTTTCATTCGCTTTAGAGAGTCCCTCCATCTTGCAATCTCAGTGAAAATGGGAGTAATGCTGCCAGTTAAATAGACTTTGTCAAAAAATATTAAATAAAGGAAATTAGCATGAGGTTCCAGATTAACACCAGTAACGTGTAGGTATCTAAGTTTTCTCTAATTTTGATCAGAGTTCTTTTTCAAATTTCACATTTAAGATTATTGTTATTAAGAATACAATAAATGTATGAAATATGCTTAAGAAATTGCTCTTCTGTTGCTTAGCTAGTGACCTTGAAATTAAGGAAATTGTAGGATGTTCCGTCATTTTGATCTCCAGTGTAAAGACAGACAGATAGATAGACAGACAGATAGATAAGAAGTGCAGCCCTTTATTTGAGGGTCATATATCATAGTACACACCTGTCCAACGTACACCAGGAGCCGGGCATTGAGCGGACTTTCATCAGAGCTTAGCCACAGTTCAGAGTTATCATCCGATGCTATGGCAAACTGGAAATCCCCTGAAATAAATAATTGATCATTTAAAGAGATGTAATGTATAACCTTATGACCTGACCTGCAGGTTCTGAATTCTAAGCTTGCTTTGATAAGATGTTGTTTTGTCAGTCATGGATATCTCACAGCAGTCTATAACCCAGTAGTGCTACCCAGTGCCTTCATTCTGCTTGTCAGTACTTCTCCAGTATATACCTCAAACTGACAATCGCTTTTCCTTCTCTTAACTGTCTTGTGAGTTGTGCACTACAGTCAAACCCTGACTCAGCGACTCTAGTTATTTGCTAATGAAAACAATCTCATAACTTTTCCCCAGCAAACACGAGCATGCCTGCATGCATATAGTAGTCCTCACAGCAGCTTTTCTTATCAGGTTAGGCAGAGTGTGCAGAATTTGCTGACTGTAGGGGATCTATTGAAATAATAGTTACTGTGTGCATTTAGACGTCAGCTTTGGCAACATTCAGGTTTCTTACACCTCACTCAAACTTGCTTTGTGGAACACTTTGAACATAAAGAAACCAATCTATATGTATTGTATGTGTTTGAAGGAATTGTGCATGAATAATTTCTAACATGACCTAACTTTTATGAACACACAACATACATATTTTTATTACAGTACATTAAAAATAACTGAAGGGTACAGTATAGAGGAAAACTCTCCAGTAATGCCTGTGTTTATGAAACATGGAACAGAAATGTAGTCCATAGTAGGTTAGAAGAAAATATGGTGTAAAATATGGATACATGACAAAACACTTTAAATAAATGTACACAGTATGGAGAAAACAAAACAATTAGCTGTGAAACAGGCTGGAGGCAATATAATGATTTGGATCTGCTATGCTGTCTAAAGACCTGAATGGCTTGAGATCCCTGTGGGACCAATGCAGTCCAAGTTATATCATAAAATGCTACAACTGAATATCAAGCCATCTGTTTATGATCCTAAACTTATAACAAACTGAATCATGTAGCATGACATTGATGCAAAAATGAGAACATCAACCACATGGTGCTTTGATGGAAGAAACTTTTATATTCAATCCATCTATTTTAAAGGATGTCCTTGCTATCTCAAGCCAAGAGTCAATTTTGTTTCCTATTTTTCACACTATTTAGGACTGGTTTAATTACGGAGCCTGGACATGAATGCACAGCAATAGCGTAACATATTGTCCATTTTATTAGGCACTAGAAGTTAATGAGCATGTGTTTGATTGTAATTATGATGAGAGCAAATCCATGATGTTTCAAAGTTTTGTAAATAACTGTGTACTATATTTTTGTGCAGCAGTAATAATGTAATGTCTCTGTAATGTACACTAACCATCTTTGTAAGGATGAATAAATCCAAAGACTCTAAGGCCATAATTCTTCCATTTTGGAGCCACTGCAATTTTCTTCACCGTGGTTCTGGTCTGTAGGGAAGAATTAAATATAAAAGCACTAACACTAATTCACAGAATCACACCTCAAAATGGCTTCTAAGAAGAATAAACAGACAGCTCCAAAAAACTGTTTTAGTGATAATGCAAAGGTGAAAAGAACAGATATTATATCTCTGTCTGTAACACATCCTGCCCCTCTTGAAATATTAAGGCAACATTTGGGATTTGTTCATTGAAAATACTGAAAATGAGATCCAGAACACATTTACGAATCCAACAAGCAGGTCAATCTTAATTGTTCTATCAAACTCTTTCTTCCAGTGTCTGGTCTTACATGTGGGTAGAGAGGAAAATGAAGATTCTTCCTGAGCTGGGAGATAGAAGAGCCACACCAGTCTTCAAACACATGCAGATTGGCCTGACCTTTATACTGACAGAGAACAAAAAGAGAGAGAATCAGCCTTTTCTGCACGTGAAACCAGCATCATTTAAAGGAAACAGTCCAGGGATTTAAAAATTACAAATAAAATAAACTATATTATGAACTACAATCTAAACTACAATGTAAAAAAATGGTTGTGATTTTAATAGTCAAAGCGTTACAGTAAATACCTGTTTATTTGTTAACAGTAAGTCTCCATATATAGTGCATAACTGTAATAGTATTGTATAGTAATAGTAAAATAGGGGGTTTTGGAAGTGAAAAAGTCATTGTATAATTATAGTAAAAAAAAAAACTTAAACTGACATTCCCAGAATTCCCTATTTTAAGGACTAGTTCTCACTATTAACTAGTAGGTTACAAGCATGCATATTACTATGCATATGGCTATTTATTAATATTTATAAAGCACAGTATACTGCCTTATTACGCATGACAATAATTTTAAATCCCTTTATCCTACCTAATACCTAAATCTAGCATCTACTTTACTAACGATTATTAAGCAGCAACCACAGCTGTCGATATTTTACTGTAAAAGTTAAAAAAGTTCTTTTTTACAGTGTATTAATAACAATAATTAATTTATTGTCTATCACAAAGTGTTGATCCATTGTTTAAACCAATGCAATTCTTCTACTTTTTATTTTTTGCATTTCTCCTCTGCTCTAGCTCATTTCCTTATCTAGGATCAAATAAACCTGGGCTGCATTTTTCATAAGCATCATGAGCTAAGTTGATCAAAGAGGTGGCAATGGTTCTATGATCAACTTCTGCTTATGATGCTTTTGGGCAGTCCTGGTATTGTATACGACAAATACGTATTTGGTCAAGGAAGAATATCTGCACATTGCCCATTTGCTGTAAATGTATACTATATTTTTTGTAATTGTTGAACTTATGGTGTGTACTACATGCACAAAATAGCAATGACCACGGGAATTGCTTTTCATTGATGCAATTGAAATAGGGTTTTCTATCATGCAATTCAAAGTATAATGCTACTATAAAACCATAAGCCCATAAAAGGGATGTCTATAAATGTAGCACAGGTGGCTCAATTAACACTTGATTCAGAGGTGAGAACAGGGCCCCAGGCCTCCACACAGACCCAGACTATGCACAGAACAGCCCACCAACAAACATATCTGAAATTGGATCTGTGAATATGCCGCTAGCCCAAAGGCAAGAGAGAGTGATAAGGTGGTGAGAGCAAACAGTAATTGAACCATAAATATTTCAATTTAATGTCAGTACAAGCATTTTAAAGTAACAGTTCAGGTTTTAACCAAAAGGTCAAGGTTTGGCTGCTTTTAATGGTGTAGTTGGTCACCTACTGGCAAATGCCATATGGGGGCACAACACTGAGAGAATGGGAATGAGAATGCTTTCGGAAACCTTTTTCCTGTTATTAGAAACCTCTTTGATTTTAAAGAAATATATGTGCACAAGTTTGTTTTAATTAGCTGTTGGGGCTCTCATTCTGACAGCACTATTCACCACAGAGGATCCACATGTGAGCAAGTGATGTAATGCTAATTCTCTCCAAATCTGTTCTGATGAAGAAACAAACTCATCTTTGATGGCTTGAGTACATTTTAAGCAAATTTTCTATTAACTATTAAAACTATTCCTATAATATCAGTTGCAATGTTAACTATGCAGTGACCTTATATCAATAATATATTTTTCTCCTAAGAAGGAGGGAAAGTATAATTATCATGTTTTGGACCGATAAGCTGGATGCAAACACAATGCTCACAGAGTTTTCAGAGTGATTAAATGTCTATTGGATATGCAGCAATGCTTTCAGGAAACACAAATTGTCACAAACAGGAAAATTGGGCAATGCTACTTCATGCTCATGATTTAATGAAGAATTTATGAGTTGGTGCAGCAGCGGTGGGATTTAGCAGGAAATGTGTAAGCCTGTGCAAATCTTTATGTACCAAATTCTCCACCACCCTTTATCTTTCTGTAATGCTCCTGGTGGTGGTGACAGAGACAGGCATTACTCACCACGCAGGTGAGCTCACATTAGATTGCTCTCGCCCCTTGTGTCAGTTGTTTAGGTCTCTCGCTGCACAGCCACGTTTAAATTTAGCCTCTAATTGCAGCTGGTGTGGATGGTGGGACTGGAATCCCACCCACTCAGAGTGGGCGGACAGGATGCCACATAATCTTGGCGACGGTTACAGTTGTCACGGGCACACTAAGCTGTGCCACTCCATTGCCATGGCACATTCATAGATGGCAAGAGTTCAGTCGAGGGAGAAGAGAGAGTACAATGTGGTCATAGGTGGCAAGGTGGATTTAGCTCATGGCATTATCAAGTGTACTATTTAAATTTTCACATGCTCCGAATAGATGAATAACTGTCACCCTGGTTTGTTTTTCGCAAGGGGAAACAAGGAGACTGTGACAGCGTCTATATAAAACTTTGCAGTGTAATACAAATGCACTATAAATCATGAAAAAATTTGATTTGCTACCACAATCCACAAACAAAAGGTATGAAAAAAAAATCTAAATAGTCCCATTGTGCATCAGTAATAGACTTGTATGTACTTGTTAGAATTAGGTGTGCTATAAATACCTGTGAATCTTTTGTTATCAGTCAAAATTAATAGCATTCATCTTCCCTTTATCTCTGAATTTTAAGTAACTTTAAAATATATTCTTCAGTGCATGATAAGAGCATCTTATACTGCAGCATATGGAGTGTGAATGAATGGCCTGAGATCTTTTGTCAGAGTCATCTTGCTGCACTTCCAGCCCAAGCCCCGATGATAGATTTCCCAGCCTGGTTATTCCTACTGGCCATATAATGACATTCAATAACACAGAGAGGGAAGCACATAAATCATCGGATAAAAACAGAGGTTATCTCTGCACTGGGATATTTTTTTCCTTTGTTGTGAATCATACTGGATAAGTATCTGACAAACAATCGACACATTTCCAGTGAGACAGGAGCAACACAAGGACTCAATGGGTACATCTATGTGCCGTTTGCTATTTCTGGCATTTGGTACTCCCTAAATCACATGCCTCTCAAGAGCTTCCGTGCTCCCATTGCTTCCTGGAGGGTTCGCCTGCACCTGACACTTCAGCGTCGAACGAGGAGCTCATCTGTCAAAGGGCTCAGAGGAAGGGAGCCTCGGGGGCAGCGTGTGGTCAGGGACCTTCTTTGATCATTGTCTCTTCATTATCACACAGTGTCGTGTCTCCTAGCCTGCTACGGTGACGAGGTGGGGAAAGGAGATAAGGATTGCTGGCTTATCGATTGGTGATACTACAGTGGAGTCAGGTTCAGTGTTTTCACAGTATTTAGAAAAGAGCTTCACAGCAGCTGGCTACAGTATTGACACAGCATATCAAAAATGTTTCTTAAAGTGACAGTTCACCCAAAAATGAAAATTCATTAATTACTCATGCTCATGTTGTTCCAAACCCGCAAGAACTTCATTCATCTTTACAACAGAAGCAACTCAAACAACACAACTACCTTGTTCAAGGGACGGGACAGTAATAATGACATTGTTAAAATAGTCCATGCACATCAGTGGTTCATCTGTAATTTCATTTTTTTTTTTTTTTTGCTAAAAGAAAACAAAAATATAACTTAATTGAACAATTCTACTTCTCCTTGTCAGTTTCCACTACACATTTAAGAGAATACCCTGCAGCATGTGTGTGATGTTGCTGACGCAGGAGCTGGCATCCTGACGTAGAACCCACATGCGCTGCGCCCTTGTTTGCAAGCAAAGGAATGCACACACCTGCGTCGTAGTACTCTCAGCAGAGAATAAAAGTCGTTATTTATGCTTTCCATACACACAAAAATTATTCTCATAGCTTCATAAAATGAAGGTTGAACCACTGATGTCACAAGGACTATTTTATTTTATTAGGCTCAGATTTCTTCAAAAATATTTTAGTTTGTGTTCTGAAGATGAGTATTTTCTAGTAAAACTTTGATGCAGGGGGATCGCTACACAAGAGAGTTGCTTGATCTGGTGCCCTTTACCAACTTCGCGGACCGCCTGGACTGTGTCTTTTCCATACTAGCCTCAATGAGTGGTCAAAGGCACGGCTGTCCATGGAAGGTCCTTGAGGGAGTGTGACTGGTTCACCGCCTCCCTCATTGATGAGGACAACGCCAGACCCACTCCAGACCCAGAGCCCAGCCAGCCTTCAGCCATGCACCTACAGAGCTCAAGCCAGAGCCTGCATTTTAAAAAAAATGCTTGAGTGATCGCCAGAGGCTACGTTCATCCCAGAGCCCGAGCCCAGCATGATATCTGTCCAGGTGTGTGAGCCAGTATCAGGATTAATGGTCTAGGGCATATTATGATATATTTTGTCGGTATGGATTGGAGCTCTGCCCACACTCCTGACACAGAGGCGTGTGAAAGAATTTGGGTCTCAACTAAATTATTTAAGATTAATGATATAATTATTCCTGGTCTATTATCTCTGCTGATCCCATACTGTTCCAGGTTGTCTCACTCTCTGCTTGTTCAGTCTTCCAAGTCATTTTCATTGCCGCTGGTTCAGTCCAGTTTCAAATCTCCTTTATCATCAAGCACTAAGTCACGTTTGTTGTCCAGCAACAAGTCACCTTCATCACCATTGGCTTCGCCCAGCTCTCAAGTCTAAATCACTGCTAATGGCCTGCCCAACTGCCCTACTCCTCGGCCAAAGCCATCCTGTCTCTTGGCTTCGCCTTTGCGGTCTCCCATCAGCCCCTCAGCTTATCCAATGGTTTCACCTTGCTGTATGGATCCATCTTGGGCTTCAGAGTCGTCAGCTCCCCCTTGGTCTGTGGATCTCTCAGTTGCACCTCAAGCCTCCAAGACCCAGTCTCCACTGGCTCCACTACGGTTTGTCATCCCTCAGGCTCCACTGAGCTCCCTTGTTACTCTGCCTTAGACTTACAAGTCTCCAGCTGAGCCTCAACCTTCCAGCCTTCTGACTTTGCCAGGCTCCTCCTTTCCTTTGGTTACAACATTGTCCTCGGTCATACTGATTCATCCCTGGTCTGCCAAGCCCACATCTTCACCTCAGTCATGCATGTCTGTGGCTCCACCTTTGCCCTCTAGGCCTTACGCATTACCCTGCGTCTACATCTCCTTGACTGCATACCGGCTGAGTTCTCACTGGTCACTATGGTTCTTGATTAGTACAAACCTGTTTCTTTGATTATCATTCCCTGAGTATATAAGCCCTCAGTTTCTTCAGTTTAAGGTCATGCATTAACATTAATGGTTTTTGTTGGTCTCTTCAGTAGTTTCAGTGAAGTCGTGGATGCACACTACTGTGACAACTGTCATTTTTGTATTAATTGAATGCATTCTTACTGAATTTAAGTTAAAAAAAATATACCCCAAACTTTTTAACAGTAGTGTATACTTTAATAAGCAAAACTATTGCAAGAAAACATCACTTCATCCTTATTTATCCAAAGCGACTTGAAAATAAGGAACTTCATAAGCACTGAAAGTGGACTGAGTAGAAAAAAATATATTATAATACAACCTTTTTAAATATTTATCATATTTCACTGAATAATTACAAACCAGATAATTAGTGTTTTTAATGTAGTAAATACTGGAAACACATCAGCTTTTAATATGTAAGTGTTTCAATTCTAAGTTGTTCATTTTATTTTATTTATATTTTTTTAAAAAGGCACTTGTGGCAGACCTGGATCATGTGGAAATAAATGTGGAAAAAAGACATGTACAGTTTTACTGGACATCAGCAATCACCATTAAATGGTGATTTCTGCTACATCGTATTAGATGACAACATTAAGACTAATTAACAATAATTATATTACTTTATTTTCAAAAATACAAACTTATTTTCAGCTCCATACAAACTTATTTTTACTCTATTTAAAATCCAGTGGCTCAGTTTGAATGGCCATAAGGCTTCTGGTAGTTTCTTTTTGAGCTTCTGGCTCAGACAATGCTATTGACTTCAGCTCTCATGGACAGAACCAGTGAGAAATTAACTTAAATTACAAAAGTCACCTCAAATCCTCTGAGGATTTAAGCTGTAAGTCAAATATAATAATTGTCGCCTCTTGGTGTAAAAATTCTCATCAGCTTGGTAAGATCAGTTCCTACAATGATCCTCACAGAGAGAGACTGTAATACTACTAATAGTCATTTGTATTAATGCCAGAGTGTTCATTCCTGATATTTAGGTGTTTGTGGGTATCTAATTCATTTCTATCTGGAACAATATAGAAGGGCTAAGCAGATCTGGCTGGTTCATCATCAAAACAGCGCCTGTTGTTCTCTTGTCTTTTCGGCCACCTGTTCATGTAATTTTAGCACGATTCCTGGAGGGATGCAGAGCTATGGGAGGATGTGCCTCCCCAAGGAAATCACACACAAAGAGAGAGAGAGAGAGAGAGAGAGAGAGAGATTCACAGCTAAATTGCACACTGTCAATGTGGGTTAGATAAAAGCAGTTTTAATATCAGAGAAAACTGAATGCAAACCACCGCACATTATCCTACACATTTCTTCTATGTAGGAAAAAAAAGTGTATGTGTCTAACACTATAAAAGCATGCTTTACCTCTGGTTTCCATGACAACCTGAGGAACTTCTGGGCAAGGAGTCTGCGCATCTCAGCATTGGCACGGCTCTCCTGTACAGATCCATTGAGCTCTTCACCCTGAAACAGCAGGAACAAGAAGTGCTCAGTGACCCTAAATAAAGAGATGCCTCACAGACATTTTCATACAACACTCAGTGGCTGCGCTATACTTACTATAACCATACAACCCCAAAATACAGAGTGTTAAATACAGATATTGAAGATATATTAGTCATTTTATTTACTTAATAATTAAACAACTAAACTACATTAAATTAGAATGTGGTCCAGTTGTGTTTAGCTTCATTTAAATAACTGTTACACAATTGCTGCTTATGTCAAACATTTAGATTCTTAAAGCAAACATAAATAGATAGTTACTTTAAACTGACACTTAATACTCAAAATGTATAATCAATGCCTATTTTCCCTTTACCACCATACATTTTCTACACACACACACACACACACGCACGCACACACGAACGCACGCACGCACACACACAAACACACACACACACACAGATATACATATATACATACATTCAGTGTTTCCTAAATGTAAAATGTAAAATAATGTACCACTTTGAATTTGTTTACTCTACATTTCTTAGGTTCAGCAGGATGTGTGTAGGTTTTTAGTTATTACTCTTCTATCGGCAGTAATCCCACTCGGTCCTTCTAATCCTCCACATAGAACTATGAATGAGTCCCCATCAAAACAATGACTGCACCACATGAAGAACTACTCTAGACATTAAACAAAATGTTTCCATCCAGCTGAGAGCCACTACAAATCACATTTAAAGTGACTGGAAAAGTTCCAGAATGTAATAACAAGCACAAGCTTTCTTCAAAAGCACAGCCTGTGAATTAAACTGTGATGTTAAGGGCTGAAAGCAGAAAAAGCACTTAAGCTCTTACTTCTGTCTCTGTCACGTTGAGTGGGTAGGGGCTAATGAATTGCACAACCTACATTGTAAGTTCATGGATGACTACAAAAAGGTTTGATGAATTGTTAGAACGGGGGTATTTGTACTACCGTACTGCTGAAAAGGCAAACTACATTAGCACACTTTGACACAAGTTTTGTTTGTGTGTGTATTAGGGATGGGATATAAAATAAATAAATTAAAGTATTCTTGTTGCCTAACGATTCCATTAAAAATAATTTTAGGAGTTGGAAGGAATAAATATTTAGGGGGAAAATGTAATTCCATTACCAGATGAAGACATAACTTCAATTATAAGCTCATTTCAAAAATTTCTTACACAGATATGTTTACATTGACTTTTTGACAACTTTATAGGTGGCTTACTGTAAATGCCATCCAATGCAACTGGTCTCTATACTAAATAACAATACTAAGATGACAAAAAATTTGGTAACAAACTACAGTACAGTTCAAAACATAAATTTATGTTTTTTGAAGAAATCTTTACTTGATAAAAAAAAATACAGTAAAACAGTAATATTGAGCCATTACCCCAGTCTTCAATGTCACTTGATTCCTAAAAAAAAAATATTCTAACCCCCTAAAAGGCATTTTTAATGATTTCATGGCTAAGTGGCATTCTGAAAAATAAGGAGGTGGAAGCTGTGTTCGACCACACTATTCAGTCAAGAATTTTGAATCTCAATCTCAAGATGATGACATGCCTGACATGCAGCGGCGCCGTCAGACTCTGTCCAGTGCGGGTGAAATAGTTATAATGCTTTACGAGAGGTACAATTCATATTTCTGTCATGCCCCTGGACTCATTATGTTGTGTTTTCCCTCCACGCGTTCCGTGTCCCATGTGGACTGTCTCATTCCATGCACCTGTGTTTAGTAATTATCACTAGTATTTAAGTTCCTGTCTTTGCATCTCTCCTTTGTCTCCTATATTTCGTCCATGCTTGTTAGATGTTCTGTGTTACCGTTTTAAATTATCCTTGCGCTTCCTGGATTAAAGACTTTTGGTTGTACTCCACGTTTCTCTCTCGTTCCTCCCGCAGTGAAGTGTGACAAAAAACCCGACCCAAATACAGTTTACTGCATGTCTGCCCTCAGTTTGTCAGTCATCCGAGGATGGTCCCCGAGCTAATTTTGAAGCCTTTGGGAAGTGGACATTGGTTCCCAGGAGCTAGTTGCCAGTGGCACTTCTGACCCAGAGCCCAGACAACCATCTCCCTGATGCACGGAGCCAGTGGCGGATCTAGAAAATTTTGCATGGGGGGGCAAAGGGGTGGCAAGAGGTCTTGGCAGGGTGGCAGGGGTACATGGAATCCCTATATATGAATTGCTTTAAAAAAAAACACAAAAACACTTTTAAACTACACTTTTTAACAAACTACAACGTTTTTTAATTCACAACACACACACCAGTTATGTTTAGACTACTTAATTCTATTGTATTTGTTATTTCCCCAGTTGTAACCTGGTTTCATTGCTGTGATATCTGAGAGGAATTGGATTTAATAGGACTGCTTAGGCTTAGCTAATCAAATGATCGATCTCCTAACTGGCACTGTATTGTGTGTTGTAACGTAACAGCCCAAACTAAAATTGGGTATTTTTATTCAAAGTAATTAATTAATTATTAAAGCGATTTAAGGGAATAAAGAAAAAGAAAGGCTTGTTGTATTAGTGAAATAATTGTAACTATTTGCAACTAATATTTTATTTTTAATTTACATAAATGAATCAAGGAAATTATAGCATATTTTCAATTCAAAAAGGCAAAATTTAATAAATAAAATAAAAAAGTTGAACTTTTCTATTGTAAAACAGTCAAATATTAAATTATCTACTTACATTTTACCAGGCATTTGTTAACTTATTTAATAATTTTGACATTGATGAGCTAGACCGCTGAACTTTTAGTCTTCATAACAACAAACAGAGCGTTGCGTAATGTAGTGCATCAGAGCAGCATCAATAATAATATCAAGTGAATCTCTTATCTGCATCTTAAGTTTATTGCCAATAATAATGACAGGTTTGCGAACGTGAACTCGGTGAGCTCGCGCAAAACACATCTTCAGCACAGCGACTCATTAAAACGCCTCTGATTGGCCGATGTGATCAACATACATGTCTGTGATTGGCTACAATGCTCAACGTTGCAAAAGCACGTCAAAAGTACCTTTAATGCAAAGGGAAAAATATAAATAAAAATGTAATATGCACTGTTCATGATTAGTTAATCGCGGCCGCTGTAATATTATTCACATTTGTTTTTCTGATGAATTGTTTTGCTCTGTGAGAAAGACAAGTTAACAAAATATTCGGGGATTTACTAAAAACTTTCGGGGCTTAAGCCCCATTAGCCCAGCCCTATAGCGCTGCCCCTCAATATTTTATATTTTTTATTAAGCTGTTCTTGTCTTTACTAAAATCAAAATCAGGCTAATCAAAGAGAAGAGTGCTCTTACAAATCACGAGGGAGCGATTTGACCGCTGATTTTGCCTAACGTAATAGACTCGCTGTTTTTGCTGATGCTGAATCGTCTTTAGCATACAATACATTCATTACAAATTTAACTTTAAGTTAAACGTGTGTTTAAACTACAGCTGGGGAAACTCACTTCACCTTCAGAGGATCTGTCCGGGGCAGTTCAGTCTCTGGTTGCAGGGCCACCGCACCGAAGCAGACTCGCTGTGTGTATGAGCCAGACTGAGCGAACGCCGCTCTGCACGTTTGAATCAGGGACGTAACTAAGTATTTGAGGGGCAGGGGGAAGGGCGAATAATACATTTAAAATTAAAAATTAAATTGTTCACTTTTGGTAAATGTATTGGACATAGTGGTGGGTTGTTTTTGTAAGTACAGTTTTTGGATCATTAAAGTTAGGGGGGCAGCTGGGGGGGGGGGGGGGGGGGCAAGGCTCTAGAGTGGGGGGGCACCTGACCCCCCTTGCCCCCCGTAGATCCGCCCGTGCACGGAGCGCATGCCCAAGCCCACAGCGGGCTCTGGATCTCCGTCAGCCGTGGGCTCAGGTAAGCACTCCGCGTGACCAATGAGCCATCGCTAGAGAGAGCGACAGAGCTGAGGATCGCTACAGAGCCAGAGGCCATGACGTTAGTCCAGGTGTGTGTAAAATATTTATATTTTAAAAACATAGCTTCTTCTTCTTCTTCTTTTTTTTTTTTTTTACTTTTTATTCATCAAAGGATCCTAAAAAAGTATCACATGTTCTGACAAAATATTAAGCAGCAGAACTGTTTCCAACTTTGATAATGAATCATCATATTAGAATGATTTCTAAATCATCAGGTGATAATGATCCTAAAAATTTAGCTTTGCATCACAGAAATAAATGATAATTTAAAGTATAATAAATTTAAAAACAATTATTTTATATTGTAATAATATGTCACAATATTACATTTTTTTCTGTATTTTTGATCAAATAAATGCAGGCTTGATGAGCAGAAGAAACTTCTTTCAAAAACATTAAAAATAGTAATGTTTCCAAACTTTTGGTCTGTACTGTATATATATATATATATATATATATATATATATATAATAAATAAAAAAAATACACACTGCCCTTTACCTTTAATTTTTTAAACACTTAAAATATTTTAAAGCCTATATTACTTTTTTTTTACTCTACACGTATGCAGTAAAATTCACTTAAAAGATTAAATTTTCATTCATTAAGATGGAAAAAAAAATTTG
The DNA here is from genome assembly GCF_963082965.1 of Carassius carassius. Classification (NCBI taxonomy): domain Eukaryota; kingdom Metazoa; phylum Chordata; class Actinopteri; order Cypriniformes; family Cyprinidae; genus Carassius; species Carassius carassius. The sequence goes on along the minus strand of NC_081757.1, from coordinate 26,163,732 downwards.
TCTCCTGGTAGAAATCAAAGATCTTTAAGCACAGGATAACTCATCAGCTCAGTTGCCATTTCCACTCCCTATTTTTTTCAGGTCTTGCTTTTGGATGTCTTATAAAATGACTAGTATAGAATTTCATTTTTTTTTTTTTTTTTTTTTAACTTTTTTTTTAAACTTTTTTTTTTACATTTACTGTACTAATTAATAAGTTAATAATTTTATAATAATTAAATAATAAGTGGGAAGTTGTGGCCTAATGGTTAGAGAGTCGGACTCGCAATCATATGGTTGTGAGTTCGAGTCTCGAGCTGGCAGGAATTGTAGGTGGGGGGAGTGCATGTACAGTTCTCTCTCCACCTTCAATACCATGACTTAGGTGCCTTTGAGCAAGGCACTGAACCCCCAACTGCTCCCTGGGTGCCGCAGCATAAATGGCTGCCCACTGCTCCGGGTGTGTGTTCACAGTGTGTGTGTGTGTGTGTTCACTGCTCTGTGTGTGTACACTTTGGATGGGTTAAAAGCAGAGCATGAATTCTGAGTATGGGTCACCATACTTGGCTGTATGTCATGTCACTTTCATAATACATTAAGTAATTTATCTTTAACTGGAAGAAGTTGCTGAATATATTCAGCCAACACAGACTTCACTGCTGTAGGTTTGTTACTCTGAATTTACTTTACATTACTTAATGCACAGCTCTATTTTGACATCGGCTTTGTCAGATAGCTCGTTCCGTCCATTGCTACAATATTTATTACTATCAAAAGTGTCAATCATAGCGTTCCTGTAGCCCAATTGGTTGAGCATTGTGCTATTAAGCGCAAGGTTGGGGGTTCGATTCCCCGGGAACACATGATAGGTAAAAATTGATAGCCTGAATGCACTGTAAGTCACTTTGGATAAAAGCGTCTGCTAAATGCATAAATTTAATAGCAATGACTTTTTTCTTGTTATAATAGCAAGATCTGTGAGTGCGTAGAACTCTGTAAACTTGTGAAAACAATTAGTTCAGAGTGGATTCTTACTAACTAACAGTAAACACTTCTGATCTGATTTGTGCATGACGTATCGCTCTGGTGGCCACAGGGGCCCTAAGCAGCTGCTTATTTAACTTATGCCTTGCAACATGCACTGGCAAAATTTTTTTTTAGAAATTACACCATAAATGAATAAAGTGTACTGTGTTTCACAGTCAACACATAGGCTATGGCTTTTTGGCTAGGTTTAAAGGAAAAGAGCACTTTTAGATAAATGAGGCAATAATTGTAAGGTTCTTAAAGTTCTTAATGAAAGTTCTTCATAAACCGCAGGATTGCTTGTAGTAAAGATTTAAATGCAAAAGAAAAGGCAGTATAGCTGACTGTTTCTGTCAATGGTAAGTTTTAAGAATGTTTGTGATAATGTAAGAAAAGTTATATAAATGTTTTGCTTTAGCAACTTGATAAATAAATCTAGAAGTACATGCAAAAGTAAAAAGCATTGAATAATTGATGAAAGATTGTATTACTGTACCGTGTAAAAAAAAAAAAAAAAAAAAAAAACTTGCAATGTTGAAAAAGCATTTTAAGTAACAACACTGGATAAATGTTTGTGGTAAACAGCCACAAATCAGGAGCAGACTCCTGTGTGCAAGCACAGTCTGTGATGCTTCTTTACCACACATGGACTACATACGCACTGCAAATGGAGTATGTGTGAACCTCACATACAGCTCACAAAATCAGGCTAGTTCTGTACAAGCTATTGTGCAATTTCAGGATTGTAAAAACCAAAAAAATGCATGATCAAACATTTAGTTCAGACAAATATACATTTTTGCAAAATTTCAAAAAAATTAGCAGATGTCTTACGTCAGCACGTTCTGAAATCGTACATTTTCATACTGGTAATCTTCACACAGGGCAGATTACCAGTAATTTATTGGTAATTTTACAATTTCTCATACTGGTAATACTAGAACAAATTTACTGTTTTTTTTAAAAGGTCCAGTTCACACATAGCCAGAAATTTACCAGTACTGTATGTTTGAAAGGGGTTATAAAGTGGCACATTCCACATTTTTTTTGGCAGATTGGCTCCAATAAAAGCTGTTTTTAGACGAAGAAGAAAGTTTTGAGTTTTTAAACTTAGAGGATGTTTTAATAGTACAGTGACCTCTTATATGTAAAAAGGAATTATGATTTCTCAGTTCATGACCTCTCTAAGCCTCACATTTACATATGTGCTTTATTTACTAAAAAGAATCTAGTGGTACTGTATGTTTTTATTCACTCAAAATAACTACAATAACTACACTCATAAGTGTCATTTGTTCTGTAATTGGTCTGCACTGATCTGTCTGTTTAGTGCTGTAGACATAACAGAGAATTTTAGTACAGTATTCTGTCTGCATCGGCTTCAAGACAAATTAAAGTCACTTTCAGCTAAAGAAAATAATGAAGACAAGCCTAAAAGCTCATCTATCCCAATTAAGCTACGTGCCCCTGTCATGCAGTCCAGAAGGAAGGCTTCATCCCAGCTAATGGCGTCCAAGCGATTGGCCTCCCTGCTGTTCTGCAAGCCCGGTGCAAGCCACTGCTGTCTAAGTATTTGGTAAATCTGACCTCAACGTAAGACCAAGGGCAGATCTCATAAATAACGAGCTCTGGATCTCCTCTCCACTCTCTGACAAGAGGGCAATGATAACCAGATGGCTCCCACCAACACCCTGGAAACAGATCCTAGGACTATCAGCAAGGTTAATGAATTCTCCTTATTTACATTAGCAAGACAGGACGGGGCGAGAAAAGACAAGGCTTATTTATTGTGAGCTAGCTGTGACAGACGATATAAGGGGGCTGGTAATCATCATCATTATTTTGTTTGCTTGGGACTATACACATCCGCAAGAGATGACAGCTTTCAATTTATGTTTTCCCTGCCATTAATCAGGGGACACAGATGCAGACGAATCAGAGTATGACAGTAGGAGCATGTTTTACTGACAATCAGTCACGAGCGAATAGATCAGCTACAAAAGAGTCCATATGAGGATAACAGGAAGATGATAGACTCTCAAAGGGCAGAAACTAAAGAGAAGGATGGACATATAATTGGGAAACTTTTTGAAAGCTCCTTTCTAATGTTCTATGGGTAATCTTTGTCCTACTTGTTGTGACAATATCTGACGAAGGTATTTTTTTTTTTTTAGAGCAGACAAAGCAGTAGAGCAGACAAACTACAGGAGTAGAAAAACTAAAGAAAACACAATATGTCAATGTCTGTGACAAGTAAACAAGACATAAATCAGAGTCACATTTGTAGATATGCTACAGTTCAAAAGTTTTACATCAGTAAGACTTTTTAATGCGGTCACACCCCTGGACTGTTTGTTGTGTTTTGTTTTCCCATGTGCTCTGTGCAGGGCTTGAAAACGAAAAAAAAAAAATTCAATCAGTTCACTCCGAGCAGAATCGATATTTTAACGTTTCTGTTCTGCGTTCCTCAGATATTATTATCGTTCCGAAACCGGTTCGGGTGAAAGAAATACCGGTTAATAGCATTATTTTTTTTAAAACAATAGTATTTGCCTATAATTTCCATAATAAAAATAATACTAAAATAATAATAAAGTATAGCGTTTTCTTTACTCAAAAAGAAAAGGAAAATAAAGAGATCTAACCAATACATCATCTTCTCTAGATTTTGGCCAAATGTAAGCTACTTACAAAAAAAACCTTCAGCACTTTAAAGACAAAGTATTTTTAAGATATTTAAATTTTTTGCTGCATTGTTAAAAAACAAACAAACAAACAAACAAACAAAAAACACTTGTATAAGATTAAAAAAAAAAGTCGTGGCTCACATCGCATTTTATTAGCCTTATTACTTCCGAAATAATGAAGGCTAAAATGCCTGTAGTCTAAAGCAAAATGTTTACAGACATTATCAAAACAGTTATTAGTTTCTCTCCAAAACAAATACTCTAAATTTTAGGCTATAAAAAAAAACGTCAATCCAAAAACAAATTAATTTAAGCTGAAGCTGATGCCTACCTCTCTCATTCGGCACGAATCCAAATGTTTCCATGTTCCCTACGTATCTGGATGCTAAAATTTTATTTAATATAAAGAAAATAGAATAATAGTAAAGGTATAATAGGTAACGCTGTATATGCGTCCGGAAGTCGGACTCCAAATTTCATTCTAAGAATTATTTTGAGGTTAATAGCAAATGAAAACTGTTCAGCTTCCGGGAAATTTGAGAAGCTCCGCTTGGCTATTTTAGTTCCCCTCACTCCACAACAAATAATTTCAATTAACAGTATTTAGAAAAGAACAAGAATTACAAATATAAGAAGCATTATATATTTACGTATTATAGTATTAATGACAAACCAAACCTAATTAATTTAGGCTAAAACGAAACTGAAACCAACGTTGGGTCTCATTCGACACAAAATCAAAGTTTCCGTATTCGCGTAAGCATGCTGGCGCTTGAGTGTCGAATGCACATGCACCAATGCAGAGAAAAAAATAGGCCCCTTTTGCGCTGCAGCATCAGGCCCAATTTGGTCTTAATCAGGCCCTAAAGGCGGTGCATTGCCATTGAGACTTGCCCATGATGACATTTCACTCGTTAGCTCCAGCGTCACATTTGCATATGCCGTACTACTGGAATTCGTGATTGGTTGTTTATTACGTTTTCCTTTTTAGTTATTATGCTCAACCCAGAGCCTACCACCACCCTTCTTTGGGGAGCTACATTTTGAGCTCAACACTGAAGGAGAGCCAGAACACGCTACGACCGACAAGCCATCGCCTAGGAGAACGACAGTGCTGAGGATCAATTGACATCAGTCCAGGTGCATGAGCCGGCTGCTAGACATGTACTAGGGGTGAGCTGAGGCTGCACTCAGGATGATAACATATATGCAGACATGCCCCATCCTCTCCCGCCTTCATCTGAACTCTCTGCATGCCCTGAATTATCTGTCTGCCCTGAATCATCTGTCTGTTCTGACACGATCACCGATGTGGTGTCTGAACTGTCTGTTTATATTGAACTGTCCATCTGCCTTGAATTATCTGTCTGCCCTGAACTGTTTGCCTATACTATAGTGACCATGGAGGTTGTTCCCCTGTCACTGGCACTCACGGTGCTGGAAGTGGCCTTATGGTGGGTGTGGGCAGCACACACCGTCCCTAAGCCCCCTGAGCATTCAGAACTCCCTCTCCCACCAACTCTGTACCAGTCCTCATCATCACCACCACTGTCTCCTGACAGCCCCTCAGCTCCCCCCTCAGTCCCTCATCTGTGCGGTGAGATCTCCGCGTGTCTGTCAGTCTCCATCGGCATCATGGCTGGAGGATCCCTTGTCTCTACCTCCAGCCTCTGAGTCACGGACTCTGCCTTGGCCCCTTCGACCAAGCGGCTCCACCATGGCTCCTAGCTCTCTCCTTTCTGCCATGGCCTATCAGTCCACCAGCTCCGCCCAGCTCCATCATACCTCCGGCTCCTCCTTGGTTAGTCGTCGATCATCCGCCGCCTCGGGACTGCACTCCTCCGGCTACACCTCGTCCCTCCTTCCCTCTGGCTCTGTCTCTCCAGCTCCACCGTGGCCTTTTAGATTCCTCCCTCCATCTGGGTCGCCGGAGCCGTCTTCTACCCCTTGCCCTCTGGATCATACACATCACCCTGGCTCATCGGCTCTCCATCTCCACCTCAGGCTCCACCACCACCTGCTCTGCCAACGTTGGTTGGCCCCCTGGAGCCATTAGCCTTTCCTCCACCATGGCTCCTCCCTCCGTTGGCTCCACTGGCTGTGGCCTGGGTTCCACCTGGCTCCTACAAATCCCCCCTGTCTCCTCCCTGGATCCATTGTCCATCTGATCTGCCTTGGTCCCTTCTGCCAACAAAATGGCTCATTCCTCCATCTGATCTGCCCTGTCCCTTCTATCCCCATCCTGGCTCCTCTCACCGTCATCTCCACCCCAGACTCTGTATGTCGTCCTACTTCCGAGTGCCTGTCCTCCAGCCGAACCTCCACCTGTATTGTTTGTCTGCTTTCCTGACAGTCCTTTGCCATCCCCCTGTCACCATCCCATATCCATTCATTTGTCCTCCTCCTAAGTCCCCCTCCATCCCTCCCTTTGTTGTTTCTGTGGTTCAGGGTCGTGCCTTTCAGGAGGGCGTGAACTGTCACACCCCTGGACTGTTTGTTGTGTTTTCTTTCCCCATGTGCTCTGTATGACCTAGTTTCTGTCTCCCGTTCATTGTGTCATTTGATTCAGGTGTGTCTAGTTAATTATCTTCATTTGCCAACCTACTTAAGTTTTGTTCACTGTTTTCTGTTATCAAAAGACCTGGTATTTCGGTACCAAGTCAGTACTAAAAAAATGTAAATGTTACGGTACCAGGTTTTAAGTACCGGTGGTAATGAGTACCCTGTCAACCTGGTTCTTGATGCACTATCCGAAAGCTATCCTCCCAGTGTTGCCAAGTCTGCAGTTTTCCCACAGAATTTGGCTCCTTTAACACTGTTTCCCTGGCTTGTTTATCATCTCTGTGGGTTGAAAAACGACCCCAATAATATGATATTTTTCCCCAGGAATTTTACCACGGAATTTTCAATGGGGGGGCTCCCCTCGAAATAAGATTGGGCGGGTTTTATTGTGAAAACCTGGCAACCTCTTCATAAAGCAGTGACAACTTCAAGAGTAGGAAACACATCCAAAAACGAACAAAACACCCCGATTAAGTTCAAGAAGGTAAGTTTCAATTACATTTTAAATATTTAGAGCTTCAGTTATGAATATTATTCCATATTTTAATTTGAATGTCGGATTGAAATAAACCACTGTTAGTGTATACATAGTTAATCGTAAGCATATGAGCAGCTAACGCTAATAGAATGAGCATTATAATGAAGTTTCTTTGTTAACAATTTAATTCTCCTATACATTTTATTACTGTAAAAATCAGGAGGCCATAATGGTATTTACTATTTTTTCTCACCAGAGGCTTTTAAATTAACCGTGTATCCAAAATACGCACATTAGAGAATGTACAAATATGGTTAAGAGTGTTTGACATATCAGTCAGTCAGAAAAACTGTTAGTTGTGATTCTTGGCTAAATATCTCTAGCAGGTTTTAAAAGCCCTTTAAAATAAAATATGAACACAGTCTGGATTAAATACAAGTACAGTCAAATTTAATATCCTGTATAGACTTTACTGTATAATGATTTAATGTTTTCTAACATGAGATAGATCTAGTAACCTCTTACAGTGAGTGAATAATATATTTTCACAACATTCATTAATGTTTGTGAATGTTCTTTAATACAAACACTTGAACATTCATGTTTGATCATTGTGCATTAAATAATTTTAACAGACTGAATTTGTGATTTATGCATTAGTAAATACTGAAATGAACCCTACGAAGAATAATTGCCATATAACTATTGTTTATTGTTAGGTCATGTTATCTAACAAATGAAATCTTAAAACTACAGTTTCCATCTATTTGATATGCAATGTGACCTGATTTTGATTTCAGGTATACATAGACATAATAGTAATTCTACACCTGCAAATTATGGGTAGTTCATAGTCTTTCACTCCACTCCCGATGCTACATGCTTTGAGCTCATCTTTTTAATGACAGCTGAAAACAATTCAATGATGAAATCTACATACTGCATTTAAAATGATTTAATAACTTTGTTAAAAAAGAAAACACAATCTGTTTTAATCGAAAATTAATGAAATTGTTTCCCACCATAATAAAAAAATCTGACGTTTGTTCAGCCCTGTGAAAACCATCCTAAAACTGTGACATATCCTGATTGTAAAACAACATAGGGGTTTAGAAAAGCGGGTCTATAAATAAACAGGCACGGCTGCTTTGCCTGTAGTCATGGTGGTGTACAGGGAGTCTGTTCTGATCTCACCTTTTAATGTTATTCCATCTTTCAATTGAACTCTCCTGCAGCCTAGAGGTTTCACCCCACTCGACATGCCAATGCATTGATCTGTCCCCAGAGCACAGATCACTAAAGGATGACTATAGGATGAGGAAGAAAAACAGTGGTTTGCATCCTGACAGCTGATATCAGTCTGCTGTTAAATAAAGTTGGACTCCAGTGATTACTTTTACAAGAGCTCCATTTGGTGATGTAAATAACAGAGGAGCAATACGTTAGACATAAACAACATAAGTGATCTTTTGTCTCGCATTTTTAAATTTAATTTTATTCAACCGCACAATTTTTGTTCTCTCTATTTTGCTGCTAACACAGTTCTAAATGCTACTGTATGTTCTCAGAACTGTTTTAACATGAAGATGACAACTTTGCACACTCCCTTCCCAAAACAAAAAATTAAAAAAAGATAACATATCTAAAGAACAAATTCACATGCAGTGTTCAACTATTTGTGCCTTCATACACACACGCACGCACACACACGCACACACACGCACACACACAAACACACACACACACACAGAACACTGATCCTGATCACACAACTCATCCTGCCAGTCTTCAGATAGTAGAGGAAAAGCAGACTCACTGTAGCACTAGAACTCTTTGAATGATCTAAGTACAGCTCTGCAAAATCTCACAGCGGGATAGCGCTCTTTCAAAACTAACCTGAGAGACTTGCAACTTACATGCTCTTGTAGGACGTTTGATCTAAAAATACTAGTAGATTTTTATAGAATTACTTGATGCCTGAGTTTTAACAGGAAATGTGAACACTGCCAAAAATGTTTTTCATTTTAATTGAAAAAGGATGTCAAACTTCTATAGAATTTGTATTATTTTTTTATTGGATCAACAGTAAGTAACCGTACCTTGTAAAACAACAAAATATATTAAATGTATGGAAAAAAAATATAACTTAACTGTAATATTACAGTATAGAATTTATGAATGAAATTTTCAGAATTTAAAAAGCACTACTATTGTATATTGAAATGTATATTGTATTCACTAAGACAGTACTGAATGTGATGATTTTAAAAGAAATGTCTTCTGGCGTAATTATGCAAAGGTGAATAATGTGAAACTGATTTTTCCCAGTTTCTAGTTGTAAATAGGTGGGACATTATTTTTTACTTACTTTCTCAATAATACATTTTTGTTATTTTTAACATTAATAAATAAATCTTCCATATTGCATCTTTAATGATTACACCATGACATTTCTGGCATTTATTTTTTTTACAGTAAATAATATGCAATTAAAAAAACAATGCACTATTTATCAAAAGACGATATTCTGAGAGGTTTTTAAGCAGAATATGAAACCCACACTTGCTAAGCTGTAGGTGAATTAAACAGAATACTATGTTGATGTCTTGGTTTCATTCAGTATCTTTATAATAATGCATTAAATTGAATTAGGAAGATATAAAAGGGTCTAAGCAAACATAAGCAGTCTTCCAATTGCTTAAAATGACCAAGATGATTGACCAAGACGTTTGACATCCCATCAAGTACATTTCTATGGGAATATTGTTTGTCTTGTAATGACCCCGTTATGCCTTCATATCACCTTCAGTGGGCTCAAAAGTACAATGATATGAGTTTTCACAGTAGAAATAATCTTTCACTGAGCTTGCAGCCCTTTTGTTGTTGTTCTGAATAATGCCCAAAGGCTGGACCAAAAAAATAAAAATAAATCTATTAAGCATACATCTGTTGAGACATCTCTCACACCCTAAAATTCCTCTTCAGGGCTCTGGCAAACCCCAAGACTGTTAGATCCATCACTTTTCATGTTATTTCAGTGGCCTCAGCGAGGTTTGCTACGAGAGCTTTTTAGTGTGGGATTTCTGTAAGCTTGTCAACAAAAGTTCTGCTAAGCCTGTCTAGATCAAACTCGTACCCCCTTATACCACTAAAACATGGAGAAAGAGGACAGCAAAGAACCATCAGGCACTGAGATTACCACCTGCAGTTTTGCAGAAACCAATTTAGGCCCATCCTGCTGTATGCTCGGGTTGACTTTAACAAATCCACCAAAACTTATCTGAGCACCGAGCAGAAAATAATATTTTTTTAAACAGCAAATGACACAATGTAAAAGATAGTAAATACTGCACTGTAAGTAAATACTGTATACTGTCAAAATTCACAATTCTAACAAAAAAACAAAAAAAAAATTAAAATGACTTGAGGGTTCAGAATAGCAAAGCAAGTGCAAAAGACTTATTTGTGGCCCCGAGCAAAGCAGTACACAGCAAGGGGTTGTATTAATCATGGTTAGAAAATCAATCATGGGTGCAGAAGACTAGTAAAAATCAATGTGACAAATGTCCCTGACGGCATTCTTCAGGAGAGGACAGAACGTTATAAACTACAGAAAGACAAAAAACCATAAAGGACTACACAGTCCAAACAGACAAATCTCCACATACAGTACACTAACACATTTCTTGCTACCTCATTCTGTCTACATTTGTCTCGTTTAGAATGTTTTCCTTTTGAAGTTAAACAAATCACAAAAACCCAGCTCAATACTCAGGTTCAGCTGTCCCAGATATTTCCCACTGGCTTCTCCTTTGCTCTTTCCAAAATTAGTTTTGCAACTCTCTGTTGTGACTGCTGCTATCCCAGCCATGTGTTTTTCTGGAGTGAGCAGATCAGCTAATGCTGGCGTCCGGATGGGCAGATTTACATTCACCTACTGCTGCTGTGTACAAGGTGCTTCACCCATATCTTCCTCATGGTACATTGTAAATCAGCCTAAATATCACTGAATTATATTTCAAGATGTGGAGCTGTGTTTCAGTATTGCGCTGTGAAATTACCATGAGAATAAAAGGTTTAATTGAATAGTTTACACAAAAAATGACAATCCAAGATGTAGTTGAGTTTGTTTCTTCATTGGAATAGATTTGGAGAAGTTTAACATTAAATCACTTGGACATCCAATGGATCCTCTGCAGAGAATGCGGTCAGAATTAGAGTTTAAACAGCTGATAAATACATCACAATAATCCAAACGTAATCTACATGACTCCAGCCCATCAATTAATGTATTGTGAAGTAAGAAGCTGCATGTTTGTAAGAAACAAATCCATCATTAAAGCGTTTTAACTTCAAACTGTCGATTCTGGCCAAAATAAGAGTCCAGAATCCATAAATCTTCCTCCAGTAAAAAAAGCCTATTCCCTGTTGTCCTCTCACAATAAAATCCATCATCATATTTGTTTAGAACTATTTTTACTTATAAACAGTGCTTAATCTTTGCATATTTCACTCCTGATTTAGACAATACAGATTTTTTTTTTCACTACAGAAAGCAATATTATGTATAGAAAATTTTAGCTACAAGCAACGGTTTGAAGTTATAAAAAGTTTTTTTTTTCTTTTTTATGGATTTGCTGTAGACTCTCATTCTGACGGCACCCATATACTACAAAGGATGCACTGGTGAGTAAGTGATGTAATGCTTAATTTCTGTCTGGTGAAGGCTCGAAGAAACAGACTCATCTACATTTCAGATGAATAAATTTTTATGTGAACTATTCCTTTTAAATGTAAATGTGTTGACTTGCTGAAGCTTTACTGCCATCCTCTGCCTTGCCTGACAAAGAAGTGCATGTCTGAACATGGCTAGCTCATGTAGATAGCATGTAAAAGCTACAGGGGCAGACAGTAAGCTGACAGCAAAGAGACTGAGCTAAAATCCAGCAGGAAGGCACATATGTTGCTTGAAAATGAATTGTACAAACTAGGCATATGCGCTAAACACACACACACACACACACACACACACACACACACACACACACACACACACACACACACACACACACACACACACACATCTGTTTTTATGAAAAGTGGGGACATCCCACAGGCGTAATGGTTTTTATACTGTACAAACTGTATTTTCTATGGCCCTACACCAACCCTACACCCTCACAGGGAACTCTGTGCATTTTTACTTTCTCAAAAAATAAAAAAACTCATTCTGTATGATTTATAAGCGTTTTGAAAAATGGGGACATGTGTTATGTCCTCATAAGTCACCCTCTCCTTGTAATACATGTGTCATACACATGTCATTATACAGAGTTGTGTCCTGATGTCACAAAAACATGCACACACACACACACACACACACACACACACAAAATCATATAATTCATAATTTCCCATGCCAAAGTGAGGTTAAAGAAAAGGCTGAGTAGTACTTTTTCCTCAAGGGCTCATAAAAGCCTCACTATGATTAAAATCATCTTACTGCTGACAAAGATCCACAGAACCCCTAAATCAGGATAGACCTCCACAGCTACCTCAAACTACCAATTTTCTATTCCTTTGTGTCAATTTGTCCAAAATGCTATATGCCACCAAACATTTAGAAAAACACACTTTATATGACTTGAGTGCCATATAGAGTTCAATATGAATGAGAGAGTTCTGTAGGGTTTAAAATGCCATCCTTTACGCCAGGCTGTTAAAATACACAGATATAACTCACAACTCTTAAAGACCTTTCCAAACTGACCACAAACATTTGCGTAATGAAATTGCTAATGTCTCAACAGATTTTAAAACACTAGACATTATACTCTTACCAATTTTGTAAATATACACTATCAGACTTTAAATTTGTTCCAATCACAGCAAACTCAAGGCGTGTGACAGATGAAAACAATGTGTTATAAAATTGGCTCAAAATATCAAACATGTTTGTGAGACTGAAGTTTGAATTGATGCCTTTTATTTGCATGACACATTGACATTACAGTACAAAATGGCTCTTTTGTCATTATCCGGAACACTGTAAGCATTAATTTCATGTGATAGGCTCTCTGGAGCACGCACAAGAGACAGACTGTACATTTTGAATGCATACATTTTCTGTTTTGGACCACATTAGCTTATAGCATACATAAGTTTAAGGCTAACATATTTATAATAAAAGCCCAAAACTTCTAATTTCATGGGACTTTAAAAGTGATACAAGTGCCAGAACAAAACAAGAAATTTAAATGTATCGTGCTGGTATATGATAGTACTGTTATTTTTAATGAGATTCATCCCTTGAGCCAGTTACATGCCTGGATCCCCACAGGGGCACTGAGAAAAATAGATTATATTATGCATGGATGTCAACAATCCACTGGCATGGAATTAGTCAAAACCCTCATTTAGAAAGCATTTTATTTAAAGGGATATTGTGAACAGCAAATCCTGCTGGGTAGCTATACATAACACTCACTAAACAGTACTTTTAAAAGCATAGCACATCAAACATAGCACACATCAACTAACACATCAAAGCTAAGTGTAACTACTTTCAGTTTAATACTTGAAAATGTGTTGATTATGATATAAAACAGCTCACTCACCCCCAAGCCCTCCTCCTGACTTTCAGCAGTATCCTCATGCTCAAAGGGCATGAGAGATGAGGGGATGTGTTTCTTATGACTGGACCCCATCCTATCTGCCTGCCTCTCCATATCTGTGAGAGAAAAAAAGAATTTAGTGTTTAGAAAAAAGTTACTGTACAGTGTGTGCAATTTCTTCAAGCCTGAGAATAGACCAGCCACTTATGCATATTTTGCCCAAGCATTTGTTCAAAAAACTATACTTCTTTTTCCCCCCAAATGTAAAAATTGTTATTTAAAAAAAAACAATTTAAATTGAGAGAGAGAGATAAATATGTGAAATCAGGTTAATTATGGATAAGAGAGGGTATGGATAATGAAGAAGCTAAAATAAAAGCACCACAAAAATAAAACTTTCAATCTTGAGGCTCTAAAGAAAAAGAAAGCAGAGGAAAATTGGGAGACTGGATGCCATTTTATCATCCAAGGAGCAGGGTGCCTGTCCTTGGTACTAACAAGATTACAGGCTGGCAGATGGAAGACAGATAAAACATCCCCTTTTCCCCTAATTTCTTCCATTTAAAATCTTTTCATGTGACTAATAGTTGGTTTCACATGCTGAAGTCTGAGGAGCCTGAAAGGTTGTCAGTGTCCGCATTGATAGAAGATGCTGCAAAGCCAATGCAGAAGCAACACGGGAGAACATCAAACATGTCAAATAGTCAGTTGGCATATCTTTCCGTCCCACTTCTTAAGCAGTGGTGTTGGCATGAAGGTCACACAATGGTCTCCCTATACTGACTTTACAAAAGCCTGTATTTAAAGTCCTTGACACCTGAGCAGACAGCATAGTTAAGAACACAAATAACTCTTGCTATACCACTTGGTGGAGAATCAAGAGTTAGGATCAATCTAGGTCTCCACAATCAACCCTCAAAGGTTAACGATGATGACTAGCTATTTGCCATCAATTCGAACACCTATTTAAAGAAAGCAGCATGTCTATTAGACAGCATCACAATAATATTTTATATTTTCTCATTTTACTTTCACCAAAAAGCATATCATTTTTTTTTTATGCATCTGGGTCTTAGGATTCAAAAATTCAATTCTCTCTCAGAAATGAATGAGGCTTTTTAAATCTATAGGCTTGTTCGGCGAGAGTATCTATCTCCATCTGGAGAGTTTAATTCCAAACATATACTTCAAAAATTCATTAAATCTTGCATGAGTGCATCACTCTATGAATATTTACGATGTAAATAAAGTACATCATTCACTTTACAAATCAAACCAGTGGAAAGTGTAGCGAAAAAGTTTTTACAAGACATAACAGTCTTTAATTATGTGTGAATGAACACATCAGTTTCTAGCTACTGTCTGCCATCTTTGAATCCTCAAGAACACTCTTAGCATTCAGAGAGGCCTTGTCTTCTCCGGGAGAGCAGTGTTTAATCAAGGCAAACTACACCTGGGGAAAATCAGAACTGATGCTTGAGTCTCTTTAAGTGGGCTCACCAGGATAAAACCTGTCCCATTCCTCCAAACACTCTTCAGATTGAGATGAACTACACAGACATAAAAGAGAGAGTGAGACCGACACAGACACAACAAAATATTTCAGACCTGAAGGCAACTAGGCGAGAACAGCAATGATTAAAGTATTGCTAGACAAATGAAAAACACCACTTAAATGAGTCAGAGAGAATCTGAAGACTGAAAGATGATTAAAAAAGACTACTGCTAATAAAAACACTGCATGATTATCCTAATATAAACAGTACAGACCAAAAGTTTGGACACACCTTCTCATTCAAAGAGTTTTCTTTATTTTCATGACTATGAAAATTGTAGGGTCACACTGAAGGCATCAAGGGCTATTTGACCAAGAAGGAGAGTGATGGGGTGCTGCGCCAGATGACCTGGCCTCCACAGTCACCGGATCTGAACCCAATTGAGATGGTTTAGGGGTGAGCTGGACCGCAGACAGAAGGCAAAAGGGCCAACAAGTGCTAAGCATCTCTCGGGGAACTCCTTCAAGACTGTTGGAAGACCAATTCAGGTGACTACCTCTTGAAGCTCATCAAGAGAATGCCAAGAGTGTGCAAAGCAGTAATCAAAGCAAAAGGTGGCTACTTTGAAGAACCTAGAATATGACATATTTTCAGTTGTTTTACACTTTTTTGTTATGTATATAATTCCATAATTCCACATGTGTTAATTCATAGTTTTGATGCCTGCAGTGTGAATCTACAATGTTCATAGTCATGAAAATAAAGAAAACTCTTTGAATAAGAAGGTGTGTCCAAACTTTTGGTCTGTACTGTATATTGGCACAAAAAGCTATATAAACTTTTACATAATATTCTGATGTTCATGTCAAAATAGCATACCATGGCAGTTTTGGTTTTGTTTTCCATTGCAAATGATTTTTCAGCGTTATGAATGGCAAAAAATAAAAATAAACCTATGTTACTTTATTGGATCGGGCAAATCATTTGAATTGATTGAATCACTGAATGTGTCAGAGCAGCTGAAATAACATTCTGTCATTAAATGTTAATTCAGTGACTGAATGTTAATTCAAATGCTCTGACACACATTCAGTGATTACTGAACATAAAGTCTATCAGTAATATCCATCTTGACATGAAGTATGTTTTCTGTACTTAAAGTTGTGAAACTTCAATTAGTTAAATCACAGACTGGCTGTGAAGGTTGAAAAATGGCTCCCCCGCTGCAAGAAAAGAACTGTTACTATTTTGATGCTCTTTGTTAGAAAATGTGTTTTCCTGCATAGTCAAGCTGCTGTTGCAGGTGTTGATCTTAATATCTTATTTATCACTGGAAAATAATAGGATGCATTCATAGGTTTGCTTGCAATTAACTTTAATTAAATATTTTTTTTAATAAAAATTTTAAGCAGTTATTTTTCTGTCATAAAGCTACCACCCATCGTTGTTTTACAGGTTTACAACAAACCACCAAAAACACTTCAGCTTGTGAGTTAGGCAGTTTGACAATGATCCAGAAAATCGTTCTAACCAGTTTGGCAGAACAACAACAACAACAACAAAAAAGAATCAAAAGAGTGAATGATTTGTAAATCAGGTATCTAGTTCAGCTCCTAAAAAATGAGTCTAGTATGATGCATGTTGGTGAATTAAACCTGTAAAACTGTAATTTATTGATTAAAGATGAACTATTAATTAAATTAATACATGTTCATAAAAAAATCATGTTTACATTTTATTTGAAATGTAAATTATTCACATATTCCCCAATTAACTATACCCTTCAACATGAGACAGCTTAGTTTTGTCACCTTTTTTAGAAGCAACGTTTATATGTTTCAATATATTTTCTTCTGTTTTTAGGAGATAGCATACTTCCAGAAATATAATTAGGTTTATTATCTTTACTTCTATCTCATTTGTCCTTTTATTAGAGGACAACTTAAGTAAAAACGGTTTACCTCGGTTTTCCCTATACTGCACGACATTGATTTGCCCTAGAGAAAATACAGTTACTCAGACTCAGGGAAGCCTCATCTCATCTTGCATTTAAAAGAGGTCCTGACCACTGTGATTTCTCTGCAAGCCACCATACTGTCATTGACAGAGGAACCAGAAATGTGATGAGCAGGTTAATGAGAAGCTGTGCGAATAAAGAATGTGAAAATATCCCAGTAAAATGGTAGCCTGTTATTAGAGAAAATGTGGTCCAGTCATTCAGTACACTTACCAGTGTCTCAAAGTCAAATAATATGGGGCTATGTTATCCACATGGACTGTATAGATAGTCTATGATATTACTATATGTCAACATTTGTGTATATCCTTCTCAAGGAATTTTATAGGAATATCTAATACAGTGGATATGTAAATGAAACATAGCTGAGACTCTAGCTCTGAGTAGAGTGCTCTACATGTGCATTAATGGAGAATCTGAAGCATCTTCGAGACACAAACCAAACCATCTGAGATTTCTCTAGTCTTCTGACAGAATATCTAATTTCAGCACAGCTGGTGAAGATAAGACATATAATAAGACATATTTCACCTTGATCTATTTCATGTAATATCCTTGTCCCCAGATATGACTGTTACTACATAGCAATTCCTTCATTTCTTAGTCATTTGTTCCTTGACTCTTATGTGCACTGATTCACAGAGGAACATACAAATGCAGCATATTGCCACCAATAATGCTCCATTTATCTGGACAGATGGCTGATTAGAAGGCTTGATTTGTCAAGCGAGGGAAAGAAAATTCACCATCTTTTCACACAAAAAGACAAAGGTAGGGAGTAAAGAAAAAGAGTTTGAGGGACGTTTGTACTGATCTTAGTTTTGACCTTGAACACAAAACGTTGATTTATTTATGTGACTGTGAAGCTGTTGATCTTTTTGTCTGTTTACAGAAGTGAGCTAGGAGGAGTCTGTGAGTCTGTGAGTATGAGTTTGCCGTCACGGATTAAGCTGAATTAAAAAGATTTGAAATGGAGAATTGCCATCAGCTGAACAGTTTGGTCTGAGGCGAGGCTTAAGATGCATCTGGTGAAGTTCTATTTGTTCAGATGGAGGGGCTTGGGAGTGGTGCTGTTGTCGAAAGGGTAAAAAAGTGTCTATAGCTGCAGGACAGGAAACTAGACAATTGAATTTTGGCAGGCATTTTATCTTCTGCATCATGAAACCCACATACACAAGCAAGTCGTGCTTCCCTGCACAGTGGGTTTTCACAGTGGAGGCAGAAGAGCAATCAGCAGTGATGTGAGCATTCATGCCTTGATGCTCGAATCTAATCGAAACATCAATTTCATGCAAACGAAGACAGAAAAACCTTACAGTATAAGCATGGAAATGTATTTGGGGTTCTTACATATACAAATATGTATAATTTGGGCATTTAAACAAAGAAGGATACTTTTATTCAGCATTGATGCAGTAAACTGACCAAAAGTGACAGTCAAAACATTTAAAATGTCACAAAGTGTTTTATTTCTGATATATTCTGTTATTTTGAATTCTATTATTGAAAGAATCCTGGAAAAACGCACCAAAAATATTAAGCAGCACAGCTGTTTTTAACATTAATAATGCTTCTTGAAAAATCACCTTCACAAGAATATCTTACATTTTAAAACATAATAAAATAGATATTAATCACTTAAAATTGTGATAGTAAAAAAAAATATTTTTGTTTTTACTGTATTGATCAATTGAATGAAACATTGGTGAGCATAAGGGACTTCTTTCAGAAATATAAAATAATTTTAATAACCCCAAACTTAATAACGCACACTAACATATAAAAACGAAAAAGTATTTTCTTAACTTTCATGCATGCAAAAATAAAATACTAGATTTAAATTTTTTTATTGGAAACCCTACAAAACTGTAAGACTGAATGCACATGTATTTTCCTAACTGCATCAAAAAACAAATCAATCAATAATTAAAGTGTTTCTAATTAGTATTAACCTCCCCATTAGCGTGTTTCTGCTTTTTGCCAATAAGAACTTTCTGATGTACATTAGTGCAGCACTCTGAAGCTATAAAATACTCTACTGAAATGCCTACTTCCAAAAAACCCTAGATCTGTCACAGCAGTTCTACAGACACTTCAGAGTTTCAGAATCAGCAAAATCTCATATGTGGAGCTTTAAATAGCCCTAACACCTATGACGAAGAGGCTAGTCCAGCTTTTAGGCTTCACTACACACAGGTAATTGAAAACTAATCTATCTCTGTAGCCTATGCAGCAAAGCATCCTGAAGAATTACAGATTTGCCACAGCAAGAATTATATTCTGCAATTGTACAAAAGAGTATCAGCAAGAGCAGAGGTCACCCTCAGATCCTCAAAGGCCCATCTCAATTAGGCCTACCTTGCACTTGTAAACTATTTAGATGTTTCAGCATGAACTGGCTTGTGCATTAATGAGAAAGGCTTGTGTATTTACATATTAATGAGCTAGCTGGAATTCAGCTAACTGTAATTAGTACATACTGTATATGAACAAGTCAAATGCTCAGGCAATCTCTCTCATTAATCTCTATGCAAATGAATCCAATTTGACAGTGTAATCTGGCCGAGTTTCAAAGCTTCTAAATGAGTAAACAGTTGCATTTGGCTCCAAACGAAAACCTTCATTATTGTGTGCAAGTAACTGGAATTTGGGCGGATAATTGTGTTTTTTTTTCCCTACCTCTGAGAATTTTCTGCACACGCTACTGATTACCTTTTCTTATTTTCCCCCAAATGAAAGTCAATACAGCTTCATTGATGGCAGAGCATGAGCTACTGAAGCAGAACAGACTCCCCACTAAAGTAGCATTTTTTTAATGTACTTAGAGTAAAAATGTCTACAAAGATGAATTACAAAAAATAATCCAGAAGAGCAACACGTGGACTTTATATGTGAAGACACATTAGAGATAGCAAATATGGAGAATTAATTGCAGGGGAATGTAGAATATCCAGCTAGAGATGCAGAACAGATTCTTTCAGACAGGTTTTGACACTTGCTGTCTGAGCTGAGATCAGTCTGTCTGATCTGTGTCTATTTGATGAAGTGACAGCACACAGAGCGTCTACATCATGCCACCCGCTCACATACAAGACAGGTCTTTAACAATACAGACTCTATAAAAAGATCAATCTAGCTTAGTGGAGCAGGGTGCTTGGTATGATTTAATGATTTGTTGTGTGTTTATGCTGTTTTTTGGTGTGAGACAGCTGATAAGAATGGAGATTAAAGTCAGATATGATTTATTCAAATGAAGTGTCAAATGTTCTTAAAATAATAGGTGGCATTTCACTGACACTCTTGTTTTCATGCTAAAAACAGTGTTAAAGAAGTGATATCAGAATATATTATAGGACAGAGAAACATATCTGCATCTAAATCTGACAAGTATGAATGGAGCCATAACTTATGAGAAACAGGAAGTAAACAGGAAAATAACAGAAACATTGAAGCATACTTAATCAAATATAAAATAAATACAAATTCTGCTGTAAAGCAGCTTTAAAAAAGACAATAGTGTTATTATTCAGCTCTAGACCGTTCAGTATGTTGGTTCAGTTCAGTTCAATACCTGTGTAAAGTAAATCAATTATGAAACAAGTTACATTCAATGATATGCAGCCGGAAGACAATATTATTGCTATTAAGCCCAAGAAAATTTGATGTTGCTTCAAATCAGTTCAGTAACAGTGTTCTGTCTGTAAAGAAGAAAAGTGTCATCATTGCCCAAAGCAATGTGTAACAAGCTTTCCTTGATTAACCTATGTTCAGATAACAGTGTATATAAAGTAGTGTATTTATTCATACCACAATGCACCTGTACTTTCAAGATGGGTACGCACAGACATAAAGCAGGTGTACCTATAGCCTCTCTCTGCCCTTTACCCGCAGAGCCTGACAGCAACTCAAACATCTGTGCACCAGCTGCCACTACAACATCTGAGGGAATCGTACTCCACCAGGCTGTCCCATTGATGCTAATGACCAAGAGAAAGATTGGCCACTAACACACACATTAACATGTGTTAGAATGCTTTTCCAACCATTATACTACTACAATATTAATGGCAAATAGATTTCTACTCATAAGTGCGCATGCACTTTGCAGAAACTAGATTTAAGTCAAGGTTATTTGTATAAGGTTTGTACATATGTATTGTTTCAAAGCAGATTCTCAGAAAATAATGATTTTAGTGGTGATAATATCTTCTTGCCTTTAGTCACAGTCAGCAGATTAGAGTTGGGTGATAATATAATTTACATTTTGCAACGATACCAGTAATCAGTTGATATTTGCTATATACAGTGTGTGTATATATATATATATCACCCTATATAAGTATACTATGTATGTGGATAAAGTTGGACATACTTAGCCTATATATTCAACTTTAGATAAAAAGCTGGGCTATAATATTGTTACATTTTGCACTGAAAAAAAATTGTCAGGATTTTTTCGAGATTTGTTATATAGTGCACATCACTTTATGCGAGATTACTGTATTTATGCAGATAATGTTAGATATGTTATATATCCAACATTATATATATAGCTGTATGATAATACAAGTTACAATTTAGAAGATGTTAATCACTTAAGGAATGAAATGAGTTTGACTTTGTATTCTACAAGAAAAAATAATATATATAATCCAAGTTTCCCTTTGTTTTGTAAGCCTTCTTTGATTATGAGTCTGGTTTGTCTTGAGCAGTGTTGTTGTTTGCAGCTTTTGACAAAAAGCCTGTAGGTCCTGTAAGTTCTTTGGTTTCCCATCATGCTGTGCACATTTGAGTTCTTCCCCACAGTGGTTAAATGATGCTGAGATCCAGCTTTGCCATTGAGGGCAGTTGAAGGACTCGTACACAAATATCACAAAAGGTTTACTAAAATGTCCCATAAAACAATCCCATAAAACCCCCAATGATAGTAGAAATGTCTGCAGATGAACTATTGACAATGCGCACATTAAAAAACATGTGTGTGTGTGAGTGTGTGTGCATGTCATGTGTATGACATTAATGAATTTATGGATTTATGGCATGAATTATGGCAGTCATATTTAATGTGGGGCTGACAAGTCATCTGCCCAGTTTATCAAATCATCCTGTGTGGAGGTTTAGAAATGTGTCTTTCTTGAGTAAAGCCCTTTAGCTGAGCCTTCAAGCTCTGGAAGAATGGAGAGTGCGTCAGGAACATTAATATTTATAAATGAATACATGCATATGTTAGATTCCTCTGTTTGTGCAAATGAGAGAGAGACTATACGTTTCACACAGAGGGAGACACAGAAAAGAAGATTAAATGAAAGGGAAGAGGAGAGAGATCTCCTACAGAGAAAACAGACTGCCCAGTCCCTCATCGGTTTCCTGAAATATTGTGATTTGTAACTGCCACTGAGCTACAGTACAACCAAAAAGCCACAAGAATAAATTCAATGCTTTTAGTGCTGGAGGCTTCGACTTCAAATACACACCAACCAGATTTATTATCGAAATCAGTAACACATGCAACCAATGATTTTATTCATTTGGTCAAAAGCAAATAAATGAGTAAAAGGTAACCAGAACAATTAGTACTTCACCGTCCTAGACCTATATATTCACAATCCAGATGGAACCAGCGGCAGGTCTTAAAGTAAACAAGAAAGAGCATTAAAGAAAGACCAGCTCTGTGAACATTACTAGACTGATCCAGAATTGATTCTGTGGGACCAATTAAATCTGCTAGATGCAAAACACTTTGTACTTCAGTGAATTAAAACATATGTGATAATGCAACAACTTATCTTAAGAGGTTATGGAGGGCAGAGGTGCTTTATATTAGTTAGGAAATTTGCATGTGCAATGCCACCGTCAAGAAATTTCACAGAATTAAATTTGAATAAAAAAACAACAACAAAGCGTAGTGATTTAGGATGCATGCAAATTATGGCAACTTTTTAAAAATAATTTTATATAAGTAAACTCTATAAGTGTTATAAGGTTCAACACATCCTTTATTTGTTTCAGTGCAGATAATTAAATTTCTACTTTTTTTTTTTAATTGGACAAAAGCGGGTTTATGTAATGAAATAAATCTGTAAAAAAAAAAAAAGATAAATAATAATAATACTTGTATATTTATAATTTTATTATACCAAAAAATAATGAACGTAATAACAAAAAAACTATGAGCCTTATTGTTGCTATGGATATGAATCAAACTTCTGTTTGCGAGTGTCTATTTATCAGCAAGTGAAAATGCAAGCTTGAACATACTGTATAACATCTATAACATAATGTATATAACCCTCTTATACATGTTTGTTTAAATGCTAGCATAATGGTGATTTCTTGATGATTTGAGAACTTGAATGAATTAAATCATTTCCTTCAGAGACAGATATTTGCTTGAAATGTAAAAGTGAACACAACTGTCTATTAACACTGAAAGTCCAATGGATTCAACAGTGCTGAGAAAAAAAAGTGTACATGGTGGATTTGCATAGAGAACAGATGGTCAAAATCTAGTCTTCCAATTATTCTGTAAAAAAATTAACAAATACATGAATGAATAAAAAATAATTGTACAATATTTTAGCACCAATGCAAGTGCAAAACTTTCACTTTTGCAAAATGTAAAGCGAGTTCAGAAATACATCACATCGTACACAGTCAGGTAACATTCACACAAAAAAGCTTCTGATGTACTCTACAGTGCTTGAAGGACAATACAGAATACTGAAATAATGATTTAAATTACACCTGCACCAATTTGTCACAATACACTTACAACAAAGCAAACTGTTGCTCTCGTCAGCAGCAGGCTGAGGTAACACATCCTCCACCCACACGATTCTATAGCAGAGATCTCTGTCTATAGTCAACGAGCTGGCTAGCAGACAGGCTCTTTGAAAACAAGATGTGAAGAAGTTTTCAGAAAAAATGCATGGATGATGTGTCTCCATCTGGCATAGACAAGGAATTATCATTAGCACTTTATTTTACAGTATGTGTACTTCCCTGGTACATAAATGGTAAGTATCTTGGACCTACGGGCAAATGAGTGGTAACTTACCATAAGTGTATGTACATGGTAACAAATAAGAAACATGGCTGTACTTAAGAGCTGTCATAGTCATGAAACTATTTTGGTCATGTTCCGTTCCTCGTTTTGTTAACTAATTAATCCCCACCTGTTTCCATTCCCCTCATTACTTTCCTTGTGTTTTAAAACCCTGTCTGTTCAGTTCCTTTTTGTCCGCTATTGATGTTTTGTTCTAAGGTTTGAAGATTTGTGTTGGATGTGCCCTTATTCTCCCGTGATCATTAAAAGAACTCTCTATATATATATCTTCTTCCTAGTGCGCTTGATTTACACACCCAGCGCGTATTACAGAATAGCAGACCTAAAATGTGTGCTTAGCGGCGATTTTCTTTCTTTTTTGTTTTGTTTTCTCCCTCTCCCGGAATGGCTATCCCGGTAGTCCGACTCCTGTGACTGGAGCAAATGGACGGTTCACTGGAAGACCACACCAGGAGCTTTATCGATCTGGCGTGCCTTACCAATTTTCCAGACTGCTTGCGCTGTACTTTTTATTACACAGGCCTGTGCGAGCGGTGTAAGGCACGCCTACTAGCAAACGGTCCCAGAGAGGATTTCGCTGCCTTCGTGGAGTGGGTGCTGGTGAATAACGGATACTCGTTCACCATCGGCCCCGCTGAGGAGGATATCTCCAGCCCCACTCCTGAACCAGAGACCAGCCAGCCGTCATCTCGCTGCACAGAGCTAAAGCCAGAGCCCACCACAGCTGCAGAGCCCGAGCCGTCCATAATAAATGAGCCAATCATTGTCCAGGAGCTAGGACTCGAGAGCACGACTGACCAGGTGTGTGAGCTGGCAACATCGTGCGTGTTCGCTCTGCTCCATATCCGCTGGTTTCGTCCAGCCCTGAATCTCCTGTATCTCCTCTGGTTCTGTCCAGCCCTGAATCTCCTGTATCTCCACTGGTTCTGTCCAGCCCTGATCCCCCTGTGTTCCCTCCCAGCCTCCCTCTCCTGCCTCCTCCTAGACCATTCAGTTCCTCTGCTCCATCTTCGCTGGTTCTGTCCAGCCCTGAATCTCCTATATCTCCGCTGGTTCTGTCCAGCCCTGAATCTCCTGTATCTCCGCTGGTTCCGTCCAGCCCTGATCCTCCTGTGTTCCCTCCAAGCCTCCCTCTCCTGCCTCCTCCTAGACCACTCAGTTCCTCTGCTTCATCTCCGCTGGTTCCGTCCAGCACTGAATCTCCTGTATCTCCTCTGGTTCTGTCCAGCCCTGAATCTCCTGTATCTCCGCTGGTTCCATCCAGCCCTGATCCTCCTGTGTTTCCTCCCAGCCTCCCTCTCCTGCCTCCTCCTAGACCAGTCAGTTCCTCTGCTCCATCTCCGCTGGTTCCGTCCAGCCCTGAATCTCCTGTATCTCCGCTGGTTCTGTCCAGCCCTGAATCTCCTGTATCTCCGCTGGTTCTGTCCAGCCCTAAATCTCCTGTATCTCCGCTGGTTCCATCCAGCCCTGATCCTCCTGTGTTCCCTCCCAGCCTCCCTCTCCTGCCTCCTCCTAGACCAGTCAGTTCCTCTGCTCCATCTCCGCTGGTTCCGTCCAGCCCTGAATCTCCTGTATCTCCACTGGTTCTGTCCAGCCCTGAATCTCCTGTATCTCCGCTGGTTCCGTCCAGCCCTGATCCTCCTGTGTTCCCTCCGAGCCTCCTTCTCCTCCCTCCTCCTAGACCAGTCAGTTCCTCTGTTCCATCTCCGCTGGTTCCGTCCAGCCCTGAATCTCCTGTATCTCCGCTGGTTCTGTCCAGCTCTGAATCTCCTGTATCTCCACTGGTTCCGTCCAGCCCTGATCCTCCTGTGTTCCTTCCCCTTCGGCTCACCCTCAGTCAGCAACATCTGGGTGCTCTGGTCCGCCTCGGGACTTCCATTCTCCAGCTCTGCCTTGAAAATTTGTGTTGGATATGCCCTTATTCTCCCGTGATCATTAAAAGAACTCTCTCTCTCTCTCTCTCTCTCTATATATATATATTAGGGATGTGCACGGATAGTCGAACATTCGAATATTCGTTCTGCTCTAATTATTCGATAAATAAAAATGATATTCGAATTTCGCAAAAAAAAAAAAAAAGTTCACAATAAAACCTAATTTGGTCACTTTCTGTGATTCTCCACGGCATATTTGAAGGTGTATGCAAGCAAAAAATAATTAATTAATGATTAAGGGGCCATTCACATATCGCGCCTAATAAGGCG
This sequence comes from Carassius carassius, assembly GCF_963082965.1. Lineage (NCBI taxonomy): Eukaryota > Metazoa > Chordata > Actinopteri > Cypriniformes > Cyprinidae > Carassius > Carassius carassius. Next base: position 26,137,603 of record NC_081757.1, on the reverse strand, counting down.
TGGAAAAGGCTATGCGCACCGCTTTCTCCTTCTTTCCAAAGCGCTCGGGCAGAAGCGCTCCTGAGGCGACGCGTTCTCTCCACGAAGACGGAAATTTCAGCAAAGGATAAATGGATTTGCAGCACAAAAAAAATCGCTTTCAGTAGCTCTGCTACTAAATTTATTTCAAAATGGCAATCCATATACAGCTATGATCAGCTGTTCCTTCATCTTGGCTGAGCTTTCAACGTTGTTACAGGAAAGGATGAAGCTGAATGTTTAGTTCTTGTCACATGACCTGCGGTGCGCTTGTAGCATTCTGAAAGTTGAGATGTTTTTAACTCGATGCTGTGCGGACGCGCCTGGAAAAAAATGGGACCGCGTCGCACCGCGTGCGCATCGCGACCGCGTCGCTTCCATTATGAGCGCGCATACCGCGCGCCATACATTGGAAATAACGAACTTGAGCATGCAAAAGACGCGATATGTGAATGCCCCCTAAAATAACTGCGGTCTTCTACAGTACTTCAAATATGCCGTGGAGAATCACAGAAAGTGATCCAAGAACATTGTTGCAGCATCTCTCAAGCAACGAATAAACACTGCTAACTTGGAGAATGCAGTGAAAACTCCTCTTCTCGCGTCTGCCCTAGACCCTCGGCACAAACATCTCAGGTTTCTCGATGAAAACATGAGAGAAGTAAGAAAAAAAACTTTTTTGAACATTATCAGAACATTTTCCTTGATGCGAGTGGTGCGGATGCAGTCGCCACGATGAAGCGGATGCAATGCCCACTCGTCGGAAAAGGCTGAGCCAGTTCTCCAGCGATGATTACAGAGAGTCCAGCCGAGACGAGTGGGAACAGTTCTTGCTGGAGCCATGTATTCCACCAGATGAGGATCCCATTCAGTGGTAAACGAAAACACGAAGCACTTCGCAAAACTGATTCGCTTAGCACACCGTTATTTGTGAGTCCCGCCAACGTCTGTGTCGTCAGAGCGCGTTTTCTCCACGGCCGGCCTTATTGTTAACAGACTAAGGAGCCGACTTTCCCCCAATCATGTTTACATGCCCGTATTTCTTAACAAGAACATTTGAAACAATAGAAAAAAAGAAAAAAAGATTTGCTGACAGTTTAAAAGTTAAGTGTAAGCTACATTCTGTACAATAGCCTAATTGCTGCAGGCTGCTTTACGTTTTTTCTTTGTTCACTTTTTTTTTTTTTGCTTTTAATCTGTACTTTTGTTTGTTTGCACACATTGTTAAAGGTTTTCAGCTACAAAACACGATGTGTAATGTTCAAGCTTATTGTAAGCTTGTTCAAAATGACGAAAACAAATGTTGCTGAAAAATAACGTCTGACTCATTAAACTTAATTTAAATAAACGAATATTCGAATATTCGTTTTTTGTGAGCTCAAATATTCGAATGTGATATTTGTGGAAAACGCCCATCCCTAATATATATACTGTATATATATATATATATATATATATATATATATATATATATATATATATATATATATATAATCTTCCTAGTGCATTTGATTTACACACCCAGCGCATATTACAAGTCTTACAGTACATGCATGGTAATTAGTTTGTACATACAGACAAGTGTGGGTAAGAATGGTGACTTACAGGTAGTGCCTGTACATGGTAACTAATTACTTACTTTACTGTACTTACTAATTTATATACAGTACATGGTAAATTTTGTAGTAACATTGGTTTCATACAACAAACAAGAAATTCATATTGAACCCCCAAAATAGCTCCAAACTGGAGCGTCTGGATAAGTGCACTTATACAAACAGAGAAGAGTCAACTGCTGGACTGTTATATCAGCACTCTTGGATTCAAGGACTGGTATAAAATACTTCTATAGGCTACACTGGCTGTTTAAAAGATTTAAGGGCTGTAAGAATTTGTAATGTTTTTTTAAAATAGGTCACCCAACAAGGCTGCATTAATTTAATCAAAATATAGTTACAAACTATAGCATTGTGACATACACACACACTGTGTATGTGTACCTTGGATCACAAAACCAGTCATAAGGGTCTTTTTTTTATAGAGATCATCTGTTGGACTCAATTGTTTGATTGGTTTGTATGACTGGTTTCGTAGTCCAGGGTAACATACTGTATAACAAATTACTCGAAAGCCTCAATACTTTTCAGTGACATTACTATGGCTTCACCCTAATAAGAACAAACTTGCACAGCTCAACTGAGAAGAGAGACAGAGATGAAGAAAAAATGATATAATGATGGCATGACTGAATGCCACACCATCTTCTAAGGATCAACTCAACCAGCCTATTGCACCTGCCACTATCAGCCTAGCAGATGGATAAAAGTCTTCCTTTCCTCCTTACTGCAAAACTGCCTGTATAAAATTTTTTTATGCTCAATACATTGACAATTGCTAGTCTATAACTTTTGCTCATGGAATGAGTTTATGAGGTAAACAAATTATCAGTATTGTCAAAAGATTACTAATGAAGCAGAGGATGCAATTAAGCATAATAATGTTTAAGATTCCAAACTGTGCATAGCAATATGTAAATTTCCTACAGTACAAGCAAATTTTTTAAAAATTTACATGCAACCTGCAACCTCCCATATAGTTCCTAAATAAAAGAGGCATGGATAAGGAATGATAATGGCTCCTCAACAATTGGACTAAGGCCATGCAGAGCACATCTTCAGCCCCAGAGCCAGAGTCACTGCTGCCTCCAGGAATACCAATGAGAGTTTGAGGTGCCAGCAACTGAAATCAAAGGCAATGAGATGCAGCCTATTTTTTATTTATTTGTTGTTGTTTTTTTTGGTGGGGGGCACTTTTATATGTTATGCTCTAAGTTCAGGTCTATGAAACATGCTGTACTGATTGAAGGCACCAAGACCCAACCAGTCCAGTCCATGACTCCTAAGTGATTGAGGTGTTTTGTTGTTGGATGTAATAATGTACATAGCAGTAGTCATTAAGTCATGACATCTGAGCCTTTAAAGGGCCATGAAACACAAGACTATAGAAAGGGAGCTTGTGTTGCACATCATGGAAGACACTGTTAGCATTCAATAGTTCTAACTGTTGGCGAAAACTGGTTAATTTGAAGCTTTTTTGCACTATTTTAATGTTCTGGGTTTTTCAAATCTACATCGTGTTGACGTCACAATTTGTGATGTGGCAATGGACTATAGCACATCGATGACGCGTCAGGATGGCCGGACTTATCATTGGGCTTGAGTGGGCTGCAGCCCATGGGCCCCGCCTTGTAGGGGACCCAGCTTTTGCCTGTTCATTATATGCAGGTCAGATTTCTTAGGCTGCATTAATTAGGCAAACAGGAACCGGGAACACTTCCCATAATACCCAATGTACTTGCTACATCATTAGAAGAATGTCATCTACGCTAATATTAGTCTGTTTCTCTCTTATTCCGAGGTCCCCATAGCCTCCAGATCCAGTACATATCCAGACCAAATGGTGGATCAGCACCTGGAAAGGACCTCTACAGCCCTGAAAGACAGCGGAGACCAGGACAACTAGATGAGCCCCAGATACAGATCCCCTTGTCTTAGACAACCAGCGGAACAAGACCACAGGATACAGATGATTCTTTTGCACAATCTGACTTTGCTGCAGCCTGGAATTGAACTTCTGGTTTCATCTGGCCAGAGGAGAACTGGCCCCCGACTGAGCCTGGTTTCTCCCAAGGTTTTTTCTCCATTCTGTCACTGATGGAGTTTTGGTTCCTTGCCGCTGTCGCCTCATTAACAGCAATATCATTGATTGATTGCAAATGATTGCATAGAAACTATTTAAACTGAACTGAGCTGGATGATGACATCACTTAATTATATGATGAACTGCCTTTAACTGTCATTTTGCATTATTGACACACTAATTTCCTAATTAATGTTGTTCAGTTGCTTTGACACAATCTGTTTTGTTTAAAGCGCTAAATAAAATAAATGTGACATTAGCCACATTTCCGTGGCAAGGTCTAGAGCCTGGGTTAGAGCCTGGGTGTCACGGTTGGTAAACCGTGATCTCGGGTTGTTTACACTTTGTGGAGAATTCTGTGTGTTCCGCGTCTGCACTGATTAGTTGTGGGTGTCTCCGTTAATTGTATCAGCAACAGCTGTCACTCATTATTCATCCACTATATAATGGCTTGTCTCACGTCTTGTGTTTGTGAGATCATTGTCTAATGTTTGATGTGGTTCCCCTGTTCGTTGGCTCTCAGTGTGGTTTGCGTTTGGATGTCTGTGTTTCCCTAGAACCTCATCCTCTCTCCGCACATTCACTCAGCCACGGACACTTACCTTCAGCTCTATTCCTCGCAGTTTCTGTGCCATCCTCTCCTGCTGCTTCACGCCGTCATCATCCGGATTACTCACCTTCTCTCCGCCATCAGCTGGATTTCTCACCTCTTCACCATCCCCTCTGAGTGTCGCTGTCTCATCATCATTGTTTGTTTATGTACTCACTTTATATCTTCTCATTAAATCAGTAAACTTGCATTTGCTTCCAGACTGTCCTTTCACCCACCGTCACATAACGATCTCACCAGCATGGAAGCAGCGAGCACCAACACCCTCACCGACTTCATGCACCACAGTGTCAAGAAAATGGATCAGCAGCAGGAGAGCATCTCGAACACCGGACATGCTGTCCAAGCGCTGGTGGCACAGGTGTCCGAGCTCACCCAGCAGATCCATCAGCTCACGTCTCCCACTGCGCCCATCGCACCGCCTGCGCCGTCCGTCCCCCGGGAGATTCCCCAGGACCACTTCCGGCCAGAGCCGCGACTTCCGGCGCCGGAGAACTATGCGGGTGAGCCAGCATTTTGTAGAACCTTTCTAACCAAGTGTTCAACGCATTTCGCCCTACAGCCCCGCACTTTCACTACTGAAAAATCAAGAGTAGCATTCACGTTCACACTGCTTTCTGGCAAGGCTGCCTTCTGGGGGACGGCGGTGTGGGAGAATCAACACCCGTGTTGTGCCTCGTTCCACGCTCTATCAGAAGAGATGAAGAGAGTCTTCGACCGGGCCTCGACCGGCAGGGAGGCCGCCCATCGCCTCTCGGAACTCCGGCAAGGATCTTCTTCCGTCACCGACTACTCCATCGAGTTCCGCACCCTGGCAGCCGCGTGCCAGTGGAACGAGTCGGCGCAGTGGGATAGATTCCTGCATGGGTTATCCGACCGTGTTCAGCAGGATATCTACCTCCTCGAGCTGCCCCCTACTCTCAATGGATTAATTGAACTGGCGTTGCGAGTTGACGCAAGGTTTAATCGCCTGGGCCGCCAAACCAGTCCTTCCAGATCTACCATCTCTCCTGTTAGGGGGCGCTTGAGTCGAGAGAACACGGTCGGTTCTGTCGACGATCACGAGCCCATGCAGGTGGGTAGAGCTCGGCTGTCCCGGAGGGAGAGGGAGCGGCGGAGGTCCCAAGGACTGTGGAGGCTCGGCTCATAACACTTACTCCGGTAAAAGAGCCAGCCTGATAGTAAATCTGAGGCTACTATCGGGTGGGATCTCCGCTGAGAAGTCCTCACCAACATCATTGACCCTCCTTCCGGTGAGACTGCGGTGGAGGAATCAACATCATGAGTGTCAAGCCCTTCTGGACTCCGGAGCCGAAGGTAATTTCATTGATTCCTCACTTGCACATCACCTGAACATTCCTGTCCTTCCTGTGTCTCTCCCCATCCATGTCATCGCACTCAACGGCCAGGAACTGCCTCACGTCACGCACCATACAGAACCCATCATACTGATCACGTCTGGAAACCATCAAGAAACCATATCCTTTTTTCTCATGGACTCCCCTGTTGCTCCCATTGTTTTAGGTCACCCCTGGTTGTCCAAACATAATCCACGAGTGGAATGGGGTTCTAACACTGTCACATTGTGGAGTGAAAGTTGTCATGAGTCTTGTCTGGTTTCTGCTTGTCCTGTTGTCCCTGTTTCTGTCTTTCAGAAGGAGACCATGGTTTTGCCAAATGTGCCCGTTAAGTATCTGGACCTGAAGGAAGTGTTCAGTAAGTCTTGTGCTGCTTCTCTTCCTCCGCATCATCCCTACGACTGTGCCATAGACTTATATGTGCCATAGACTGTGTCAGGTAAGTCTCCGCCTAAGGGCAAGTTATACTCTCTTTCTATTCCTGAGAGGGAGGCCATGGAGAAATATATTTCTGATTCCTTAGCCTCTGGGTTCATCCGTCCTTCCTCTTCTCCAGCAGGGGCGGGGTTCTTTTTTGTGGGTAAGAAGGATGGTTCGCTGTGACCTTGTATTGATTACCGAGAGTTGAACAACATTACTATTAAGAATACTTATCCTTTACCATTCATGTCTTCAGCTTTCGAGAGGTTGCAGGGAGCATCTATATTCACAAAATTGGATTTACGTAATGCTTATCATTTGGTCCGCATCAGGAAGGGGGATGAATGGAAAACCGCCTTTAACACCCCTAGAGTGCACTTTGAGTACTTGGTGATGCCGTTTGGGCTCTCCAACTCGCCCGGGGTTTTCCAAGCACTCGTGAATGACGTGTTGAGAGATATGGTAGATCAGTTTATATATGTCTACTTGGATGACATACTGATTTTTTCTTCATCTCTCCAGGAACACGTTCAACACGTCAGACGAGTGCTCCAGAGGTTACTAGAGAATGGGCTTTTTGTCAAGGCGGAGAAGTGCGTATTCCATGCACAGTCTGTTCCCTTCTTAGGGTATATCGTTTTGTCCGAGGGAATACGTATGGACCCTGACAAAGTTAAGGCTGTGACAGATTGGCCATCTCCAGACTCCCGTAAGGCCCTACAGCGGTTTCTGGCGTTCGCCAATTTCTATCAATGTTTCATTCGTAATTTCAGTCAACTAGCCTCACCTCTGACAGCCTTGACCTCCCCCAGTACTCCGTTCAGGTGGTCGGACACAGGTGAGGCTGCGTTCACTAACCTCAAGAACCGCTTCGTTTCGGCTCCCATCCTTGTGGCCCCTGATCCTACACGGCAGTTCGTGGTGGAGGTCGACGCGTCAGAGGTGGGGGTAGGAGCAGTGTTGTCCCAACGTGCTGCTTCGGACGATAAGGTACACCCTTGTGTGTTTTTTTCACATCGACTATCTCCTGCCGAACGTAATTATGACATTGGGAATAGAGAGTTGTTGGCGGTCAAATTAGCATTAGAGGAGTGGCACCACTAGTTGGAGGGTTCAGGGGTTCCCTTTATTGTTTGGACTGATCACAAGAATTTAGAATACATCAGAACTGCCAAAAGACTCAATTCCAGGCAGGCTCGGTGGGCACTTTTTTTCGGTCATTTTGAATTTACCCTATCGTACCGCCCGGGTTCCAAAAACGTCAAACCCGATTCTTTGTCACGTCTTTTTGATTCCTCCGCCCGTCCCGTTACTCCCAAGTGTATTTTGCCTGAGAGATTAGTGGTCTCAGCACTCGTATGGGAGGTCGAGTCGAAGGCCAAGACGGCCTTAGAAGGGGTAACGCCTCCGTCTGGTTGCCCACCGAACCGTTTATTTGTGCCGGAGGAGTTAAGGTCCGAAGTTGTCCAGTGGGGTCATTGTTCTAACGTGGCTTGTCACCCAGGGATAATTAGAACTAATGGGTTGGTTAGACAATGATTCTGGTGGCCACGTATGGCTCGCGATGTCCGCGATTTTGTTTTGGCTTGCTCAGTTTGTGCCAGTGGTAAGTCATCTAACCAACCTCCTGATGGGCTTCTTCAACTGCTGTCTGTCCCTTCGAGACCCCGGTCCCATATCGCTCTAGATTTTGTTACCGCCCTCCCGCCCTCTAATGGCATGACGGTCGTTTTGACCGTAGTGGACCAGTTCTCGAAGGCGGCACATTTCATTCCCTTGCCCAAATTACCGACAGCCAAGGAGACAGCGGTCACTGTTTTAGATCACGTCTTTCGGCTTCATGGCCTCCTGGTAGACGTGGTTTCGGACAGGGGATCTCAGTTTATATCCAAATTTTGGAAAGAGTTTTGCAAATTGTTAGGGGCGTCAGTTAGTTTGTCGTCGGGTTATCATCCCCAAAGCAACGGGCAATCTCAACTCAACTCAACTCAACTCAACTTTTATTTATAAAGCACTTTCAAAACCATTAGAATGGACCAAAGTGCTGTCCATAAGTATGATCACTAACTCTACAATATCTACCAACATTAAGTTACATTAAAAACAAGACACAAGAAAATGGAACAGAAAATCACTCACAGTTCTCAGACCTAATCAAACGCCAAAGGCTTGATTAAATAAATAAGTCTTCAATTTCTTTTTAAAAATATCCATGCCTGATGAGATTTTTAGGGATAGTGGCAACTCATTCCAAAGTGCAGGAGCCGCCACAGAAAAAGCGCGGTCTCCACTACGCCTCAAGCGAGACCGTGGGACGGTTAGGAGCATATTCCGAGAGGAGCGAAGGTGACGTTGAGACTGATAAGGAATTAACATGTCTTTTATGTACTCAGGAGCTTGATCATGTAGCGCTTTAAAAACAAACATCAACACCTTATATTGTATTCTGTATTTAACAGGTAGCCAGTGAAGGGATATCAATAAAGGTGTTATGTGATCCCGTTTTCTGGTATTTGTTAAAAATCTCACTACAGCATTCTGGACACACTGAAGACGAGTAACCAGTGATTCACTTATGCCCAGATAAAGAGCATTACAATAATCCAGCCGGGTTGAAACAAAGGCATGCACAACAATCTCCAAGTCCTTGTACGAAAGAATTGGTTTCAATTTAGGCAATTTTCTTAAATGAAAGAAAGATGATTTCACAACGCTATTAACTTGACGATCAAAGCGCAGTTCCGAATCGAAAAATACTCCAAGGTTCTTTACATAACTTTGCATATTGTTGGACGGTAGTCTATTATTTCCAGCCGGAGAATTCCCAAACTCCTTGTTCCCAAACATAATAAACTCAGTCTTATCCTCATTTAATTGTAAAAAAATATTAGCTAGCCATCCCTTTACCTCAGTCAAGCACTTATAAAGATTAGTAAAAGGTTCACAACCATCACACTCCAAAGGAAGGTACAATTGTAAATCATCAGCATACAAGTGATAGTTAATATTATGCAGCTTAAAAATAGACCCCAGGGGTAACATATACAGAGAAAACAGAGTCGGACCAAGGATTGATCCCTGAGGAACCCCCCAAGAAATAGCAGCAGATGCAGAGACATAATTTCCAATTTTAACAGAGCATGTCCTGTCATGCAAATAAGAGGAAAGCCACTTAAGGGCTACACCATTGATCCCTACATAATCTCTAAGGCGGTCTATTAAAACTGCGTGATCTAAAGTATCAAAGGCTGCACTTAAATCTAGCATCATCAAGGCAACACTTTTCCCGGAGTCAATACTTAACAAAATATCGTTTGTAACCTTCAATAGTGCTGATTCTGTGCTATGTTTGGTCCTAAATCCAGACTGAAAAATATCCATTATGTTATTTACAATCAAGAAATCTGTAAGTTGATTATGGACAATTTTCTCTAAAATCTTATTCATAAAAGGCAATTTGTTAGGGGCAATCTGAGCGAGCCAACCAAGATTTAGAGAGGACACTGCGATCCTTCTTCCTGGAGTCAACAACTCTCTATGGTGAAGTACGCCCACAATTCGTTGCCAGTGTCAGCTACGGGCCTCTCTCCGTTTCAGTGTAGTGTAGGGTACCAGCCACCAGCGTTTCCCAGTCTGGAATCTGAAGTCGCGGTCCCCTCCGCTCACGCGTTTGTCCAGAGGTGTCACCGCACCTGGACCAGAGCCCGCGAGACTCTGCTCCGGGTGAGGGAGCGCACTAAGGCCAAGGCCGATCGCCACCGGTCAAAGCCTCCCGTCTACGTTGTGGGTCAAAAAGTGTGGCTTTCTACCAGTAACATTCCTCTGCGATCCGTTTCTAATAAATTAGCTCCCAAATTTATCGGCCCGTTCACTATCACCAAAATCATTAGTCCGTTGACAGTCCACCTCAAACTACCTCCTGCGTACAAGAGGATACACCCTGGCTTTCATGTGTCCAAAACTAAACCCGTGTTTTATGCACGTATTAATCCGCCTACTCCGGTTCCCCCGCTGCCGCGTCTTGTAGATGGGGAACCGACATATTCGGTTAATCGTATTCTGGACTCGAGACGGAGGGGACGAGGATTCCAGTATCTGGTGGACTGGGAAGGTTACGGTCCAGAGGAGAGGAGTTGGGTACCTGCTAGGGACATATTGGATCACTCCCTTATTGATGACTACAATCAGCAGGTAGGCCCTTCTGGGAACTCCAGGAGGAGTTCTTAGAGGGGGGGGGGGGACTGTCACGGTTGGTAAACCGTGATCTCGGGGTGTTTACACTTTGAGGTGAATTCTGTGTGTTCCGCGTCTGCACTGATTAGTTGTGGGCGTCTCTGTTAATTGTATCAGCAACAGCTGTCACTCATTACTCATCCACTATATAATGGCTTGTCTCACGTCTTGTGTTTGTGAGATCGTTGTCTAATGTTTGATGTGGCTCCCCTGTTCGTTGGCTCTCAGTGTCGTTTGCGTTTGGATGTCTGTGTTTCCCTAGAACCTCATCCTCTCTCCGCACATTCACTCAGCCACGGACACTTACCTTCGGCTCTATTCCCCGCAGTTCCTGTGCCATCCTCTCCTGCTGCTTCACGCCGTCATCATCCGGATTACTCACCTTCTCTCCGCCATCAGCTGGATTCCTCACCTCTTCACCATCCCCTCGGAGTGTCGCTGTCTCATCATCATTGTTTGTTTATGTACTCACTTTATATCTTCTCATTAAATCAGTAAACTTGCATTTGCTTCTAGACTGTCCTTTCACCCACCGTCACACTGGGCTACAGCTTACAACTACAACCTTTGAGGCCACAACCAAACAACATAAACCGGTATTTATGATTATTTCACATAGAAGAAGGACACATGTATTGAATCACGTCTGCCCCGACTGGTTTGTTATCACATGGCTACTTTAAACAGCTCCATTAAGTCTTAAGCCCCAAAGAGAGCACATTTAGAAAGATAATGATAAATTCTCAAATGTCCACACCTCATTTCTTTATAGAGCATGATTCTATATATTAATATTCCACTAAATTATGCAATCATCTGGTGAGTTTTGAGCACTCTCTCTCTCGTATACTGCCATTACACATAGTGGGGAAGAAATGTAATCAAAATTATTTAAAAATAAAAAAGAGCAATTTAATGAGTTTCTGTTTTTATAAAATAGTTATGCCTACGATATAGGACTTAGCATATCACACAAAGTCCTGTGTTTTTTGTTTTTAGAATATCTGCACGATCACAAATGTACAATAAAAAACAACAACACAGCAATTTTCAGACACAAAATTCCATTCTGCTCCGTCAGAAAGAAAATAGAACAAACAACAAAGCGTCTCCAAACAACAGTGTGCTTTGTTCCTCAGCGTTACACGGACCAGCAAATTATTCAATCAAGTCATAAGTAGACTACAGTCGTTTGCAAGGTTAAATGAATCAGCTTTTTAAATGAATCGTAATTCATATATATATTTTTTTAAAGTAGCTTATTTCATTTTTGCAATGATTTAATATTTCTACATTCAAATATTATATTTAAACTAGGGCTGCTAATTTAACACATTCATTTGATTAATTAATTATAGAGAAAAATAACGCGTTAAAATTATTAACGCAATTAACGCACTGGCCCCGCCCCAGACCTATGTGGATAATCTGACGTTTCATACAGTTGATTGATGACTAATATGAGGCAGGGCAACAACTCACTGCGTGATGGCGCCTATAGAATGTCCTTAAAATATAAGATATGTTGCAAAAATGTCCGTTTGAGATATTGTCTAATATTTTCATCATATAGCAATATCACATGAGTGCAAATATGATAGTCTACTCATCTTATAGAACAGTTCAGCAAGTAAGAAGTTAATATTGTGTTATTTTAGACACAATATTATCTATTTTGCTAAATTTTTCCAACCAAAATATAAAGACAAAGCAGAATCTCCGAGCAACACACAACAGTACTTCATTTCTTAATCCATGTTTTGAAAGAATTGGGGGAACCATGGTGCGTTGAACCATTGGCCATAGTCGTGCTGGATTTGAAGTGGCCCTGCACAGAGCGATCGTTGTATGACATCAAAGTTTAGCGAGAGCGATTCAAAAGTACAAGTAGCCGTCTGGTCTCTAAGCACTTGCGGTACTTTGATGTCACACACCGATCGGTCTGATGCTGATGACCCACTTCAAGTCGAACAAGCCTTATGATACAATGAAACATTTATAAAGAACCCTTTACTTAACTCCTGAATGAATCAGCCATTTGAACGAATCAAATGAATAAATAAATGACTGGAAGACTTAATCATTAAGACATTTACCACCACCTACTGGCAGTTTTGGTTTATTATTTAGAGTATAATTTAAGTAAAGAAATAATTTCAAATTTTCATAGTAATAATAATAAAAATAAGAAAATAAATTATTAAAGTTATAGTTCACCCAACCAAAAAGGTCAATTCTGTCATCATTTACTCACATAATGTTTACTCACATAATTTTATCAAACAAAATATTTCTTGCTGAACCTACTTTTTGTATTGTCTGTTTGATGCTTTACACAACAATAACTTTAAATTATCTTTTGGGAGTAAATTCTCCAAATTTGATGTGCGATTAATTCGATTCATTAATCGCCACATCATTTAATCGCTTACCAGCCCTGTTTTAAACTTTACATTTATGCACAATCCATCTAGGAATTTTGTTGATAGTGATTTCATTTGATTGTTAATAGCCAGCATGTCTTTTCATTTAATTGAATTTATTGATTAAATAAGAATCTGACATAAGAGAACAAAAAAAATGACAATAACGTTTCTAATACTAATAAGCCAACATATTGTTTTTGTTTTTTTTTGCTCAAAGTTTTTTCAGGGTTTTGATCTCACAGCTGAGAGTACACATCCTGTTATACTGAATATTTAATATTGCATTTAAACTTTGACTATAGTCTAGACATGTTACATATTAATTGTAATATTTATGAACCTCAAAGCATATGTTTGTGTATTTTGTGTTACTCCATAATGATGTTCTATTTGAGGGCATTTGTAGTGTTCAGTAGGTACAGGACCCAAAACATAACCTCAAGCCTCAAACCTCAAGTCCTGCCCTGCCCCTCATAATTATTTATGAGACTGCGTGTTCTTGTCCTATGAGAAGACACTTCACATAATTATTCACAACAGCAAGTGTTGATTTGCTATGACAGACACTTCAAACTGCGAGACCATGTACATTAACCGAGAGAACTGTTCATGGATCGAAGAAGAATGTTTGTTTTTGCTTTAATAAGGGTTCGGGACAAACAAGATTCATTCACTTAGTGAGTGTAACCGTTTTTACAGCAACCCATCAAAAGGCTTATATAAATGCCACAGAATAAGCCAGTATAAGTTCTCAGAGGTGCGTTCATATATATATGGTTTCGATGCAGAGTGCATATGGTTGTGCATTTATTTGTTTTAAACTCGATAGGAGCGAAATGAAACTGTCTGAAGCCAAAGCTGTCTGTGCTGTCTGTCTCCTCTCTTCCCCCTCCACTCCTCAGCTTACCACGTACACTTTTTTAGCATTTTTTAAAACTGTGGTGAGAGCTCACCAGTGCTGAAACAGGGAGTTTCATGACCCTTTAACATATGTGATAACCTTCTGAAGGAGGAAATGGGCCTGGTACAGATGGGCTTATCCATTTCGAGTGGGGCCCAGTGGCTTGAACATATGACCCAAAGAAGCCAGTCTCAGTCTAAACTTCATGGCAGGTGTACAGTAGATGACACATGAATGGCTCCTTTGGATATCAGCCGACTGGCTCCCAGTTAACTGAGTAGGTGGTAGACAAACTAAATGCAGTAAATCATTTATCATTTCTTTGTCCTACATGGACCTGTTGTTGTGAGTGTTATTCAATTTTTTACATTTTTGAGCTCAAGCAGGGTTCAATAAATTACATCTTTTATAAATAAAAAAGAAAATCATAAAAATGTTAAAGGGGTCATATGATGCTATTTTAATTTTTGCTTTTTCTTTGGAGTGTTACAAGCTCTTGGTTCATAAAGAAGATCTGTAAAGTTGCAAAGACTAAAGTCTCAAACCCAAAGAGATATTCTTTATCAAAGTTAAGACTCTGTCATGCCCCCCTAAAACATTATATTATAATATAATATTCCCATATTTGTGTAATGCCGCCCAAATGTTCATGCAAAGAAAGAAGTTGTGGTTTCAGTAACCGCAGTTAGTGTTGAATCAGCCGTGTCAGTGAGATGATGTGTATCTAGGCGGAAGCAAAATCTCTTTATTTGGCCTTACGAAAGTAGATGCATTTAGGAATCTTTAAAGTTACTTACAACAGAACAGCAACACATTTTATGGACGACCGTTTCGTGAATCTAGGAGAGGAGGTAATTCTCACTTTGCTACGACAATCTGGTGCTTCTGAATCAGCTTCTGGAAGTATGTTGTGTTATTAGTTTAAGTATGTGCTATTGACTGTTCAAATGCAGAGTTTTGTGTGTTGAGTGTGTGTGTGTGCGTTGTGTGTGTGTGTGTGTGTGTGTGTGTGTGTGTGTGTGTGTGAGAGAGAGAGAGAGAGAGAGAGAGAGAGAGACAGGGTCACACAGTGGAGTCAGCTGTCTTAACCGTCAGTGGCTTGTGAACTGCAAACACATAGGAGCTTCATCACTGTGTCTGTCACGTGACTCTGTTCCCCTTTCAGACTTGAAATGATGGTAAAACTAAGGACATTATTAACTGTCTTTACATTTATTTTGAAAGATGAAGCTCGCTGTTATATTTCCAATGAGTGCTTGCGGTGTTCGGCCTATCACAATGCACTGGGTCAGTTGGCCAATCAGAGCAGAGTGTGCTTGTCGAAAGGAGGGTCTTTGTAGAAAACGACGCATTTGAGAGAGGCAGGGCATAGAGCAGGGATAGGCAACTCCGGTCCTGGAGGGCCACTATCCTGCAGAGTTTAGCTTCAGCCCTCATAAAAACTCACCTGCCTGTATCTATCTAGTAATCCCGAAAACACTGATTGCCTTGTTCTGGCGTGTTTAATTAGGGTTGGAGCTAAACTCTGCAGGACAGTGGCCCTCCATCACCGAAGTTGCCTATCCCTGGCATAGAGGATGTACAGTATTTGAAAAATAATGTGTTTTTTGAACATTAAAGCATGTCAACATATTCTGTTACACCAAATACACAAAATAATGATCTTTAAAAAAGCATCATATGACCCCTTTAATAAACACCTCTGGCATAATTGTAGCCTGCATGTGTCTATTTTAGTAAATGGCAATCATTTTTTGTCAACCATATATTTCTGAAAGCGTAGCAACATTTTTTCTCTGAAAACCATGTCCTCTGGTGTGACACCATATCTTATTTTAAATCGGCCAATTCCAGGGAAAACTTTAATTAGTTAAAGGACCCCATTCATGGTTACTGAAGCCCCCTGTGAAGCCCATTACATGTGCACATGGTCAATTTTTGGCTCAGAATTGTTCAAATATTTAACGCTTTCTGAACCACTACAAAAGTGTTAAGTTTTGTTGTTCTTTGATGTGACACCCTTACATTATATCATCACTGTCGGACAGAAACCTCCTATGTCCACATTTTGTAAATTTCATATTTTTTCACAAATCCATGCTATTGGTCAGTCCTGACATGGGTATGTTAATTTTGAAATTATTAACCAATCTAAAGTCTTAAAAATAGCTTGAGAGCAAATCTCGTAAATCCATTGGACACTTCAACTGTCTGAGAAGTCTCGTAACTCCGCCTCTTCTTCACACCGCCGGAGCTTCGCAGCATAATCAAGACTGAGAGTCCTCTGAGGTAAATATCCTCAAAACAATGGTTATTCATGATTCAGTTATATGAATTATATAATAACAGTTTATATATATTATATACAACAGTTTTATCTCAAAGTAATGGTAGTGTTGAGGTGTCATGTATTGTTTCTGAGGATGCTAGATTTTTCTTTCTGCTAGGTCTAGAATTGGACGTAGGTAGCTATCTTGTTGACTGAAATCTTCCATGGTTTTGTTTCTGACGAGGATAATGAATTTAATGCACAAAAATAGCATGCTGTTGACTTAGTTAGCCACTATCCATTGGTTTTGTCGTCATGTTTGGTGAGATAGCTGATTTTCGTAGGGCTTAAAAAAATTTATTGACCACCGCTATTTCTGGCGCTCGTATGAGGATCTGAACTTAGCACAAGACAATCCACTGCAATGCAGACTAAACCCTGTGCAATGCAGATAAAACAGGATTATATCTTACAATGTCAAGGCATGCCGTCATGTTCAACAAGTAGCTGCCTTTGCCATGTTGTTCATCACTTTAAGCAAACTAGCTGGCTTCTTGCCTCGTTATCATACGTAAACATGCCGTATAATTTAGGGAAACGATCACTTGACTTTTATTCATTTTATTTTTTTGCAGCAACCCTGTCTGTGTCAGATGGGGCCTCTATTCAGACCAACTGAAGATCAAAGAGCTGAAATTCAAACACCTCCAAGACCTGAAGGAAGTCATCCCAAAAGACTTAAACAGATTTTATGACAATTTGCTTCACTAGCTTAATATAGGATGCAGTATTAACACAGTCAATATGATGGCAATGTTATCTGTGTTACACTATGATATCAGTTATTGATGCATTTCAAATAACTACTTAATACTAGGCTTATTATGCATGTGCATTGAAGTTTTAAAATGTATCTAATATAATACTTGAATTAAATTGGATGTTTTGGATACCAGCATTAAAATTTTTTATTATTATTTTACTGATTAAGTTCAACTGTTAGGCCTACTTATAGACCATGCCTCTCTTGGCACTGTGCATGTAAAACACCCCAAGTAGCAAGGTTTTTATTTATGGGAGAAAAAAAGGCTGTCTACTTGCGCCAAATAAGCCTCTTTGGATACAATAACGAGTTAAAATAGTTAGGTTAGATACATGCTTCGGTGCAGAAGGAAACCCGTGAGCCTCGAAGATAAGTTGGCGAGCAGATTAGGCATATGACCACCTATTAGACATCTTAATCAGCTCATCGTTTTTTTTTTTTTTTTGTATTGCATCACTTATAGCTCTCAAACCTTTAAAATAGAGTTTAGGAAGAGGTATGTAACCACAGTCATTCGCTTTGGTTAACTATTGAAGCCTTTTCTCTTGTCAAAATGTTCAACGCGATCGCCAATTTTGCGTGCAGATTAATTTCCGCCAATTAGACAGCCTAGACAGTTTATCATTTTATTCTGGTATTGCATCACTCATAGCTCTCAAACCTTTAAAATAGAGTTAAGGAAGATGTATGTAACCACAATCATTTGGTTTGATTAGCTCGTAAAGCCTCGTCTCTTGTCAAAAGGCTCAAAGTGACCGAAGACTCTGATGAACACTGCTGGCAGCAGCGACGTCTGTGTCCGTACCATTCTTATCAATGAGAGCGTAAACTCGTATCTCCATGCTTCCAAGTCATAAAACTCGTATCTCCGATAAAACATGATTTTGGGGAAATGTTGTGTTAATGTCGGTATACAACAGTATATGATAGCAATATATGGTATAATACCAACTTTAACAATACAATGTTGAATAACTCAAAAAATATGCGATTTTTTTAATTTCCTGAAAAATAATGATTTTGGAGATACGAGGATTATGCGACGATATATTTTTTATTAAAACTGTACATTAAACTACATGATGGAAAATAATGCAAATGTGTCTTGCTTATCGCTAATGACAGGTCAACTCAGAACAGCGAGGACATTAATTGACACAAAAGGCTGAAAAATCCTCTGGTGTGACAGAAAATGTCCTCCAGTGTAATGCCTGTACTGTCACACCATAGGACAAAGATGTCACACCAGAGGACAAGGTCTCTTTAAAAAACATTTTATATAATTAAATAAGATTAGTTTAAATCCTTTTTATTCTTTTTTGATCATTTCCTGTGTTCTGTTTTCTGACGTTTTTACAGAAAACTTGTACTGTTATAAAGTGTCAAGAAAAAATACGTATAAATTGTTATACCTTGTTTTTGAGACAGAAAGAACTGAGGGAGAGAAATTAGTGGAAGAGAGAGGACACTGTAATATAGATAGAAAAACAACAGGAATCCACGCAGAAGGGAGGAGATCTTAACAGAGTGATGCAGAAAGAAAACTGAATCAAAATGATGCCTTAAAAAGAGTAGCCATATAGTTTTTTTTATGACTATAGTTTGCAAAATTAACTACACAGAGCCGTTGTTCACTGACAAGCTGCGTAAAAACACGATCATATTTTGTATACAGATTTGTTTTTATTTAAAAATGTCTTTAAAAAAACAGTTGAGTATTGCAATAGGGGAGATACAAATATCACTCAACTTAAAATTGTATAATTTTCAGCAGTTTTGAACGGTTGACAGCTAAGTTGTCTTGAAATTGTCATGGGGTCAACAAGTCATGGGGAGAAATATGGTGGTTATAATTTCATATTACATAAATAGCACTATATGAAAATAAGTGTCTAACAATGAAGATAAATCTCTCTCATGCTATTTATGTATTATTAAAAAATAATTGTTTAAAATTTTTGCTGTCACACATTAGGACAAATTTATGGTACAGTTCAGTAAAAATGTTATAAAAGCAGTGAAATAATTGACGAAGTTAGTGACCCTTTATATTTTCTCAAAGATCAGAATTCACACTAATACTGTATATGTATATATCAGATAGATACTGTATATGATTTCTCTTTCAAAAAAAGGTATTTTACAAAAAAAGTTTTTTTTTCTGCCTGTTTGTCAACTACCCATATATATATATATATATTTGTGTCAGTATGGAACAAGATTATCCCTATCAAATAAATGCTAACAGCTTTGGTCAAAAGTAATCTTAAAGTAATCAATAGGTAATATACTATATTACCTAAAATGTGTAATGTAATAGATTACATTACTACCATTTTTATCATGTCATTTGTATTCAGTAATGGACTACGATTTGTAAGTAATCTGCCATTTATGAGATAAGAATAACTGCAAGAAAGAAAATGTTTCCAGTGTCTCTTCTAACTAGTCATCTTGAAAAATATTTCATATTTCAAAATGTGCTTCTGCCTGGATTCTCTGACTGGCAGTATGCTCATCAAAATCTGCATGTTTTATGCTCTTCCTGTCTTGCTGCTGAGTGGACCACCACCTGCTCCATGTGTCCTTGCCCCGAGCCAAGTCAACAGACAACGGACTGTTCAGTCACCTAAACACAAATGCAGGATCTCTCCCACTGATGAAAAGAGGCACATTCAAGATTTACAGTATAAATGCAATGCAAATACTGCTTGTAGAGCTTTAATTTAAGTGATGTGCCTTATGTCCTAATTACGTAACTCAGGCTTGGTCACTTTTATTTCACTGTGACTCCAAAAGAACTTTCTCCACAGAGATCAACATGTCCTCCAAGACGTTTACCTCCCCTCTGACTAATGACTAACCGGGGTGAAGAGATTTTAGAGCTCAGCCCTCATACTTCCCACCTATAGCACGTCTTACTTGAGATAACAGTGGCATTTGTCCAGAACACCCATTTGCATAAGCATTACCTTGTGTGTTGAGAGAAGCTTAACACAAATTTCATTAACCTATGGGTTAAAAGAGTCTGCACTTCTAATTTCTCTCCCTGTCAACTTCAGCCACCAAATTCATAGCAACTAGCTTCCATTTTTAAATCTCAATCAGTGGAAAACCAAGGGGGAAAAAGCCTTGAGCATTTATGCAATAATTAGAAATATACAAATTTATTCCTCTGGCAAATACAGTCATGGTTTATCACCTAATCCGCGACAATTACTTCACCTCTAATAACAAAGGACATACGGCTTCAAGGTAAAAGTTAATGAGAGGCTATGATTTAAGAAATCCAATTTAGTTGGACTAGAAAGCTAAATTAGAAATTGTTTAAAAGTTTCCTCAGAGCAAACATGAGGTATTTTTGCATTAGAAAGGATATGGGTGTGGTCTGGGGGAAAAAGAAGAAAGTGCTAAATGTTAAAACCAAGCTTTTAGTACTGATTATTTGATAACAAACATGTAACTTGTGCAGTTCAAACTATTTACCAACATCTGTATTACTATACATGTAGCATGTAGGATTAACGAAATACTGTTGTTGAAACATCTTTGTATATCATAAACGATTTTTTTTTTCAAGGTTAAGGGAGTGTTAGTCAAGAAAAGAAAAGTCACATATGAGCTAGATGAAAATGTCTTGAGTGAAATTAATTTTATGCTTGTTATCAACTGTATGAATAACATTCTGGACATGTAAAAAAACATTTTACATCAACCTCTCTTCTGAACTTGCACACACGCATTATCAAGTATAACAGGAAAATGTTTAAAAGGCCACTTGTGCTCCTAGAATTGTGTGTGGTAAGCGATTATTCCTGAAAGTAATTAAAGGAAGGGAACTCTTGTCACTGAATTGCTACCTTTCAGGACATTCATCAAATTGTGCCTGTGGGTTAGACTTAATTTCTCTTCAAAAAGCATAAAGGAAAATCACCTTTGCACAGAGCCGCTTTGAGTCTTATCTGTAGTACTAATGGCTGAACAACCCAGAGTACAAATTAGTTTAGGAATAATCAGCAGTTAGCTGAGCAGAAATAAGCAATAATTAAACTTTAACCTGAAAGAAAAACCCTCATTTAGATCATACAATGTCTTTAGCAATGGACAGCTCAATTTTACTGCACTGCCTTGCTCATTAACCTGCTTCTGAAACCCAAAAGAAAGATTCAATTGATATGTAACAATAGTCAATTTTGAGCAATTGGATTTTTATGCACAATCCCATTTAAAGCTACTGGAGATATGTTTATTATAGCTTCAGTGGACTTTACTGTCCTTTGAAGAGAAATGTTCCATGCTCCATTCAAGGCTATAGAAATAGTGAAGTTTCATAAATACTGACCTTTCCCATAGTTGAGGTGGAGTTTGATGGCTTTGCCTTGGTTTATGTGAAGATACGTGAACCCAATGGCAAACATAAGCAAAACGAGCAGCAGAAGGAGTTTGAACTGCTTGCGGATCTTCTTCAGAGGAAAGCGCATCCTCATCACAGCAACATCACCCACTCAGTGGAAAATTCAGACTTGTACCCCTTCAGCGTTGATGTTGTACAGCTAGAATGTCAAAAGATGTTGAAATTATGTTTTGCACTCACAACACTCACAATAATTTCCAAGTTAGAACAGATTGAGATTTGCCATTGAACACCTAAAAAATTTTCCTTCTACTTATCTTTCAACAACGACATTCGAGACGTAGTTTTATTATAAACAGAGCTGGGTAGTAACGGATTACATGTAATCTGGATTACGTAATCAGATTCCAAAACTCAAGTACTTGTAATTAGAGTAAACTACTTTTTAAAATACTCGTAATCAGACTACAGTTACTTTTTTATGGATTACATGATTACATATTATTTACACAATGGTAAAAAAAGTGTTTTTTTTTTCATTAAGTTTCTTTTTTTTTACGTTTATATTTTTTCCTAATAAACCTGCTACTTATATACGTTTATGATTCTTCAAGTTTTTCCGGCGGAGAGGGGTGTCAGAATCACACTCAGAAGAAATCAGGAACAGGATAATGTTAAATGGAGGGGAACCTGTTTTTATACAGTCAATGAGGGGAACGCAGCCTATAATCACTGGATGTTCAGACATCTTTTTATTTTTAAAGACTTTTTTTATTTTTTATTAAATATTCTACCTAGTAGTGATATTGCTGTGAATTTCATGTTTTTCAATATTGGTTTTCTAAATGTACTTTATTATAAGTAAAAAAAAATTATTATAAGATGTGATTTTGTTTAAATTCAGTGTTACTAGCAAACCCTAACCGCAAGGTACATTAGTGTTAGTATTTTGTTCTTTTTGGTGAATTAAATATATATATTAAATATATATTTAAATATATTTTCAAAAAATTATAAGATTAGGCTAACTGAATATATGTGATATCAAATAAGGGTCAGCACAAATGTAATCTAAATGTAATCCAAAAGTAATCAGATTACGTTACCAAAAATGTGTAATCTAAGGGATTATATTACTGACTTCAATTTTTTTCAAGTAAACTGTAATCAGTAACAATTCATAAGTAGGCTAATCTACCCAGCTCTGATTATAAATGACATTTACACAGCTACATATAATCTACATTCGACGTAAATGACACAGACAGTTATTATTGCTTTAATAATCACACTTACCATAGACGTGTTTTTCTCAGTAAAACTGGCATGTCTAACCGGTGACACCATAGGAAATGTATGTGTTGGCTGATGCCGCGCTGTCCTGTGTCTATCTTGGACGCTTATCATTGCTCATCACGGCAGCTCATCATTTCTGTTATTAGAAGTGTCAATACAGGAAACACACACACATTATCACACAATGACGGGTTTGGCGAAGCAGCCGTCAAACTTACTGTACGCACTCATTTCCTTTTCGATATGTCTTCATAAAGAGAGGCTTTCATGAAGTCCTGTTACTGCCATAAGAGTTTTGAACAAATCCTAATTCCAGGTGTGTTATGTGATGAGCGGACAGTGGAAGCCTTAAATTATTTGTTTTTCACGGTTTAGTCTCGTTTATTGCAAAAAAAAAAAAAAAAAAAAGATTGCCGGAGACAAATAAAGCTGTGCAAACATCAATGAAGCGTCGCTGTTTTGTGGTTTTGTCTCGTGCCTCTTCTCGCGCTGGTATTCACGAGCACGCTTTTGTTTCTTCGATCTGTTTCACAGACGAAATCAACGACTGCAAACATATTCGTGTGGTGCCATCTCAAATCCTTGTGTTGAGTGATTTTCATTCGTCTCAAGTCCTTTTTGTTTTGATGTTCTCATCTACGGAAGAAAACTGAAATATTTTCCTCAGCAGCATCAGCGCACTTGTCCTACCGCATCCCATAGTTGCATCCTGGTCTTCATCTGATGGATAGAGGGAGCTGTTACCTTCATGGGCGCAAAGTCACAGTGCTTTACCTGAAGGGCTCAGAATGATCACCGAACACTGTTGAATGTCCCTTCATTCTCTTTAAATGGACAAGCTCTTACAAGACGTCAGTTACTCTATTTTAAACAAGTTACTAATAGGGTAATGATACATCAATATATGTAGGCTATTTAATAGTAGTGCAGAGGCCAATTAAATTCTTAAAAATAAAGGTGCTTTACGATGTCACAGAAGAACCTTTTTGTCTAAATGGTTCCATAAAGAACCTTTAACATCTGAAGAACCTTTCTGTTTCATAAAAGGTTCTTTGTGGTGAAAGAAGGTTCTTCAGGTTATAAAAAGGTAAGAAAGAGATGGTTCTTTAAAGAACCTTTGACGGAATGGTTCTTTGTAGAACCAAAAATGGTTCTTCTATGGCATCGCTTGAGGAACCCTTTGAAGCACCTTATTTTTAAGAGTGTATGCTCCCTTTAGACTGAGACTGCTGTTTCTTATCGTAATGAGTCATTTATGTCACATAATGATTTGGGCTATGATAAGTTTAAAAAAAGTATCCACTCTGTTATGGCAAAATACATATAATAGCCTAATAATCTTGTAATATAAACTTGAATACTTTTGAATAAATATGTCCCCTGATCTTGTTTGATACCATACTGTGACCCTGGACCACAAAACCAGTCATAAGGGTCAATTTTGTATGGTTTGATAAGATTAGACAATATTTGGCCAAGATACAACTTTTTGAAAATCTAAACTCTGAGGGTGCAAAACAAATTCAAAATTAATGGAATATCTTTGTGGAACTTGGTATAAAATAAATGTTGACCCACACAATGTATTGTTAGCTATTGCTAAAAATATACCCAATGCGACTTATGACTGGTTTTGTGGTCCAGGGTCACATATTACGTTTTTAGAATATGAATGTAACTTAATAATATGTAAAAAACAAAAAAACACAAAAAAAAACTCAATGCTTGGATTAGAACATGGGTTTAAATGATGCAAATCATTGTAATTATGTTAATTGTATAAAAAAAACTGTGAAAATATTAATTGTAATATCCTACTACTAGCATTACTTAAGTTTTATTTTTCATCTTAGCATTTATATAAAGGTATTATATTTATATTATATAAATATGTTTAAGTATGTTTTAGGTATGTGGGCATGATGATATTTACAGCAGTTTCTGTTTTGAACCAATACTCTAGCAGAAGTGTCTTTAGCAGAAGAGCTATTAAAGGCTCATGGAGAAGGACTGGATAACAGTTTGGCCTGAATGAAGCATCCTTTAGCAAAACCCTGAGTATGTTTGGATTAAAGGTGCTCCCTTTGGAGAAAATTCTTCCAGGCACCTAACCTTTGAACACTGATGCCTGCCTTCCTTGTTTTGGATGCTGAAACACCAATGAATTCGATAAACATGTCTTTGAACAGATAACCTCAGGCACAAAGCAGGAGGAGAAAGAAAGGTAGGCGTAATCTTAACTTTTCCAAGTGTGTGGTTTGAGTCCTAATGTTCAGCTTGTAGGCTAAGGGTTATAAACCCTGAGAGTTGTCTCAGTTCAAAGGAGCTGATAAAAATCATTGCTGAAAATGAATTGACAATATTTTTTCCCCAGTCCTGCTTTATATACTTGTCTGCTATCTTTCAACCCGATGAAAAAAAAATTCGATTTTCTTTTTTTCTTCAGTTAAAACATAGTTAAAGGTTAGGGAAAGTCATATTGGCTGTGGCTAAATAAATAACAGTGTGGTCCGATAACCTTTGTAGCATGAAGTGTTGCATTGCAGAACTCAGCACAGATGAGCGCATCAGTACCTGCTCAATTATGATGATGAGTGATGAGGTGTCAACCTTTTTTTTTTTTTTTTTGCGTCTGCTCTATTTCTGTCAGCCCTTCTCTCTCTCACCGAGGCTAAATTATGATGTATGGCACTCACAATCTGCCGAGGCGTGGCATCCATCACCCAAACCTGTGTCACCACATGCTGTCAGTGTCCTCCGGGAGCAGGAAACAAACATGAAAGATCATCATATTACAGGTAGTCTGATGATGCTAGCAAATCTTGTATCTCTGGTGTGTTCTCAATGGGAAGGAAATCTAAACCATCGCTGTTCCTACGCTGTAGTTCACTAGAAGACTTTTCCATTACAAAATAAAGTTGATGAATAATACGATGGAATATAATGCTCTTTAACTTTTGCGGAGAATAAGGAACTAAAACGTGTCGAAAGATGGCGAATCAGTGAGGATCTATTGTAAACAAACGGTGTATTTACAGAGCCCTCTTGTGGTCACACGGAGCATTGCCTTAATTTGTTGTGTTTTGTATATTTCGAAATAATTCTACACAGTCCAATCAAGATTAGAAAACTTCTATTTATGCAAATCTAATTCAAACATAGAATAACAAAGTAAACAGGTATAGCGTATTTTTACTATATACACACTGAATAAAACCAAAATCTTTTGGTTGGAGTTCTCAAAACTCCTTAAAAGGGAATGTACAATGTCTATAACTAAAATACTGCACTGAAACCATTTTTTTTTTAATTTCAAACAGATGAACACATTGCAGAGGCATCTGACAGTGTCCGCACTGTAATAGAATGTAAGACCATCAATGTCTTAATTCAATGGCATAATAGCAACAGTACTCGACTTACAATAGGTTTACACTGTTATTCTGAGAGACAAAAAAAAGGTGCTTAGATAACCAGTATTTAATTAATGTATAATTATTTATGTTTGGAATACTTATTTTCACTGATTCCCAGCTATTCTGTTTTAGATTAAAGTTGTAGTTTTTGTCCTGGTTTACTTCTAATGATGAGACATATAGCGTCAAAGCAGAATCTGAATCTGTTCAACCTGTTGAAATTGTAAACCTGAAGCACTTCCTGGGCACAGCTTTCAGTTGACAGTTTACAAAAGCAAGCATATGCTAGATAAGACTATCAGAAAGCAAATCTGACATTTAAGTCATTTATGTTACAAATGCTAAATCCTATAAGCATTAAAATACAATACTCTAAGAAGCAAAATGCACAAGATGTTCACACAAATGAAAAACAAGTACAGATATGAAATGTACAGAAAGTTGTGTTTAGAAACAACCAGAAAAATATTGATGAATCTTATTGAAGGCCATGTTTAATATTGCCATCAGCTGGGAAGTCAAATCGCAAAGACACCGCAGCGGTCTCAATGAAACAGTGACAAATCATTTTGAGATGAACATACTCTAACAGACTGCTACACATTCCATTAAACTACTTTGTGGTGTTTTCCATCAGAATAAAAAAAACATTGGCTCGTGGACACTGCAAAATTGGCATTGTACCATAAAGCTGTTATCAACAAACAATTCACATCACAAAGCATTCAAATGAACACATACTACAAGGATATAACTCTACTTGTTCATCAGAAAGGATAAGCTACTGCATTATGTAACATGGAGTGGTCTGTGATATTAACAAATAATTGCAATATTCTGTCGAGCCATCCCTAGTGAAAAATAAATATACTAAAATGTATTTGAAAAACATTTATTTCATTCTAAGAATACTACAACAAATGCATTTACATATTTATATAGTTAATAAAAATACCCTGCAGTTGTTCTTTTAGTATACTAATTTGGAACAACTAATTTTGTACTTAATTGTGCAGAAGTAGTGCTGAAGGCCAACTAAAGATATACTGAAGTATATTTGGTTGTGCTAATGTGCAACTATTGTGAGTATTCTTTAGGTATACTTTAAATATGTATTTAAAGACAGATATTATTCAAAGATCATACAATCCTCATCACTAATGATTTTTTAGGCTTAATATTAAGAAATGTGCATTGTGCACAAGTAGAACTCTAAATAAAATGTAATTATAATTTTAATATCAGTAAATCTTGAGTGATATGTCAGTAAATATGCTAACTCTACTTAGTATGAAATAAATGTATTTTAAATATATTAGGTTTTTACTAGGGATAGCATATTAACTAATGGTTGATTCTGAATGTTGAAAATGACTGTAGTGAAAAATCAAATTGAAGAGCGTGGTTCCAATTTTTTTCCATTTAAGCTTTCACCATGTCATTAAATTTGTGCCCAGAAATTGCAAAGCCATCGGCGGTGTTGTGGTGTGATTGAGTTGTAGTACTATACAAACCCAGAGAATGTGAGAGATAAGTTGGAAGGCAGTTGTTCATAAAACAATTGGCTATATGCTAAGTTGTGTATTAAGCAGTGAGCCAGCTCACTTTTTTATGAAGCTTTTATCTTTGTCATATGTGCCAGACGCGATGTTAGTGCAATAGCATCACAAAGTGAGTTCAACCAGAGCAAACTTGAGCTGCTGAAAAGACAAATGCTGAAAAACTGAAAAATCTATAATGCTCTCCACAGGACCACTGGCAGAGTACTTGAATAAAAGTCAGTTGGCAGCTTAAAATGTCTCTGATTTGGGCAGGTGTTGGCTGGAATGAGGCGGGTGCTGGAACAGAGGGTCTGAATGGACTGTGGGGATTCGTTTGGCAGGTAACTGTGACAGCTCACAGGCTGTTGAGATCTTAGGAGAGAGTCTTTCTGAAAAATTGTCATCCCCTACCTGTCCCTCGTAATTTTCAGAAATGGAAACGTCAGGCGGCTGCATTGAAAAAGATTCAAAATTGTCTGAGGGTAAATCGCCCACCACACTGCCCTCTGCTGTCTCTGAAGTGTCTTGCTCCAAGTTATGAGATGTTTGTGAAGGCTTTTTATCATCCACATTTGAAGGTGGAGTAGGGTCGCACAGCTCCATTGGGTTTTGAGTCTCATTAAGCTCAGGTACAGGAGGTTCGTATGGAGGAGGCCATTCCCCGCCGTCCTCAGGGGCTCCTATCATTCCGTCAGGTGTGAGGGGAATCTGGCTGTGCACTAGAACAGGGTCCGGTGAGGGGAGGGGAGACATGCTTCCAGTCCCTCCATCATTGTAAGGCTTCTTTTCCTGTGAAGGGCTGTCATCCAGCACGATGGACTCCTGCTGTAGAGAGATGTGCAGAGAGGCAGGTGGCCGTTTGATGAGCTGGGCTTTGTTGGGTGTATCTTCTGAAGGGCTCGGCTTGGGCCGTTTGACCGGAGTTAGAACAACAGGCAGCTCCAGACCCAGAGGTTTTCGTGGAAACTCATCAGGCTTAGCTGTGAATACAGAAATAATGAATGAGAGTGGACTGAAAATCTAGGTGACCTACATGAACTTATTAGCTGTGGCCAAAAATATATAATTTATGCTGTGAAGTGGATAGAGCACTGCATATGTTTTCATATACAGTGTGAATAATGAAATAATGAATATTTTACTGTTAAAATCAATGGCATGCACAAGAGCCCCTGCCCCTTTGAGGTCTGACCCTAAAGTGCCCTTGCAGTCCGGTCTGCCCCCGGTCCCCAATTTCTGCCGAGGGTAGTGGTGTGCGATATAAAGATTTTTGATCGTGGACATTAAAAATGTCTCCAAGATCTTCTTTTGAAGAAATATCGTTCTATTGTGCTACATAGAATGGCCATTCTATCAGCTGCAGTTCTGGTGCCGTGTAATCAATATACTGCGACATACATTAACATCAGTGTTAACGTAACTCAGCGGTAGAGTTACTCTCATGGGACACTCCACTTATTCACAACCAAGTACTGTACTCCAACCAAGTACTGTAGGTTTTTTTTTTTTTTGCATCTGCTCTAAAGCCTAACTGGTTATTTAAATGTTTCATTCGTGTGCTGTTCTGACGCGTGGTTTTTCTGAGCACACTTAAAGAGTGTACCCTTTGCCTGATTACTGAACTAAGTTACGTTTTGTGTTAATACTGTCAAAACACACAATGTTTATGTATAGCCTTAGTTGGTTATGTCTAAAATTAAAGTAAATAACTAAAAAGAAACAGATTCATGTCTGTATATTAGATGTGTGCAGGTCTTAAAGGTACAGTAGGCTACATGCTGCCGACTGTAATTAAAGGGATAGTTCACCCTAAAACTTAATTTCTGTCATTGTTTATTCACTCACATGTAGTCCCAAACCTATATTAATTTATTTATTGTGCTGCACACAAAAGAAGATAATTTAAAGAATCTCGATAACCAAACGGTTGCTTGTCCAAATTGACTTTGATAGCAGGTGGAAAAAAATACTACGGAAGTCACTGTGAACCAGCAACTGTTTGGTTTTCCACCTTTTTACAGTTTATGTTTAGCAACATAACAATTAACTAAAAAAAATAAAAAATCAATGTATATAGTGTTTTATTTTTATTCGTTCATTACATTTTTTGAATGCTCCTGATAAATACTATTGTACCTGAAAATAAAACACTGTTTATTTTTATTTGTATATTATGTGTGTTTGTAATGTGTATCTTTGTTCCATTTTTTTAATAACAAAGATAAAATAATGACAAAGATTTTTATCTTCTCCCAATTTTGCTTCCACCATACTTTTTCATATTTTGTTACCTTAAAGTAACAAGCTTTGACTTTATTATAGGGAAATTAGTTTGGCTGTAACGCCCCCAAACATCCCCCCCACCCCCATCTGCGAGTGTGCCCTCGTAACGCCATTTTGCCCCTGCCCTTTCAGAGGTCTGTGCACGCCACTGGTTAAAATTATCAACAACTATAATTGGGTCATTCTATGAAACAGATGCTCTGTACAAGTTTATTATACAAATGTGTTAAAAGGGGTCATATGATGTGATTTCTAATCTTCCTTTCTCTTTGGAGTGTTACAAGCTCTTGGTGCATAAAGAAGATCTGTAAAGTTGCAAAGACTAAAGTCTAAAATCCAAAGAGATATTTTTTATAAAAGTTAAAGAGTCAACCCCCCCCCTAAATTGGCTCATTCTAACACGCCCCCACATGTCTATGTCACGATGTGGGAGATTTGTGTAATGCTGCCAAAATGTTCATGCAAAGAAAGAAGGCGTGACTTTTATTCTCGCTATTGCCACCGCCACCATGTTGTGGAGAAGCTGTGTCTCATTGTGAAAGTGAAACTACTTTGTTTGGCCTTCCAAAAGAGGACGATATCGACCTAGTCATGCCTATAGCTGATCCATGCTGGTCACTGAGGAAATACATAAACTTTTCACCGTGGACAAAGTGGAGTCCCGTCCGCCGCTGCTCACTTGAGCCAACATCGGCTCACTCAAGCCAGTAGCCTCTGCTTACTCTAGTCTGCTGTGTGTGACGCTGTGTTTTGTTGTGAAAGTGAAACTACTTTATTTCGCTTTCTAAGAGAGGACACAACTAGAAAATCATCTCGGGTTACTTGACTGTAACCCTGTTCCCTGAAAAAGCGGGAACGAGATGCTGTGCTCAATAGCGCTAATGGGAACATTCTTTGTTCGACCGGTTGTGAAGCACGTGTGTCAAACACGCCAAGAATTGGCTTAAATAACCTTGGTGCAAACATCATTGATTACGTGCACCTGCAGGTCATAAATAGACATGAAACGGAAACATCCTCAGGTTACCAGACTCTGAGATGTCGACTCAAGGACATGCGAGCCCGGAGTAGCGTGGACATCCAAGCTATAGAATCTGACAAATGTGTGCAGAGAGGACCAACCTGCCACATCACACACTTGCTGCAAGGGTGCACCTCTTGCTAAAGCCATTGAAGATGCCACCCCCCCTGGTTGAATGGGCCCTAACTCCTAGAGGCGAAGTTTGACCACGCGCCTCGTAGGCTAGGGCAATAGCATCCCTATGTAAAATTGTTTGCCTGGTGGCAGCCGCCCCCTGGTTGCGGCCCCCATGGCATATGAAAAGTTGCTCTGACTTACGCCACTGGCTAGTGCGGTGGACATAAATCTGAAGAGCACGTACTGGACACAGTAAGTGAAGTCTTTGCTGCTCCGGTGTCGTGAATGGCGGAGGACAGAAAGCTTTGAGAATGACCGGATGTATGGTCGAGAAAGGAACTTTTGGAAGATAATTAGGGTGAGGATGCAAAATAACTTTGACTCGCCCAGGGGCAAAATCTAAGCAGGATGGCAGGACTGACAAAGCCTGTACATCCCCAATTCTCTTTAGAGAGGTAATGGCCATGAGAAAAACCATCTTTAGAGCCAGAAGCCTGTCAGGCGCTGATTCTAATGGTTCGAATGGGGGGCCAGCCTACCCTTCGAGCACTATGGCTAAATCCCATGAAGGGACCGTAGCTCTAGTGGGTGGCTTAGCCCCACGAATAAAGCGGGCGACTAGAGGATGCTTTCCCACAGAAACCCCGTCAATCAAAACATGGCAAGCCAAAATAGCGGCCACATAGGTTCTGAGAGTACTAGGGCCTGTGCCTGAGGACAATTTCTCTTGCAGAAACTCCAGTACTGAAACAATTTGGCAGTGAGCTGGGTCTACATGGTGTGTCATGCACCAGCCCTCGAAAACACGCCATTTGAGGGCATACATTCTTCTAGTGGAGGGAGCTTTAGCACTTAGAATAGTTTCTATTACATTTGCTGAAAGGCCAGCATCTCTTAGTTGGTCCCTCTCAGCGGCCAGACGTGAAGGTTCCAGAGGTCGGGCCGGGGATAAAATACTGTCTCCTGTGCCTGAGAGAGAAGATCTCTCCTGATCGGAATCGCCCACGGCGAGCCGTCGAGGAGGGATATTAGATCTGAGAACCAGACTCTGGTCAGCCAACGGGGCGCTATCAGTAAGAGGCGAGACCCCTGTTGACGGACCTTGGCCAGGACTCCCTGGAGCAGAGCAATCGGAGGAAAGGCGTAAAGACGCAGTCTGGGCCATGCATGGGCCATCGCATCCAGACCCAGGGGACCTGGATGAGTCAGAGAGAAGTAGAGGGGACATTGTGCTGTCTCCTGTGTAGCAAAGAGGTCCACCTCTGCTTCGTAATGTCTTTCCAAGATTTGACTCACTACTTCGGGGTGGAGTTTCCATTCCCTTGGTGTCACAGCTTTTCTGGACAGCAAATCTAAAGCAGTCCGCCCTGGCGATTTATGTAAGAGACCACAGATGTGTTGTCCACCCGCACTAGGACATGGTAGCCTCTCAACTGCTGGAGGAAGTATTTCAGGGCCAGAAATACAGCCTTCATTTCGAGGCAATTGATGTGCCAATCGAGAAGATGACCTCTCCAGATCCCTTGGGCTGGACGGTCATTTTAAGCTGCAGTCGGTAACTTTTGACGCTCTAGCGGTTAATAAACAGAACTGCTTGCGTGTTTTGCGGAAGGACATTGTAGCCAGAGCTACTTCTCTCTGTTTATGTCTATGAAGAATCACAAAAGGTACTGGGTTACTCTGCCGCGGTACCCCTGAAGCAATCTAAAATAGTCAGAATATAAACACTTATTATAGGTG
Organism: Carassius carassius; assembly: GCF_963082965.1. Lineage (NCBI taxonomy): Eukaryota > Metazoa > Chordata > Actinopteri > Cypriniformes > Cyprinidae > Carassius > Carassius carassius. The sequence goes on along the minus strand of NC_081757.1, from coordinate 26,105,078 downwards.
TACCCTAGTCTGGGAGCGGTAAGAAACAACCAATCAGAGCTGCGGTCCGTAACTTTTTTTTGTGTTCAAAGTATACAAAATGTATATAAATGTTTATATTCGGACTATTTTAGTGTCCTTCCGCAACACGCAAGCAGTTCTGTTTATTAACCGATAGAGTGTCAAATGTTACCGACTGCAGCTTTAAGACCGCTCCCCAGCCCGTGAGGGAAGCGTCTGTCGTTAGCAACTTGCGACGACAATACAGACCTAAAGTGGGACCCAAAGTCAGAAACCGGGGTCTGAACCACATAGATAGGGTACGAAGCCCCTGGCTCGTAACCCCTATTTGCCTCTGGGGATTGGCCCTTGGATGAAATCCCCTGGCTCTGAGCCACAACTGAAACGATCTCATGTGCAGGACGCCCAAAGGTATCACCGTGGATGCAGCTGCCATGAGACCTAAAACTTTCTGAAAGTGATGAACTGTGACTTTCTGGCCTAGCTTTATGTTCTTTAGGGTGTTTAGAATGGATTCGACGCGTGCAGGAGACAGCTGTGCCTGCATTGCGACCGAATCCCATACCACCCCCAAATACAAGAACGCTTTTCTTGGCGTTGAGTCTCAACCCCAGAGATTCGAGATGAGCTAGAACGACATCCTGATGTCGAAGCGCTAGCTCCTGAGACTGAGCCAGAATCAGCCAGTCGTCTATATAATTCAAAATGCGGATGCCCTGGAGTCGTAGAGGAGCAAGAGCTGCATCCATACATTTCGTGTACGTGCGGGGTGACAAAGCTAGGCAGAATGGAAGAACCCGATACTGGTAAGCTTCGCCCCCGAAAGCGAATCTCAGGAACTTCCTGTGTTGTGGCAAGATCTCGATGTGAAAATAAGTGTCCTTGAGATCGATAGTCACAAACCAATCATCTGACTGGATCTGAGACACAATCATCTTGATTGTCAGCATTTTGAACTTGTATGTTCTGCTCTCAGCTAGCTCGACGCGCGAGCCCCATGATCTTAATGAGGACGCCAAGGCTCGCCCCTCGCAAAAGAAAGCAAGCCTCGAGCGGAGCACCCCGATGGGGAACAATTCACAGTGCTCACACTCTGCGTCCTCGAGAGCAGCGATCGCATGCTCTTCCCCGAGGCACTCTAAACAATAATCATGCAAATCATCGTCTGGGATAACTTGTGCACAAGGTGGCAAGCATCTCCTGACTGCACTAGACATAATCTCTATTTTCTTTTCTTTCTTTTTTTTCTTCTCTTTTCTCCTTTCTATATATATATATATATATATATATATATATATATATATTTATATATATATATATATATATATATATATATATATATATATATTTATATATATATATATATATATATATATATATATATATATATATATATATATTTCTCTTTTAAACTAGACAGTGACACACACACACACACACAAATCAGTCTCGAAGACAAAGACACCTGAGGATGTTTCCGTTTCACGTCTATTTATAACCTGCAGGTGCACATAATCAATGACGTTTGCACCGAGGTTATTTAAGCCAATTCTTGGCGTGCTTGACACACGTGCTTCACAACCGGTCGCATTTCAGAAAGGCATGGCATAGAGGAGAAACAATAATGTACAGTATGTGGAAAATAATCTGTTTTTGAACCTTAAACCACAAACGCATTTCATTACACCAAATACACAAAATAATGTTATTTTTGGCTTGATCATATGACCCCTTTAAAGTGCTAATAAATAGAATTATTCCATCATAAGCATAAGTGCATTTTAATATAAGTTGATATAATTATGTCTTCTCTTCAGAAAGTTAACTGCAGTTAATTTGACACTTGTTATAAAATATGTTCATTAGAAAGAGAATTTAATATAATTCAAATTACATATGCAAGAAGTCTCTCATGTTCACAAAATTATTTGATAAAAATACAGTAATAATTGTGAATTATTAATAGTATATGTGATAATTGTTGTCTATTTTAATGTTTTAAAATGTAATTTATTTATGTGATGCAAAGCTGAATTTTTAACAGCCATTACTCCAGTCTCACATGATTCTTCAGAAATCATTTTAATCTGCTGATCTGGTGCTCAAGAAACATTTCTTACTATTATTAACACTGTTGTGCTATTTAAAGCAGTTGTGATTTTTATTTATTTTTCTGCTTTTTTGTGTAAATTATAATCAGTTCTTTTTTTTCAGGATTCCTATTTTTTTTTTTTTTTTTTACAAATGCTGGGTTTAGCCTCTTGGGTCATTTTATTTGGTTGTTTTTATTATTTTTACCCAGGTGCTGGCTTATTATTTTATTTTTTTGAACCCAAATGCTGGGTTCAGCTTGTTGGGTCATTTTATTGGGTTATTTTATTTAATTTATTTACCCAGGTGCTGGGTAGTTTTTCTGTAAATAAGTTGCTGGGTCATTTTTAATGTTATTCTTTCTTCCCGACCACTGGGTTGAGCCTGTCTATGACAAAACAACCCAACTGATGAGTTACAATCAGAGTGCATGCTTTTTGAATCCTCTACAAGAGAGAGCAATTCCCTATTCGAACGTTCAATTGTTTGATTGACAGCAGCGTTTCAGCACAGACTGAACTTGTGTCTTACCTCAGACCCACCTTGAGTGAGCCGTCATCAGTCAGAGATGCAGACAATCATGACTCCTAAGTGATTGAGGTGTTTTTTTGTTGGATGTAATAATGTACATAGCAGTAGTCATTTACTCACGACATCTGAGCGACTGAAATCGCGGAGGATTAACTTACGTTTGGATCTTAAGGGAATGCGCCCTTGATCTACTTAAAAGCGTTTATGTTCACGCGAATCATTCATGATCCAGCCTCACCTACAGAAGCAGTGAATATAATGTATTTTAATGAATCATTGCAAATCGCCTTTCCTAATAATGTGCTAATTAGCAAGTTTCACTATGAATGTGGCTAAAGTAAACAGTCTCTCAGAGAGCAGATCATAAGAGATCCTTAGCATTAAAGGAGAATTCCACAAACCAGCGTGTTTTGAAAAGAGCTGTTTTTGACAGGGTAAAAAAAAAAATTTTTTACACTACCATTGAGAAATTTTAAACAAACTATGTTACAGACTTTTCATTAAGAGCCTAAAGAATCATATCAATTTGTGAAAAATGGGCATTATATGACCCCTTTAAAGTAGCCAACACTGCAAGCGCTGGGTTGCCAAATAACCATAGTTTTTTTTTTTTTTTTTTTTTTTTTATCCCAGCATTTTTTTGAGTGTAGATGAATAGAAAGGTCAAAAGAACAGCATGTATTAAAAATATTTTTTTTTACATTATATGAATGTGTCCTTATTGAATAAAAGTACTTCTTAAAAAAAAATAAAACCTTTCTGAAATAAAACGTCAAATATATACAGTATATTTAGTCATTTCATATGCATATGAGGGATACAAACGGGTTCTGTTTCATAAAACGACTCACAGTGACATATCCTAATTGATCAAAGCATTCAAAAATCAACATGATCATACAGCTTCATGCAGTTATAGATACAGTATCATATTAAGTAAATGGCTGAACCTGGTGGTGGGAGGTCAAGCTTCATTTTGCGAAGTTCAGACATGGAAACTTTAAGCTGCTCTATGACATGGTCATCGTTGAGGTAGATGGACTCTCCTATCTTCTCCTGCAGGAACTCTCTCAGGTCCTCCAGAGACATCTTAAGCAATTGTTCTGAACATGATTAACTTCAGTTAGCCATTTTGCACAGACAAATCTGCAGTCAATCGAATTCTATAATGTGCTGAGAGGGTTTAATTTATATCAAGGCAATCGGGTGTATTAGCATGCACTATGAGTTTGTTACTGGAGTTTGTTTTATAGCTTTTTGGATCAAAATCTTTTTAATTTCTGTATTGTGAAAAAAAAAAAATGAACTCACTTTTATGTAGCTGAAGGATGGTGTAAGCCATAGCTGTCAGAACTTTCTCACCCTCAAGGATAAAGATGTCCCACAGACGCAAGGTCAAAGTGAATGGGGTCTGAAAATAGTAACAACTTTGTAGATAAACTATAACCAATATTTCTGCACAAAAGTCCTCATAGCATAAAGGAAAACATAAATGTGTAGAATTTTTCATTTTAAACTGGAGCCTCTGCTTATCTAAAGCTAATCTGCCTCAGCAAGCTGCCAGTCCACAAGCACAGCTCTGAAACCGAGCTGGACCAGATTCTGCAGTGCTGACAGTGTCTGCTCTCTTTCCTCTTCCAACAAACCCACAGGATTGTGTGTATGCGGAGAGTAAACATTGAAACACCCTTGTCTGTCTGCTAATTGCACACTGCTCCCTCTATCAAGAGACCCTGACAAAGAAGGAGAGAGGAAGAAGCACTTCAGCCTCTTTCTTTCAGTTTCTTAAAGCCTTACCTCTTCACCAAGTCCACCAACCTCAGTCTACATTGCCATGCTTTACAGTGTTTTAATGTGGCTGCTTATTAGCCATTTTCATTCAAGACCATGTTACGTACAGTATATAATGGGTCTGTTCTGAACCTAATGAGGTTTTTATTTTTTATTTATATTTTTTGTAAAATTCAGGGCTACTAAAATAAGTTGGATGTCATAAACTAGCGATCAGAAACTTAGGAAAGTGGTGCACTGTGCCAAACATCAACCAATAACAATCCGTTTGGCACCTATTAATTATGGTCACCGTACCTAAACATTTTTTCTTATGTATCTAAAGTATGTTCATCCGAGTGTGCTTGTTTAACTCTATTTTAGGGTGCTTCTTTATTTTTGGGCAGCATCACGTCCCCAAAACTGTCTTGGAAACTGTCTGTCTGTCCGTCCGTCAGTACCTTTTTACAATTTTATTTATTTATTTTTATAGATTTTAATGTTTTACCCTTAACTTTTACTATTATATTTTGGGTATCTATTATAAAAAGTTCAATTATTATGCATTTACGTCTGATGCATTTACAACTAGGTCAAGTAAACCTAAATCATTTCAGTTTATATTACAACCCGAATTCCGGAAAAGTTGGGACGTTTTTTTTTATTTTAATAAAATGAAAACTAAAAGACTTTCAAATCACATGAGGCAATATTTTATTCACAATAGAACATAGATAACATAGCAAATGTTTAAACTGAGAAAGTTTACAATTTTATGCACAAAATGAGCTCATTTCAATTTTGATTTCTGCTACAGGTCTCAAAATAGTTGGGACGGGGCATGTTTACCATGGTGTAGCATCTCCTTTTCTTTTCAAAACAGTTTGAAGACGTCTGGGCATTGAGGCTATGAGTTGCTGGAGTTTTGCTGTTGGAATTTGGTCCCATTCTTGCCTTATATAGATTTCCAGCTGCTGAAGAGTTCGTGGTCATCTTTGACGTATTTTTCGTTTAATGATGCGCCAAATGTTCTCTATAGGTGAAAGATCTGGACTGCAGGCAGGCCAGGTTAGCACCCGGACTCTTCTACGACGAAGCCATGCTGTTGTTATAGCTGCAGTATGTGGTTTTGCATTGTCCTGCTGAAATAAACAAGGCCTTCCCTGAAATAAACATTGTTTGGAGGGAAGCATATGTTGCTCTAAAACCTTTATATACCTTTCAGCATTCACAGAGCCTTCCAAAACATGCAAGCTGCCCATACCGTATGCACTTATGCACCCCGATACCATCAGAGATGCTGGCTTTTGAACTGAATGCTGATAACATGCTGGAAGGTCTCCCTCCTCTTTAGCCCGGAGGACACGGCGTCCGTGATTTCCAACAAGAATGTCAAATTTGGACTCGTCTGACCATAAAACACTATTCCACTTTGAAATAGTCCATTTTAAATGAGCCTTGGCCCACAGGACACGACGGCGCTTCTGGACCATGTTCACATATGGCTTCCTTTTTGCATGATAGAGCTTTAGTTGGCATCTGCTGATGGCACGGCGGATTGTGTTTACCGACAGTGGTTTCTGAAAGTATTCCTGGTCCCATTTAGTAATGTCATTGACACAATCATGCCGATGAGTGATGCAGTGTCGTCTGAGAGCCCGAAGACCACGGGCATCCAATAAAGGTCTCCGGCCTTGTCCCTTACGCACAGAGATTTCTCCAGTTTCTCTGAATCTTTTGATGATGTTATGCACTGTAGATGATGAGATTTGCAAAGCCTTTGCAATTTGACGTTGATGAACATTGTTTTTAAAGTTTTCCACAATTTTTTTACGCAGTCTTTCACAGATTGGAGAGCCTCTGCCCATCTTTACTTCTGAGAGACTCTGCTTCTCTAAGACAAAGTTTTTATAGCTAATCATGTTACAGACCTGATATCAATTAGCTGAATTAATCACTAGATGTTCTCCCAGCTGAATCTTTTCAAAACTGCTTGCTTTTTTAGCCATTTGTTGCCCCCGTGCCAACTTTTTTGAGACCTGTAGCAGGCATTAAATTTTAAATGAGCTAATTAAGTGGATAAAAGTGTAAAATTTCTCAGTTTAAACATTTGCTACGTTATCTATGTTCTATTGTGAATAAAATATTGGCTCATGTGATTTGAAATTCCTTTAGTTTTCATTTTATTAAAATTTAAAAAATGTCCCAACTTTTCCGGAATTCGGGTTTGAATATATTATGAAATAAATATATTAAACATATATAATTATATACATAATTACATAATTAAAGCATTTTCATATACTAAATACATGATAAAAGAGTTTAGATTTTTGCATAAACTATACAGATCAGCAGTTCCCTTTCAGTCGGTCACGTTCGACGTTAGGAATGGGATCTCGCCCGAGGGCCCAATCACCTTCGAGTGGTACAAAACGAGCCAATGGTACACAAAGTACCTTGGTCTGTGGGATTTGCATCGCGAGCTCCGCCCCACAGAGCGGGTATATAAGGAGCAACGCGAGCAACTCGCATTCAAGCTTTCGCTTCGGAGCCGAGCACATCGTGTGCTGGTTTCACCGGAGTGCTACAAGCAAGAGCTGGTGTTGGTGTGACGCCGCGATTCAGCGGTTTGTCGGGGTTTCCTGCAACAGCTCCCGCGTTCCCCTGAGCTCTTCAACACCTCTGAAAGAGCAAATTTCTTTCACAAAGAGATACGGGCCGATTTGCGTCTTTTTAAAGATGTCATTTCACCCGTGTGGTTCTGGGTGCGGTCGATACATCGTTCCTCGTGATGGCCACGATCGTTGTGTCACGTGTCTGGGCTTGTCGATCGCCGCATCACAAGGCGTGCTTGAGTCCTCGGGAGATGAGGATTCGGCTGTGTTGCCTCCCTCGGGAGTGCCAGCGTTGTCCGAGTCCGATCCCGAGCTGACGGCCGTGCTTTCCCGGGCAGCGGAGAGCATCGGGCTTGAGTGGAACCCTCCACCCTGTCCTGAGCGCTCGAGGCTGGATGATTGGTTCCTGGGGGCTGCTCATGCAGATCGCCAGCACCCCCCTCTGGTTCCTTTCTTCCTGGAAGTGCACCAGGAGGTAACCAGTTCATGGAAGGCACCTTTAACTGCCCGAAACCGTTCTGGTACTTCCTCCGCCTTCAATGCCCTCGATGGCGGGCGGCCAGGGGTATGCTGGGATTCCCCCGGTGGGTTCTGTTGCGATGCAACTGTGTCCACAGAGCGCCTCCGCTTGGCATGGTGGTCCCAAGCTGCCCTCATAGGCCTGTAAGTTCTCATCCATGCTTGTGGCCAAGGCTTACAGACCTGCCAAACGCCAGGCCAAGTGGCGTTCCTGAGACAGGCGACCCAGAGTTGGAGACGTCAGCTCGTCAGGAGATGGTAGCAGGACCACTCCTTCCCCCGGAGGAGGGCCGGGGGAGAATCCTTTGTTCTCGTTTTCTTTTTGTTCCGCCTCTGGCCCTGCGACCGGTGGTACCCAAACCTTCACTAAAAGAGCTGTTTCCTCTACCTCCAGGTCCCAAGATGCCACGAATGACGGTTGGCGACGTGCTTCCTCGTCGCTCTCGTTCTCCTCTTCCCTTGCCAGTTTCCATGCAAAGCCGGCCCGAGAACGCTTTGACTTCTCAGGCCCTCTTTGCTACTTGGAGTCAGACGAGTGCCCGCACTCCGCCCCCGCGAAGGGACGCTTTGCCTCCCATGCCGGGGCTGTCTGCTCCACCACGCTGCCCCACCGTGGGTACGCCTGTAGTCCCCTTGACCCCACTGGTTCAGTTTCTGGGAGCCTGGCTAGAGCTCCCCAGGCCTTCCCGCTGACTCATCCGGACGCTCAGGCTCGGCTACGCGATTCAGTTCGCCCCGGCGTCCCCCCAGGTTTCGGGGTGTCCACGTGACGATGGTGGGCAAAGATGCCCCTGTCATGCGCGCGGAGGTTGCGACCCTGCTGGCAAAGGGCGCGATAGAGCCGGTCCCTCCAGCCGACATGAATTTGGGAACACAGCTGATTTGGGAACGCTTCTGAGACGCTCAGGTAGACCTGTTTGCCTCTCCAGAAAATTCCCACTGCCAGTTGTTTTACTCCCTGACCGAGGGCACTCTCGGCATGGACACCCTGGCACCCAGCTGGCCGCTGGGCCTGCGCAAGTATGCATTTCCCCCAGTGAGCCTTCTTGCACAGACGTTGTGCAAGATCAGGGAGGACGAGGAGCAGGTCCTCATGGTTGCGCGTTTTTGGCCCGGCCGGACCTGGTTCTCCGAACTTGTACTCCTCACGACAGCCCCTCCCTGGCCAATTCCTCTGAGGAAGGACCTTCTTTCTCAGAGACGGGGCACCCTCTGGCACCCACGTCCCGATCTGTGGAACCTACATATGTGGGTCCTGGACGGGTCACGGAAGGTTTAGGTACCTTGCCACCACAGGTGGTAGCTACCATCACTTCAGCTGGGCCATTTCCACCAGACACGCCTATGCTTTGAAGTGGAACCTCTTCGTCACTTGGTGTTCTTTCTGGGCAATCCCACGTGTGTATGTCCACAGTAAGTCTCTCCGCAGCATGTGTCTTTTCCTTGGCAAGCCCCTTGCCAGCTCTGTCGTTGAAACTTCCACCCTGCGGGCTCAGAGTTCTTATGTATCACCACCTTGGTGGATACCTGCCTTCTGTAAGTCTTGGTTACGTATGTAACCCTCATTCCCTGAGGGAGGGAACGGAGACGTTACATCCCCTTGTCACATTGGTGTTCCGCTGAATGGCCGGGTCACTGGCTCGGCTCCTCAGCGAAGGCTTGAATGCGAGTTGCTCGCGTTGCTCCTTATATACCCGCTCTGCGGGGCGGAGCTCGTGATGCAAATCCCGCAGACCAAGGTACTTTGTGTACCATTGGCTCGTTTTGTACCACTCGAAGGTGATTGGGCTCTCGGGCGAGATCCCATTCGTAATGTCTCCGTTCCCTCCCTCAGGGAACGAGGGTTACATACGTAACCAAGACGTTTTCGTTCCTCAGAGATGTCCCTGACTTATCTGCATCTACACCTATTCATTTGTATCAATGCTTTGCTGTTGACATTCAATCCCAGTTCCTCCTTCTGTGTCCACATCTACAATGCATCAAAATTTCTGCCCGTATAAACCTGAATGTCCCCTTAATACCTCAGTTTTTAGATGAGCAAGTATGAGCAGATCTCACTGCCAGCATCTCTTCATATAAACACCTCTCACTTGAGCAGATCCAGAAGTGTTTCCATCCCTCGATGGTTGAACATAATCACAGTTGCAATCAGAACAGCTGACTCAACAGTTACATTCAAAGAGAGCCAAATGAAACACCACTTTTAGGAATGTCTGCAGTGACCTGAACCAGCACTATAATATACACACAGTTGATGTATCATTTCCTTGGCTTTTGAGATCTAAGCTTAGTATATGATTGAGCACGTACACCTATCTACTAATCACTGCTTACATAAAACCATTGTCAGTTTGGTTACAATGCATCTGCTCAGATCAAACACTTACCCTGTCAATAAAACACTGAAGGAACCATTTAGTGCTGTAAATCCCACTGGTCATCTGCTCCTTATCCTGATGAGAGTGCATATAAACAGACAAAAAAGGAATGAGAAGGGAAGAAACCCAGCATTAAATACAGTATCATGTTAAGTGAATGAAGTTAATATCTATATTTACTATAACTTAAATAGTCATATAGGTTCTGAGCTTATTCCCACAACAATCTTACCAAATGCTTCTTTAGTTTGGGTAAAAGTTTGGAGAGAATTTGGTCATGGTGGTTTTGGAAACGCTGAAGTTTGGGAAATCCAGGAACAAAGAATCCTGTGATGGGTTGCAAATGTGAAGGAATGAAGTACTAGACCTACGATAATAATCTCTGTTAAATTCGCAAGTGTTATGTACACTACCATTCAAAATTTGGGGTCAGTAATACTTGAAAGAAATTAATACTTTATTAAACTGACCGTAAAAGCATTCAGAATGTTACAAAAGATTTCTATTTCTAATAATAAATCCTGTTCTTTTAAAAATTCTACTCATCAAAGTCTCCTGAATGTTTTTTTTTTTTTTGCATAGTTCCACAAAAATATTAAATAGCACAAATGTTTTCATCTTTTAAAATAATAATAAATGGTTAGTAGGAAATCAGCATATTAGAATGATTCCTGAATAATCATGTGACACTTAATACTGGAGTAATGATGCTAAACAATTTAGCTTTGCTAAAACAGAAATAATTTATATTACAAAAGGTAAAAGTTATTTTAAATTGTTACACTATTTCACAATATAACAATTTAACTGTGTTTTAAATCAAATTGACTGTAGCTTAGGAAGTTTTTTTTAAAACATTAATGAATACTAACCCAAAACTTTTAAATGGAAGTGTGTCTTATCGTATGTATATAGCCTTATGAAGGTTATATGTTTAAAAAATAATTACATTAAAATTCTTAGCCAAGAGCAGAATAAATGAGGAGAACTCACCGTGCATGGCATGTTTCTGACTGGTTAAGAGCTGGGACAAAGCCCAGAATGCATCTTCTTCATTCATGAACATTAACAATATGGCAGCAATCTGACTCATGCCCTGGCAGTAACTCACTTCCTGTGGACAAGAACAGACAAAGTCAGCTATTATGTGACAGCTCTTTATTAAGCCTAGATGTGAATGCATACTTACTGTATTGTAAACAGAGTATGCAGAGAGCACATGGAATAAAGACTGCTGCCTGTGAAGAGAAGAAAAGTGTTGTCAGACTCAAACTCTGTCTTTTACTGAAAGTGCACAATGAAACAAACACACATCAACAACACATGAACCTAACATCCATATTTTTCCACTAAGATGCATCCGTTCCTTCAAATTAAAGTTGAGGCCCTCCCCTCATGTGAGGCCCTCCCCTCATTAATGACACCCTTCAGATGAGCAAGACTTTCCACTCGGCTCTCTAAGGCCTGCAATCTATTAAATCCTCAGTGACATCACTCCCTTTTCTGGCCTGCTTGGGGAACAAGCTCTCAAAACGCAGAAATCAGCTCCAGAGATCATCTGCAGAAGTGGTGGAGAGAGACTGAGAAGTTGATGAACATACACTCTGGCACTTTCATAAAAGCACATAAATAGCCAATACGAGAAATGGTTGAGCAAATGTGTGCAGTCATTTTGCAATAAACACATGCACTGTACATGTCCCTGTTCTGTAAAAATGTCTGTATTTTAAGTGCATATCAGTCAAACTTTAGTTTGGGGACCAATTCTCACTATTAACTGTGACTTTTGCTTCAATAAACTTCTAATTTACGAGCTTAGCCTTCAATTAGAAATGTTTAAAGAGGCCATGTCACCAAAAAGGAGGACACTTTGCAGAATTTGTACAGCCAGGGTAAAAACTGAAAACTAATCCTACACCTAAGCAAATATACACATTTCGATAAAGAGACATTATTTCCCTTAAACTGATTTCCAGAGACATTTGTAACCTCTGACTTAAGGCTAGGGATGCAAATGAATAATTGATTATCAGTTAATTGTCGATAAGAGATTGATCGATTAAGGCTGTCGATGGTCGGTTAACTGATTTAATGTTGGGCTGCATGCGGCTCATGCGCAGAACACGTGCGAGTGGCTGTGAGTGACGGTGACCATATATAAATGCATCATCATTAATTCACAATGTACTAATTAAAGGGTTAGTTCACCCAAATATTAAAATGATGTCATTAATAACTCACCCTCATGTCGTTCCAAACCCGTAAGACCTCCGTTCATCTTCGGAACACAGTTTAAGATATTTTAGATTTAGTCCGAGAGCTTTCTGTCCCTCCATTGAAAATGTATGTACGGTCTACTGTCCATGTCCAGAAATGTAATAAAAACATCTTCAAAGTAGTCCATGTGAACTAACCCTTTAAGCTTCTAATGTGATTTAAACCTTAAAAGTACATTAAAATAGAAACAACACAAAAGTTATTCAACATGAAAAGCAAAAGAAATGTAGTAACTAAGTCATTTCATCAGATAACTGCGCTTTGAGTGCTGCGGGACACATGACAGATAGACTATTCATTCCTACAACTTGTTAATTCGTTCCTATGACTTATTAATTTGTGGCAATTGTCCATGTTTCGTTTTTTTGTTCCCTAAATAATCCAAGATTTAACTGAAATAAGGGAACAAATTAATAAATAGAACAAATTCTTAATTCATGAAATCTTTCATTTCCCTTCCCATGTTTACCACACAGTAAGAGATGCGATTAAAAGTGAAAGATAATAAAATAAACCTGAGAAATTAGAAGATTTAAGAAAAGAAACCGGGACAACCAGAACAAAGTCACATCAATGAAGGCTATATCTCGAACAGCATCCAGATGCATGGTAACGATCTAACATTTTCCAAAACCTGCGAAAAAGTTTTTTTTTTTTCTGTCTCAGATCGATCGCGGCGGAGCCTGGAGCACACGTATATTCTAGCGATTCAAACTTACATCGCAGTCTGTTCATTATGAAAATAAAATATAGTCAACTAAACATTTAAAAGGTTACACTGGTCAGTTTAAAAAGACCGTAGTATACCGGTCCTCTCTGCTGTTCCAAGGACGTTTTTGCTCATATGAAGAGGATCATTTTTTCTGTCTATCTGCGAATGTGTAAGTAGTTTACATTATAAATAATAGTTTAACATTCAAATACATTGCGAATATGGAAACATTTGGATTTGTGCTGAATGAGACATGAGCAGTAATTTCCAAATAAATCTAGCCAAAGCCGCGCTCGCTCGTCCTCGTCTGCGCACACGCACGCGCTGTCATGATCTTATGTACTGTATGTCGGATTTTTAAAAACGAATAGGCTAGGCCTACTGGAACGCAAAAATTCAAAATCTGACATTTTCTAGAACAGAATCCAGCAAGATCAAATTAATGTGAGCAACAGTGTTTTGCTGCAGCAGCACTGATGTAAGCAGTTCACTTAATGTGCAGCGCAGTCACACGCGCACCACAGTTACGTTTGGGATCATTTTATTTTAAACGCCATAATGTCAGTTGAAAACATTGCAATTGTGTTTTAAAATACAACAACGAGCACCACAAAACCATTTAAAGAGGCGTGTTCAGTGGTCTCCGTGCGGGATAGGAAAGTCAACAAAGTAAAATGATCTCAAACGTATGGCGCGCTCTTTTCATTTTATGAAATGACCATAATTACATCTATTCATTTTATAATCCCGCTACTAGCATTTTATTCAGACTAAAACCCCATTAATTCAAGTGAGAAAGTGTTTTGTTTGTGTGTGTGTGTGTGTGTGGCTTTTGCACATCCTGTCATGGCAGTGACTGTTGCCTGCAATAGATGCATTTTGCAGCATTATGGTTAACGATTAATCGATTAATTGATCGTTAATTTAAACCACAATCGATTATGGAATTAATCGAAATTTTACATACCTACTTAAGGCATATAATTAAATGAATGTAATATGTTTATGTGTTACTTACTTTACACCAAATCGATCCATGAACATGATGTGGTTTCGAAAGGTCCTGTTGATATCAAGGTCAATCTGTTTGATTTCTGGAGAGTACAGCTGGGCTTGCTCCTTCATTCTCTGTCAATCAAACAAATCGCTTCATCAAAAAAATAGATTCAATGTTGATAAGCTACCATGCAGTACAAGATGAAATTAGAAGACAACCATTTCTAGATTTAAATATGTGATATTATAAAAAAGTTCAACACTAATAATGTGAAATATATACGAAGAACACCATAAGCAGTGATGATAACCGACAAACATATAATTCAAACCCACAGCAACATATACACATAATAAAACTAACCACCAAACATGACACAGGTAAAGAACAGATACCTTGGAAACTAACTACAGTAGGACATAACTAAAATAAACTAAAGAAAACAGGAAGTAAACAAAGGAGTGGAAGTACATATCAACATAATGTCCTCAAAAAAGAACATAAATCAAATCAGAATCTGATTCTGAATGTGACAGACATTTTAAAAACACAGTATTTATTTGAAAATAGACAATAAGTAACATTATAGATGTCTTTACTGTCACTTTTGATCAGTTTAATGTGTCCTTGCTGAAGAAAAGTATTCATTTCTTACTGACCACGTCGATATCACCACCAGGACACCTTGTTCAGCGACAAAGTGCAAATACTTCTTGCTTGTTGTAAAATCTCTGCAGCTCTGAAGGTTTGTTTGTCTTGTGTTTTGTTCTCTTCTATCTCTTTCCATGCCTTCTATCAGCCATCTGTCTGTTTTCAGATCACACTCTAATACCTCTGAAATAGCTCTACCACAACACCACTTCAGGAATCCTACTCTCACCAAACACCCGGCTTTAGGCCAGCAGAGATGCAGCGGCTACATAGTGTCCATAGGTCATAGCTAAACTACTGTGTGTATTAATCTACTGTGTTTGAATGTGTATGCGCGCTTGTTTTTTAGTTGTACCTCATATTTTCCTACATTGTCACTCTTGACTTTCTCAACATCCAGTAGCAGGGCCCAGGTCTGTCCTCTCAGCTGTAGTGGGATGCCTTTATACACCCTCTTAATCATCTGCACAAAGACACCAGGTGTAAGAACAAGTGTGTTTGTTTTAAGCATCACTCTGGTTCTCCGTGGAATTACATCACAGTACTCTCTCTTGATTTCCAGAGAAATGATCACAACCTCTTGAGGTGAAGCTCACCCGGTCACTGTTCCTGTACTTGCTCCAGTTCTTCAGCATCTTCAACCATTTCTGCACCCTTTCAAGCTCCACCTGTTTATGCTGCACATGGAGAAAAAAATGTAATCTGATGAATTATGATTTGCAAGAACAAAAAAAAAAAAATTTGTTTCATTTTCATTACTTTTCAGTAAACACCAAATAATCATACACCAGTTATCACCAAAAACCATAAAAATAACCATATCTAATTTAATAATTGTACTTTTTTATCGTGTCTTGTCTTGAAATAATTTATAATTCATTTGCATTTCATTTGCAGTAATAAGAAATGTCTCTTGAGCAGCAAATTAACATATCTGAAGGATCAAGTGACACGGAAGATTGGAGTAATGGCTGCTGAAATTTCAGCTTAACATCACAAAAATAAATTTAATTTGAAAATATATTAAAATAGAAATCTTTACAAACCCAGTTTAGTTGACACACCTTCACATGATTTCAATTATTTGTTATCTTTTAAAAGAATTAAATAATAAAAGAAAAAAGCTGAAAGTATATGTCATCATTGGTATTAACAGTCCATTAACAGACAGGTATGAGTATAAATATCTGCTGCATGACTCAAACAACCCTCTTGTGTTTTTGTCTAAGGAAGCGATATCTCTTTCCTCATTTATATAAGTACTGTGGGATTAGATGCAGTATAGGCATTCAGATCACACTGCTGCTATTAACATATGTTTGGGGAAGTCGTGGCCTAATGGTTAGAGAGTCGGACTCCCAATCGAAAGGTTGTGAGTTCGAGTCCCGGGCCGGCAGGAATTGTGGGTGGGGGGAGTGCATGTACAGCTCTCTCTCCACCCTCAGTACCACGACTTAGGTGCCCTTGAGCAAGGCATCAAACCCCCAACTGCTCCCCGGGCGCCGCAGCATAAATGGCTGCCCACTGCTCCGGGTGTGTGTTCACAGTGTGTGTGTGTGGGTTCACTGCTCTGTGTGTGTGTGCATTTCGGATGGGTTAAATGCAGAGCACAAATTCTGAGTATGGGTCACCATACTTGGCTGAATGTCACTTCACATCACATTCTGAGGACCGCTTTCACTCTTTCCACCCCAGTCTTTAACCTTTACGTGCCACAACACGACTGCACAAACTTCAGCTGGGAAATGCATCAGCCACCTCCACGCTGTGAATACGTCACATGAGAGCACAGCCCAGTTGTGTCTGCCACACACTCTTGTGTACTAAACTTATGTACTCTAACATCTGAAGGTCACCATAAGTCTGTTTACATAAGAGCCTCCACACTGCTACTGATTCAATCTGTAATCCTTTGTGTTTTCTTTTGTGTATTTGTCTGTGATTACAAAAAAAAAACGCTTTTTGAATAGTATATTCACATGCTGTTTGAATACACATCACCTGTATAATATATTTATATGCTTAATTTGTGTGCGCATACCTTCTCTTCAAGCGCACTGGGTGTGGGTAATTCTTCTTCACTGTGGGAAAAACAAATAGGGTTACAAAACTATAGAATACTAGTATACAATCACAAACATTGCTGTCTGGCTGGGATTACATTTAGACCCTAGGATAGCCCCAAAACAGTAGGCAATTGCAATTGTAATGTGTACAGAGGTTGGTGTTTGATTCAGACAGATTTAAAATCATAATGTATGCTACATTTCAAAGAAAAAAAAGTAAAATACCACTTCAATTTACAATCACTGCTTTCTATTTGAATATATTTTAAATTGTAATTTATTCCTCTGATAGCAAAGTTGAGTTTTCAACAGCCATTACTCTAGTCTTTAGATCTACTATATAGTAATATAAATTAATATTTCTTATTATATCAGTCTTTAAAGCAGTTGCTTAATCTTTATTTGTTTATTTATTTACTTACTTGCTTATTTTTGCAGAAACCTGATGAACAGAACAGCATTTATTTGATATATATATATATATATATATATATATATATATATATTACTGTCAATTTTGGTAAATTGAATGCATCCTTAAATATCTTTTTGAATTTTAAATATCTTATTAATTTAAGAAATTAATACTTAGAAAACTTGTATTATATTAAATGTGTTGATATACAATGCATGTTGATAATAAATAAATAAATAAATGTAAAAGTCAAAACTAAAAAAGTCAGCTATTATGAGTGACAGGTTTGTTTCAGACAAAATAAAAGTAGTTTAACAGGGCTTTGAAAGCAATAAATGCATCCTTCACCTGCCAATATGGAAACTAAGTGTTGTGTTTTAACCAGGACTTACTGAAGAAATCCAAAGCGATCTGTGACTCTGTATATGCTGTAGTCTGCATCCTCCCAAGGATCGATCTGAACTCCTGCGTCTCTACCCTGAAATATACACAAGCGCATAATTCATTTGAGTCCTCTAAACACAAACAGTGTAGAGTTTATCAAAGGTGAAACAAATTATCCAGTTCCAGGCAACTTTTAAGCACCTTTAAATCAAACAGATTCTGAATCAGAACTTATTAATAGTTAGTAAGGTAGTTGTTATGTTTAAGCATTGATTATGGATGTAGAATATGGTCATGCAGAATATGTGCTTTATAAGTACTAATAAACAGCAAATATGTTAATAATAGACATGCTAATAAGCAACTAGTTAACAGTGACAATTGGTCCCTATTACTAAAGTGTCACCTATTAAATTCTTCTTTGGTACATTTTCTTGTGATTATGGAAGCAGTAAATCAATGATTAAAATAGGCAGTTAAACTGTGTTTGACACTGTGAGCCAAAGAAAATCCTGCATTTTTACGGTGGTTGACATATTTTCCAAATAAAAATAAAAGTTATGTAATACACATAATATATACATATATATATATATATAAAGATGAATTAAACAAATATCATATATGAATGCATCACAGTTTTTCTTAATGAAAACAAATAAAATGTCACTGAATATCGACATCAGTGTGTAGCCTACTTTTTGTGGCCTGGATCAACGTCCTCATCACTTTATTGCCACGACTATTGCCACGACTGTAATACAGGAAGCATTTACAATTGTCAAGGAGACGTGTGTTATAAATGGCAGTTCTGTGCTGAAACTTGTCCTTTTTTAAATGTGTTGCTGAGTGGTTGATTGTAATGCTCTGTGTCGATGAATGCGCACACACACGAAGATGAAGGCTTTCGGTCTTTAATAAATCCACACAGGTTAATCCAGAAAGGGAAGGCTGCTGACACATAAACTTCAATGTTAACTTAAGTTAACTTAACTGCACAGACACCAATTTAAATAGACAGACCAAACGTGGATAATTAATAATCCACAGCTGAACATAATGATGAAAAATCAAATCAATAACCATTACAACAGGAAAAGAAAGCAAAATGAGAGTCCAAACGAACAGAACTGTGACACTGATGCTGCTATGGAAAGCAGTAATATTCTCTCTAGCACATCGCTCTCTGCATTACCCTTTCTCTTTTCTGTGGCCTGCTAACCATTTTAGTTAAATTAAAAAATGCAAACAAATGTGCCCCAACTCCTGTCATACATCCAATGACATATAGCTGTAATATTGACTCATGAGCAGAGAGCATTTTAATGCTCTGCAGTTATTCATCAGAATTGGCACCCTGTCAGTATAGCTGATGTTTTAAAGCTTTTCCAGTTAGTGTGCATTCATTCCCTGAGGGGGACAGCTGATGCTCTCCTGCCCTCTTCTCATTCCTATGGTGAAGAGAAGAGTGGAAAGAAAGCAGTGATCCATGACAGACGGCCGAGGATTACAGTCCCAGTATTTCCCAATTTCAAATGTGTCTGTAAGAGAATGTCATGATGTGCCATGGTCAAATTGATCACCCCGGTGGCCATTTACTACACAAACACTTTGTTGGTTCAAAAAGCTTCTGTCTGCTGCCCTAGCACATAAAATCGCCTTTAACATCTGAGTGTGGTTCCTCCTCATTTTTCCAGTATTTACACATCTTAGGGAGTTTTTCCTTGCCACAACTTGTATTATGAAAAGCCCCATACAAAAAAAAAACCGAGCTGACTCAACAATCACAAAGGCCACAGCACATGTGAACAACAAGATGTAGACATCCCAATGTAAAATAACCAACATCCACAAAATGTTAAAATGTAATTAATAAACTAAGAAACAAAAGAAAATTCCGCACACTTGAAAATCCCAATACTTGCAAAAGTATCAAAAACAATAATTTATTGAAAAGGTTTCAGTCTCATGACCTTCATCAGGCATATTCAAATTTTCTTTAAAAAAAAATAATATTATATTTTTTCCTACACACCTATCTATTACCTGCAGGTGATGTGATGTGATGACATTTCCCATGCTTATGATAAAAATAAAAAGTTCAAAAGTTTGGTGATGTATTAACTTTTATTCTCACCAAGGCTGCATTTATTCAATCAAAATTCAGTAAAACAATAATATTTTGAAATATTATTACAATTAAAACTGTTTTCTATTTTAATATGCTGAATTTTCTAAACTGAATTTTCAACAGTCATTACTTCAGTCTTCAGTGTTACATGATTCTTCAGAAATCGTTTCAATATAATTGAACATTTCTTACTATGATCCATGTTGAACACACTTGTATTTATTTGGAATACGAATCTTTTGTAACATTATACATGTCTATACTGTCACTTTGAGCAATTTCATACATCCTTGCTGAATATAAGTATTAATTTCTTATAACTTTTCAGACGCCAGTAAATGCAAAGAGTAAATGGCATTACTTACCTTATTATATTTAGAGATGATCTCAGCACGTTCCTCTGCTATCAGCACCTCTATTTCCTTCTTCATGTCAATATCTAGAAATATAGTACATAAAGAACAATTAATAACAAAGAGAAAAATTAATACTGACAAAAAGCTGAACAGAAAACTTTTTTTTATGTTCTGTTAAGGACTATACATTTGTACAGATAAATATTAAATGGAGTCACTTTTTCCTTTGAAGAATGCTCAGCGGAATAGGAAAAACCCCAGACTGGTCATGAGTGCAACATATTCATCATTCATCATTCAGACTGAGAAACTGGTCCAAACTCAGCTCTTCTTGGCACTGGGTAACTTGAGCTCTCATAATGTTTTGAAGACCCTGTTGGTCATATGAAGGCCTTGACTGTCTCAGAAACATTAGCCCCATGGGAACGACGGAGCCAGAAGAAGGGAACAAAGGTTCCTGCCAGGCTTCAGCTGTCTGAGAGCGCTGTGTGCCTGCTAAGTCTGTCGCACACACATAAATAGAATTTGACCAAGAGAGTCACCCACTGCGGGACACAGCACTGCATGACACACCATCATGTGTCATATTCAATATTTCCATCCCATCGCCAAATCATACCATCTGACATTTAAAACTAAAAACACAGTGCTTTATTTCTTTGAATGACAAGTCACTTGCCCTCACCGCCAAATTAACAAAACATGTACATCTGTTGTGTTTGTACAGTACCATTGATGACATCTGCTGAGGTATTTACACAGAAGTACACTCCTGACAGGCATCAACATACAAATACTGTCCATCACACTGTTTCTTGAAGTTTATTATATCATATGGCTGTCACAAAAGTACTGACACAAGGACTACAAGTGAACAGAGATGCTGATCTATGTGTTTCCTAAAAACCCAATAATAAGTGTTTATAGGCATCTTCAGGCACAATCATGGTTTGAGAGAGACTATGCTTCCACGGCTTTCAAACCAGCAGAACCACAGGAAATAACTTGGTGCTTATTAATGTTGTACTACTCAATGAGAAAATAATTTACTCAAAACCCCAAACCACGGTTTGTAAAACTGAAGAAAAACAAAAGACTTCACTAAGCATTTTTCTCATCACCCACTGGCATTATATTACATTGTATATCCTCTCAATAAACTCACTCTGTCAGTTAAAAAAGAAAATGGGTTACAAGGGTTGCTGAGGTAGTCTATGACACAGTCATTGTAAGTCATTAAAAACAAGTAAGGTTATACATAAAAAGTCTGGTACAACACTTTAGCAAGTCCCAAAGCCTCCAAATAATCCAATAATCCATTTTACAGAGAAACACAGTTTTTCATTGTATTGAAATTTAAACAGGGTTTTGTAGTGATGTACCAAAATAATCAAATAATTGATTATTAAATGCACCTTCTTTTCTGCTTTAATCTTTTGGGTAAATGAAAACTTATTTTCACTGTAAAATAATGTCTGTGTATTGTTTTGTGGATTTTGGTTAAAGGGGTAACAAACTGAGAAATCAAATTCTTACAAAAAAAATCCTGTAAGTTTCAGAACTCAAATCTTTCTTGTTAGTCTAAAAACAGCTTATACTGAAGCCAGTCTGCCAAAATGACTGTGGAATGTGCCACTCTATGATGTAATAGTGTGGCTAAACACTGCCTCTGCAGAAGAAGATCAATACCTGCTTCTACATCACTGCCTGTTTACCCTTGCCCAACAATTCACACATGTAATGTATATAACAAGAGAGGCAAATACATAAAAACCAAAGAGAAACCAAATGATAAAGATCACTCTAAAGACAACAAAATGCTGTGCAGTGCCAAGTTGTGGAAAAACAGTCTTGCATTGCCTTCCTTCTGATCCCAACATTAGGAAGGATTTAATTAAATAGTTCCAGATCGTACTTGTAAGAAATCAGAGCCAGGTTGTTTGTTCACTTCATTTTATTGCAGATTCGTTTACAAACAAGGAACAATTCCATGCAAGATTTTCCAAAAAGATTGAAACTAAAAAAAGATGCTGTGCCGACTACAACAGGTAGTAATGTTCCATCAAACAAAGTGTGAGTAACTGTTGCTTTCAGATTATTTGATAGTATTTGTGTGTTTTTAACCTAAAACAGCAGTCTCCATCTGTGTAGGATGTAGACTGTAAAACAACAAACAACTGTTAGCCAATCATAGCAATGGGCGTTTACTTCCGAGTCTACAATCAGGAGAGTTCTGATGACGGGGGTCAAAACAGGACAGAAAATAGGTTTGTTGAAACATCCTTCCCTAAATAATCAATTCGAGCAAAAGAATTCAACTGATATCTGACATCTTCTTCCGCTTGTCAAAGTAGTTCTGCTCAGTTTGGTGTTTTATTACGCATTTATTCTCATAGTACCATTTCATAATGTGATATAATACTATAATAATATGCTGATATTTAAATTACAAAAAAAAAAATTTAATATTCGAACTGAAGGAATTCCCGCCCTAGCGCAAGGATACAATCTCCTCCAAGCACGCAGTGGGGCTGCTGCGCGTGCAGAAGGAATCACTCGACCTTCAGTTTCATGGTCAATCTTCGATTTGAGGCGAAAATAAGCAGGTAAAGTTCATGTTTTCTAATTCTGGTCATTACTATATGTTATTTCTACTATATTTGAGTTCCAGCATTTAGAATGTTTACCTTTTTGAATCGTTAAACCAGTGTTTCAAACTTCGGCGCTGACCAGTGCCGTTAAGTTAACGTTAGTCGTTAAGTGTGGCTAACTTCTAACGTTATTTTGTCCCTGAGGGAAAAACCCAGGCTGACTTTAAGGAAAGTTAAAGTCAGTATCGGTTGTCTACGATACTGTTATTAAATATTATTATCATTTGTGGTTTAAGAACTCATGAATTTAACAGTTAGCACAGGTAAGTTAACGTTAAGTTTGAATATGTTGATATGTTGCCAACTTTACCGAACTTCGACGCATAATGCAGTGTTTTTAATCGGTTTTGATATACATAATCGTAGGCGTCGTCTAAAAGCTAAAAAAAATAATATTTTTCGAGGCAAGATTGGATAAAAATTCTGAATTTAGAAAAAGATTCATTAGGACCAGCATTACAGTTAAACGCTGCGTTAACGATAGCGTTAAATATCGTTACAGTCAGTATTTAATCACTTTTTAATAAATTATTTATGTTGGTTACCCTTTATATCTGTCTATTGGTTAAGCAAATATTAAAAATATTAAAAGTATTTCAAAAAACTGGTGACTAAAACCACTGACCAGTTAAAATTGTGAATGAAAAAACAATGTCTGCAGTGTAACCTTGTAATCTTGTAATCTTCACCTAGGGAAAAAAGTTTCACAACTTCTGTTTCATGACAGTTTTAATCACCCTTCTATAATTAAAGACTGTTATTGAAGCTTATAGGGATTATTGATACTCACTGATGGGGTGAACAGGTGACACAGATAAGGTTCAGAGATATAATACATTTATCAATATATTTCTTTGTATTTTTGTAAATTTCCTAAAATTTCACATTTACATGCTTTTTTTCTCCTTACAGATAAGTTCTGTGAGCGGCTAAAACCAAGGTCAACATGAAAGGGTGAGTTGCACAATGCAAAGATGTTCACAGATTACAACCCGAATTCTGGAAAAGTTGGGACGTTTTTTAAATTTTAATAAAATGAAAACTAAAAGACTTTCAAATCACATGAGCCAATATTTTATTCACAATAGAACATAGATAACATAGCAAATGTTTAAACTGAGAAAGTTTACAATTTTATGCACAAAATGAGCTCATTTCAATTTTGATTTCTGCTACAGGTCTCAAAATAGTTGGGACGGGGCATGTTTACCATGGTGTAGCATCTCCTTTTCTTTTCAAAACAGTTTGAAGACGTCTGGGCATTGAGGCTATGAGTTGCTGGAGTTTTGCTGTTGGAATTTGGTCCCATTCTTGCCTTATATAGATTTCCAGCTGCTGAAGAGTTCGTGGTCGTCTTTGACGTATTTTTCGTTTAATGATGCGCCAAATGTTCTCTATAGGTGAAAGATCTGGACTGCAGGCAGGCCAGGTTAGCACCCGGACTCTTCTACGACGAAGCCATGCTGTTGTTATAGCTGCAGTATGTGGTTTTGCATTGTCCTGCTGAAATAAACAAGGCCTTCCCTGAAATAGACGTTGTTTGGAGGGAAGCATATGTTGTTCTAAAACCTTTATATACCTTTCAGCATTCACAGAGCCTTCCAAAACATGCAAGCTGCTCATACCGTATGCACTTATGCACCCCCATACCATCAGAGATTTTTTTTTTTTTTTTTTTTTTTTTTATATACTGTTGCAGTTATGAACAAACTGAATTGGTTTGTTGTTGCAGTTGTGATCTACAGTAATTTAAACCTTTGGGTTTATTTTTTACTGGAATATTGTTGCAGTTATGATCGTTTGTAATAATATTTTCTATACTATTGCAGTTATGGACAAATTATTGGAATACTGTTGCAGTTGTGCTATAATCTTTATACTGGTATATTGTTGCCGTTTTGAAGTCCTGAACAAACTATCGGTATATTCTTGCAGCTAGGTCAATAAATTATTAAAACACATTTTCGCACTCATGGCTGATTATTTGAAGTTAAAGAGTTAAAACTTTATGATAATTTAATGTTTTTTTCTCTCAACTTTCCACAATATTTATGTAAAACATATTATTAAACATTAAAAGCTGAAGAAAATACAGAAAATCTCATGTAAAATTACAGCAAAAAACTGTATTTTTGAATTACGGAAAATTACCGTTACTTAATGTGCCCGTTATTTAACGGTATTTTTCCGGCACCCCAGCTGCCGAAATTTTACAGTTTTTTTACGGGATTTTTTTTTACAGTGTATTACATTTTTTTTTATCTTGATAACCTTGGATGGACATCAGAAAACAGTATACAAAAAAACAAAAACAAAGGCAGTTTATGACCCCTTTAACCCGCAACCCAAAAGAGTCATCTTCAAAGAAACTGATTTGAAATCTGAATAAGCTGGCCTTATCCCTGACTTACATAAATAAACCAAGACGTCAAAAAATGTTTTTATACCTATCTGTCAGACACCCTAATCCACTTCCATAGGGATAAACGTTAAAATCCTTCCTTCTCCTGAGGAAATCAGTGTTGTCATCTGTCACCCTTGCAGCAAACAGTTAGAGGATTAGGTTATGCAATCTTTGATGAAACCCCAGATTATAAACCTCAAGACTGTCATTCTGAATGTGCGTGTGCTCAGAACAATGTATATTTGCAAATATTTACATGTAATGGTCCAGTCAACCATAACATATATACACTATAACATGTGCTTTAGATGAATTAAGAGCTATCCAATAGCAATTCTGTATTATGTGAGGTATTTTCTCTACAAACCTCAGTTTGTGTGTGTTTTTTTTTAGTATAATCTGTTGGGCTGCCACAGAAACTCAGCCTAGCTTTATTCTCATATCTTATGTTCACCATACAATCCATCTTCATGTTCTTTAAAGAGACCACATACTTTTTCCTTTGACATCCATCCTCTCTCTGACTTAAATAATGAAATAAGGGCCTTGTTTGTTTGTTTTTTATCATTAAAAGGGTAACAATTTATTTTAGGGTCTCTTAACTAGTTGCTTATTAGCATGCATATTACTAGAATATTATTTTTCCACTACATGGTACGGCACAGTACAGTTCAGTACGGTTCACTTTTTGGGGGTTTTCCACTGGTCCTGGGTACCATTACCAAAACGTGACGCTGATCAATGATTGGCCGGAGAGAATCTACACTACCTGAACTTGCGACCCAAACACACCAGAGTCGCTAGATTTAAATCAGCACAGTCAGCGAAAGATTGAACGCAACTGTTTTGAATGAGCGCACCTTTTTAACAACCAAAAAATGCTTGGTTCATGGTCTGTTGAGGAAGTACAGACATTCCTCTCGTTGACAGCAGATTATCAGATCCAGCGAGAGTTTGATGGGGCGACGTGGAATGAAAACGTTTTTCACGAGTCACAGCAGTAGAGGTGGCGCAACAATAACAACATGTGAATAGTACTCTAAAGTGGTACTAAACTGCAGTGGAAAGGCAAACTGGGCCGAGTCGAGCCAACCCGCACTGTACTGAGCTGTGCCGAGCCAAGTCATTAGCCATTTAGTACTAATTAAGCACATATTAATGGCTTGTTCTACATGACCCTCCACATCCCTAATCCTACCCAATACCTAAACTTAACAACTAACTTACTAACTATTAATAAGCAACAAAGTGGGAATTTATTGAGGGAAAAGTCGTAGTTAATAGTGAATGTGTTTTCCGTATTCTAAAGTGTTACCATTAAAAATATTGTGAAAAAAATACCGTTAAAATATTGTGTTTTAGTGATTTGGTGCATGTCTTCAACCAAACCCTGCAGAATCACACAAGGCATTTGCATGTCCTGTGGTGAGCATGTAACCTACTATTAATTTCAACAGAATATATGGGAAATGCATTTCCATAGCCTCCCAAATGTGAGGTGTTAACACGACAACGGCAGATGTTTTCCGAGGGGCTTTAGGGATTGTTTGATTGATAGTATACGACAGTCCCTACAAGGAGGGACAGGAGTCCCTCAGAGGAACCTTTTTGCAAATATTATTGAAATAATCTTAAATGTAATGTTGTGGCATGTGAAAACTATCTGCTTTTTAAGATTGGACTGCTGCATTTGACTTGAGAATGAGAGAAGAAAAACTGTGGTTTAGTAGCTCGAGAACTCGAGAATGAATGGGGAACGCATCCAGCGTGGCGTCTCTGAATAATGTATATAGGAGCGGTGGTTGTGCTTGCGGGATTCGCTTTCGGATATGCTGGAAGGAATGTAAGACGGGCAAGTCCCTATCTTCTTTCTTAGCCACCAGATCCGGCGCCCGCTCTCAGTGGTCGGAAGCCCGCGTTTGAGGTACTTTCTCCCCGATGAGAGGGCACGACGCGCTGCCTGTCTTTCTCTGAGGAGATTGATGTGGAAAGGCGTCGATGAGCTCACCAGTTGCACAAGCACCAGTCACACAAACATATTATGCCTAATATTAACATAAGCAGCATTAATGAAGAGTGGAGCTCTTGCAGTCAGCTCTCAGGGGGCTGATAGTGCTTTTCTCGCTGTTAAGCGCTCGGCTCTCGCCGGGCACGCTCCGAGGCATGCTCGATAGCGGGAATCGCACATGATCTGGCAAACGGGTTGGAGACGGCTCGTCCTATCTCCACCCATGTTCACTAGATCTAGAGCTCGTTCTCGAGGCTTGGAAACCAGCGCTGCGGTTTCTTCGCCCTCTGAGACAGCTCGCTGCTGCTGCTGCATGCTCTCTCGCCGGGCATGCTCCGAGGAGTGTATCCGTGCATGCGATCTTGCAGTTGCGGTCGCGCTGTTGCTGAGGCACGGCGGCGACCGTGATAGCGGGAATCGCACATGATCTGGCGAACGGGTTGGAGACGGCTCATCCTATCTCCACCCATGTTCACTAGATCTAGAGCTCGTTCTCGAGGCTTGGAAACCAGCGCTGCGGTTTCTTCGCCCTCTGAGACAGCTTGCTGCAGCATCCATCTTTCTCTGAGGAGATTGATGTTGTTTGTGTGACTGAGTAGCATAAAATAATATATATATATATATATATATATATATATATATATATATATATATATATATTTATATATATATATATATATATATATATATATATATAAAAGACATGAGTGCTGCCGAGGCAACGCGTGTATTACATTGTTTCATTTTTAAGTGAGTTTTTTCTACACCAGACCGTGTTGACTAGTCTGGTTGCTGACTACATTTAATTCTAAGGAATAAAATGACATATTTATCTGACTATGTGCAGTTAGATGTACAGGGGCTCTAGGGATGTGATTTCTTGTGTGAGAACACGTGTGTACCACTCTTCCTCTGAGGAGGTTGAGGCGGTCAGGGGCTGCTGGGCGGAGCAGTCCCAACCGTGTTCAAGCCCCACGTGCCGGGGGTGTCACTTTTGTACTCCGCAGACGCTAGAGTCAAAGTGGCGCTCCCAGGCCGAAGGCTTCTAGTGGAAAGCAGTTCTACAGACCGTTGTTTTCGCTAGATAGCCTTCATCATAACGTCCTGACGCCTAGGCCTAGGATGTTTTGAGGGCCAGCTCCCTCTGGGGAAGATTGGTGTACACCACATTACACGGTGCCCGTCTCTTCTCAGTGCCCTCAGGAGATCGTTCTGCCAACCCTGCCGGTGTTCCAGGGTGCAGCGATCTCCGGCGAGCGCTTCTCTCAGTTACCGCCCAGAAACGTAGCAGTGCTGAGAGGCTCGCTACCTCTACGGAGGTCTCTAGAGCAGCTAGTACAGTCATCCCCTGCCGTTCCACCGCTTCAGGGCACCGAGCTAGTGGCTCTAGGTGCACCAGAGGCCAGTCTCGCGATACTGGTTCCCTTAGGAGGTCACATGGTGGTGTGGGAGCCCCTGCCAAGTGTACTTCACGGGGTCCTGCCCCGAGCAGGCTCTGGTCTAGTCTTCCTAGCAGACGATGTGGGTCTGAGGACCGTTGTTTTTAGGAGACTTCAGCTAAGAGAGTCCTGATGCTGCGGTTCAGGACCTAGAAGGGCAGGCCCCTCTGGGGAAGAGCAGTGTACACCGCATTACACGGTGCCCGTCTCTCCTCAGTGCCCTCAGGAGATCGATCTGCCAACCCTGCTGGTGTTCCAGTGCGCAGTGGTCTCCAGCGAGCGCTTCTCTCAGTTACCACCCGGAAACGTAGCGGTGCTAAGAGGCTCGTGACCTCCTGGGAGGTTTCCAGAGCAGCTAGTTCGGCCATCTCCTGCCGGTGCGCCGCTTCAGGGCACCGAGCTAATTGCTCTGATGCAACCAGAGATCAGTCTTGAGAGGCTGATTCCCTTAGTAGACTATATTGCAGCGTGAAAACTACTGCCAAATGTGTCTCAGTGGGTCCTGCACACTGTAGTAAGAGGCCACAGAATCCAGTTCTGGTGGGCCCCAAACAGGCTCTGGTAATGGAACAGAAGTAGACTCTCTCTTAGGACGGAGACCATCGAGGTTGTCCCTCCTTGGGTTGCAGAGTCCGGGTCCTACAGCCGGTACTTCACTGTTCCGAGGAGTTTGAGGTGTTGTGTCCTTTTTTAGATCTGTGCTTTTTGAACCTCTCAGTCAGGGGACTGAAGTTTAGCATGCCTGCACAGGCCAAGTCCGAGGACTGGTGTGTCACGATCTATCAAAAGATGCACTTATCTCCATCCTTCTTCATCGGACGTTCCTGAGGTTTGCTTTTGGGGGCAAAAGCCTACCAATACGGATCTTCCACTGGCCTTGCACTCTCACCCCACACTTTCATGACTCAACCATATTGATGTTTGGTTGATATCAGCTCAATCTGAGCAGATGATGGTTCGGCACTGAGGTGTAGTTCTCGCTCACATGAAAGAGCTGGGGTTAAGACTTAACGCCAAGAAAAGTGTGCTTTCTCCAGTTCAGAGAACCACTTATCTGGGCATGGTGTGGGATTCGACCACGATGCAGGCACGTATGTCACCTGCTCGGATCGAGTCGATCCTCACTGCAGTCACGAGAGTGAGAGAAGGCCGTTCACGCACTGTCAAGCAGTCACGAAGATTGCTGGGTCTGATGGCAGCTGCGTCCAACATGAATACTATTGGCCTGCTGTACATGAGACCCCTACAGTGGTGGCTCAAGACCAAGGGGTTCTCCCTGAGGGGAAACCCACTTCGCACGTGCCTTGGATATGTGAAGGAAGCCTTGGTTCTTGTCCCAGGGCCCGGTGCTGGGAGCTCCTTGTCGCTGCGTGATGCTAGCGACGGACGCGTCCCTCACCGGCTGGGGTGCGGTCATGAGTGGCCACCCTGCCCGTGGTCTGTGGAGTGGTCGCCATCTGACATGGCACATCAACTGCCTGGAGATGCTGGCCGTGCTTCCTACACTTCGTTACACTTCGTTAGAGGTCACCATGTGTTGGTGCGCACTGACAACACAGCGGTGGTCTCTTACATCAACCACCAAGGAGGTCTGCACTCACGCCGTTTATACAACTAGCATACCAGATCCTTGTGTGGGCCCAGGACGAATTCCTCTCGCTCAGAGCAGTTCACATTCCTGGGCATCTTAATATGGGAGCAGACATCCTGTTGAGGCAGGGGCCGAGGCCCGGGGAATGGCAGCTTCACACTGAGGTGATGAAGCAGAGTTGGAGATGTTGGCCAGACTCGGGTGGATCTGTTTGCGACTTGAGAGACATCGCACTGTCCCCTCTGGCTTCCTCGGACTCATCCAGCTCCAATGGGGCTGGACGCCATAGTACAGACATGGCTTCATCTGTACATTTTTCCCCCGATTGCTCTGCTCTCGGGAGTTCTGGAGAGAGTGCGCCGGGACGGAGTCCAGGTGCTGTTAGTAGCCCCGTTCTGGATGGGCCGGGTATGGTTTCTGGGCCTGATTTCTCTTTTTGACGGCACTCTATGGGAGGTGCCCGTCAGGAGAGATCTCCTCTCGCAGGGGAGGGTGCGCCCCCACATGGAGCTTAGAGGCTGTAAGTGTTGTCTCTGAGGAGGCAGAACTCTTAGCTTCTGGTCTGTCAACCAAGGTTGTAAGACCGTTCTCCAATCCAGAGCTCCCTCAATGAGGAAACTGTATGCCTTGAAGTGGAAGCTTTTCACTTCTTGGTGCGGAGACCGCCAGCTCGACCCAGTTAACTGCCCGGATGGTACAGTGCTGGAGTTCCTGCAGGCTATCCGCAGGGTTGACCCACTCCACCCTGAAGGTCTACGTGGCGGCCATGGTGGCCTACTGTGCCCCTCTCAGTGGCCAGTCAGTGGGCAGAGACCCTCTGGTTACATGTTTCCTCCATGGTGCGCTGAGGCTGAGGCCTCCGGCCAGAAGAAGCTTATGCTAAGCGGTGATCAGGATGTTATCCTGAGCTTCGAGTCCTCTTATCTCCCCTCTCCTGGGGGTCAAGACTCACTCCTTCTGAAGTTTGGCCATTGGACGGGTTGTCCCCGAATTCTGTCAGGCTCCTTCTCTTGCTTTAGCTGTGCTCTTCCACACTAGGCAGAGATTTGAAAGTCTGGCGGCGTGGGCATTCTTGTTCCCCATTCGTTCTTGACGCAGCTCGAGTTCCTGAAGAGGAACGTCTAAGGTTACGTATGTAACCCTGGTTCCTCGAAGGAACGAGATGCTGCATTACAGTGCCACACTTCCGGCATTTCTGGCCGGGGCTTGCTTCATCCTTTGAGGCTGATTACCGGCTTCTCCGCTCATGCTTTTATGCTTCCTGGTCTCTGACATCACCCGCGTATGACGTCTCGCCCTTCTATTGGACTGATTATACACGTTATTTAGAGACGCCACGCTGCGACGCATTCCCCATTCGTTCTTGACGCAGCGTCTCGTTCCTTCGAGGAACCAGGGTTACATACGTAACCTTAGACGTTTTGTATTGTTTGTAACATTTCAATTATATTTTGACAAAATGAACCAAATGACTGGAAAAAAGATTTGTTCATTTGAACGAGACTCAAAAGTCTGAATCTGTAAAATGATCTGAATTTCCCATGATTACAATAGATGCTATTTACACTAAGTGCAAATAGCAGCATTTTTTTGGGATATGCTATTTACACTAAGTGCAAATATAGATTCAATGATCTTAAAATTGTACTACTTTTTGCAAATAGTGGCAATTATTTGCACCTCATTATTGTATAGTACATTGTAAAACAATATACTATATTAACGTATTGAGTGTAAATTATCATTTGAATTCAAAATTGTTAAATGGATTCCACCTTAATGGGACAATAAAGCCCTCCCTACACCTATCCTAACCCTACCTGATACTTCATTTTCAACTTTTTGATTATATTTTTCATTTTCATTGAAAATAAATGCTTTTCTGATGTGATTTGAAATTTGAAAAGGGAGAAAAAGGTTTGCCAAAACCTGGATTTGAACCCAGGTCGATCATGTCAAAATGAAAATGAAACATGTTTTACCATCTGAACCACTGAAGCTGACAAGCTGGGCTATTTGCACTTAGTGTAAATAGACCCTCCGTTTTATTATTTATTGGAAACATAAAAAAATACACTTTCATGTAACAATTTCTTCTTGTGATCAAACAAAGAAAAAATTCAGCAGAGTTACTTGCTGAATTCATTGGATCAAAGAGTTTAGTTTCAGTTATTCCTGAAGAACAAGTATAACAGAAATTAGGCCAAGACATAATGTTCTTGTTTGAATTGAGACTGGGTGGGGTTTTTATTTTGATCGCTTTTGTCAGTGTAAAAGTGCCTATTTAATTCATCCGGACTTTCCATTTTAGGCCTGACTGCCGCTCTCCTCCAACTCTGTTTACGAGTCAAGTACAAGGGAAAATGTTGACCTACAGGCATAGATCTTACACAAGGTGCCATAAATAGCCATTTCTCCAGAGAGCCGGAGTCTAACGGTTGGCTTTCTAATTGTCTCAGCCTTCACTAGTGTATGGAATCACAGGCCTTTCTGCTGAACCTCTTCCCTGCAGCTGGATGTGAAACTCCATGCCTGACCTACTGTAGGAATCACTGCCCACTGGCCTCCAAAAATATAGACACTGAGGATAGAATAGGTTCTCACGAAATCTATAGTATCTTTGAAAGCAGTTAGATGTATTATGTTCATGTTAAAAAGAACAAAACAACCAATTAAATAACGTAGCATTATGCTATAACTCAGTGATAAGTCAATTAAAAAACATAAAGGTTCATATTCTACCTTACATTACATAATGTAATGTAATAACGTTTGTTAATATTACTAACAGTAATATTCAGAAGTGAAGAATATTTTCATGAAGAAGACAATGACTTGTATGTATGACAGTAAAAATGAGGGGATCGTTGTGGGCTTGAGCTATGAATTATTCATGTGTGCTGAATGAGGACTATGTTTGTTGGCAAGCATACATAATAAAAGGGTTTTCAGCATTTTTAAAGAGCAATATGCATGCATTACACCACTTTCAATCTAAACATCACTTTTAGTTATTCTCATACCGCCTTTATTAAAAGTGTCTAAAAAGTCAAAAGACTATCCGAATTTGATTTGAAAATGCTGTCATTATGTTTTGGTTTTCTGGCCCAGAGCTGTAGGCAGAAACTTACATAAGGTTGTCTTTAAAAAAACAACCAAAAAAAGACAAACCTTGTCACATATTCGATCAGTTTGGCGGAGGAGCTTAACACAAAGGCTTCAAATCGAATAGTTCTCATTCTCAAAACATTGTACAACACCTTCGAGACTAATTTCAAACTGTGACATCAGGCCTTGCTGGCCAGGCTCCTGGGCGTGCACCGAAATCTGAGGACCTAACTGAGTCTAGTGTGGTTATGGAAAAAAACAAGACTACAGTGACTGATTCCCTTTATGCAAGAAAACAAAGAGGTCAAGCTTTAAGCAAAGTCAAGACTGGGCAGTATGACACTTTTTTTTTTAGGAAACAGTTCTAATTTGGATAATTATATAGGTCTGCCCTGTTGACATCTGCTGCGATGTGAAAGGGAAAAGGTACACTTTTAGAGCTTGGGAGAGTAACAGTCGTCAGGGGGAGAGCAGTTGTCAGTGGTTGAGCAAGGACAATTGGCATCACTCACACTGCCATCTGGGTGGGCCATCACTGCCTCGTACTTGCTCACAGATGTAGAGCACTTCAACACACTGAGGGAGCCTTGTCCTGCCTGAGTCACACACACAGTGGGGGGCAACACCAAGACCAATTATTAATGTCGCAAGTTTCTTGGTTAATGTACTTGAGTTCAGTGCTGTCATTTTGTTTGAGCACTAGCATATGGCAGTGACAAGTGTTAACATCTGAGTGACTGGAAAGAACTGAGTAGTAGTATGCTGGAATGGTACCAGTTCCCAGTTTAACACAAAATATATAGGGCTTCTTCTTTTTTAAATAAACAAAAATATATGATATAATATAAACACCACCCTACAGAAGTAAGGATACCTTTGATGGAAAAACAAATCCTGGAGAGGAAGTACTAATAATAATCTCCAAAAACTGAAGCATGCAAAAAAACATCTGGTAACACTTTAAGTGGTTGAAGGTAGGAAATGTGCAATACATTCATATGAACCAAACTGTAATGAAAACTGTCTCATGTTGGAGCCATGGCCTAGTGGTTAATGCATGTGCTCTACATAATATTAGTACAACAGGCTTCTGCACAAAATGATGCATATAGTGTAGTTGAACTTATAACTCTTAGGGCTGTATGTATGTCAGACATGCTACGAAAAACGGCCTGTATACGTGATACAGTTCTGCATGTGTGTAAGAGACAGAGCTATTTTTCTGAAGCAAGGATTTCTGTGTTCTTGTTTGTGTGTGATGTAAAATTGATAGGCCACTGCTACTATATTTTACTTGGTAAGTCTAATGATTTAAAAATAACGTCTTGACTGCACTGAATCCATATATCCAACATTTGCCAAAATTCCTATTGCTTTGCACATAAAACACTTAAGTAATGTCTGTCACAGTGCTACACTTGTGTGGCCTGCGCTACAAAACTTTCAACCTCTGTAGCACCAGTGCTATGTGCAAACATAAAGTTAACAAACATAAACAGCCCTGTATAATGTGTAAACTTATAAAATAATGTGCTAGGCAGAATATGGTGTAAAGCTCATATTTGTAAATTATTACAGCTTCTGGAGTATTAATTTATGTAGCATTTATACTAATGCATTCGGCAGATGTTTTTATTTATCTATTTTCTTTTACCCCGCATTTAAGGTACACATTTACAAACGTTTAAAAAAACATTTTAAAAATAAATGTACTATTCAACTATTTGTTTTAGTTGAATCATATAAAGTTCAGAGAAATCTTATTTTTTAAATGTTCAATAAATGCATTATGCTTCTATATTCAATTAGCATTTTTAAGTTTAAAATAAAAATGAGCTCAGCACTGACAAAAATAACTGATTTTGATGTTTTGCTAACATTGAGCAGGTTTAATACATAGCAGATATCACACCATACTCCACAGTTATTTTACATTGCTTCAGTGATTTCTTACTCTCAAGAACAACCCTGACAGTAAGGATATAATTGACCTACATTAACTCTTTGCTACTACAGTATTAACTGCACTATTCAGCATCAACCCTTGTGTAAGATCAATACAAAGAGCACACAAAGTAATCAATTTAGTGAATTAAAAAGATTAATTATCAGAGGTCAGAGTCATAGTCTAAGCATCAAATGGACTGAGCTACTATATGTTGCTCATTCAGGGGATGCAAGTTTAAATCTGATGCAAATTTGAGACAGTAATTTCAGCCTGTTCTCCCTTGCCATTTCCTGCCCCACTTCTCTGTCATGGCTCTCAATACCACAGGGAAAAGACCAAAAATAAAAACTTAATAAAAGAAAGCCTTGAAATTAAACTAACTGATTTAGACAAATCTCAATGAAGAGAGTGTGTGTTTCAATGTTACCGCCACTGACTAATAAAGCTGTGGCCATATGGATAACCATTATGGGTAATGGGGGTGGATAAAAAGCTCATTATGTAATAACCATTATTTATTTAATTTTCGATAATAAAAAAACAATAGCTGGTCAAGCAACTGAGATCTTTCCTCAGATATCTACTGCAAAAATGGCCTTTAGCAAAGTTAAATGTGGTCTGACAACAGAGTAGATAAATTAGCTCATCCTTATGACAAATAATTATAACCATTATTCTTGCCAGTCAATAGTTAGCATTGCATAATTCAACAGCAGAAAAAAATGTGGTGGTTAAAAACATTATTTGGCTTTAAGGGATGTTTGTGTTCATTTACTCACCACCATGTTCTTCCAAACGTCCATATTTGAGCTGCCATAAGAACTAATGGGGGTTTTTCTTATATACCAACTTTGTATGGTTGAGTTTCCATGTTGCCAATATTTCATGAGCTTCCATGTATGAACATTGACCGATGTTTATTTGTAAATAAAAGCCAACCAAAATTTTGGTTGAATGGACTTCAACTATAGTTTCAATAGTTCATTGAATCTATTAAAAATATCTTCATTTGTGTTTTGAAGGTGAAAAATAAGCCTTACGTGTTAGGAATGAAATAAGGGTGAGTAAATGATGATTTCATTTTTGGGTGAACCAACTCTTTACAGGCAATATCTGTGAAGGTTTTAAGCAATGCAGTGCCACAGTAGCAGATATTTAAAATCAGTTCTCAGTAAATTATTTAAAAAATGCATGCCTCTAATGTTTTAGGACAAAGACTGTGAAACATGCATAAACAGATTTATAAGAATAACTAATCCCTATGTCATCAACAAAAAGCAAGAGAAGATAATGTGTAGTCTAGTCCCAGTCTCAGACAGCACACCCACAGACCTCCCACAATCCATTCACTGACTGTCTGATGCATACTGTATTGCACCCAAAAATTACTGAAATCACCAGTTAAAACCTAGAATAGGGTTGTCTCGTATTTTGTCCTCACCCAGAAAGTCCTTCTTTTCTTTATTCCTTATTAAACAGATTTGACCAGGTTGCAGTGAGGACCAGACATTATGCCGTAGTGAAAAGTCTGGCTATATACAAGTACACCTATCAGTGAACAGTTTATATGTCTGCCAGATGAGCAGTGTTTATATTTAGTGGCTCAGCCATCCATAAACAGAGCCACAGCAGTTTGTTACACTGGTATGCACGTTCATCAAAGTTATCAAAGAGTACAAATCCTGAGATGAACCGGACACAATTCAGTGAAATCTCTCTTCTAAACATCACTGAAAAGATGCATCCCATATTATTAAATATGAGACAATACAACAATTTTGGAAAATTCACCAAAGTATTATAAATAACATGCATTGAAACAAGTTTATAGGTTGCATTTGAGGCTGTGAGCAAACATGCTTAAAAGTTACAGGCCAGTATGAGCAATATGAGGGCAAAATGACTGTATAATACATCTGCTAAGAAGCCCACCCAAAAGCTTACACACAGATCTGTCATTGGCCTACTTCCATCTACTGAACATCTGTTTGTGCAAAGGCAAAAGCAGCATGATTTACCTCCTAAATATGTGTGCATGTTTGTGTATGGAAAAAAACTGAGATACACTGACCATGTTTTCTCTTATGGAAACACTGGAGATGTTCTCTCTTTGGATATTATTTTTTGAAAAATCATAAAAATACACAAAACCAGTGAAAAGCAAAACGTAGGCCATGAGACAAAACAACATCTTTCCTAAATAGCTTGACTTCTCACTGTCTTAATCTAATATTTACCAGAATTACCTTTGTTTTGATTTGCACAAATATAAACATTCAGTTACAGTTACAGTATGATGGATATTCTAAAGAAGACCTGATCTTACTACAATTACCACATCATATTTTGATTATGTACATGCCATGTGTGTAAATGCGTAACCAGATTAAGCCAGTACTCCAGTTTCTACATTCTACGTATTGCAGTTTATAGTGCTATATTGTAAAACAGAATAAAGGAACCAAAACATAACCACCAAATCAAAAACCAGTAAAAGAAATTGCGCATGTAAACATGCTACTAAGAAAGAAGAAATAGAATATAGAAATGCAGACACAAAGGAAAGCATCAGAGATGTGTCTAGAATATGGAGATTCCATAAACAATCACCTGAACTGCACCAGACTGAAGGACGCATTTCAGAGCTGTGCTGTGATCAGGAGGGGATGTTTGTAAACAGCTTCAATTTAAATCCGCTGAAAGAGAATGGGATCTATTGCTTTCTCTCGTGCACTTGATAAACTGCTTGTTAAAATAACATCTTTACGTCCATTTTGATTTAAATCGACTGAATTAATTTAAAACAGGCTACATAACCGAGTTGTTGCTAAATGTGGTGAATTTCAAAACGCTCTCAGCCCAGCTGCAAAATTATATAATTATAATAGGTTACATATAATTCATTATAATGAGAATCTCTTTAAATTACAGTCGGTTGTGTCGTCGCATTTCCTTCTGTGTCTAACGTTATATTGGATCTTGCATAATATCACTGTTGTGGTATGTAACACTCAGGAGCAGTAAGAATAAGCAGAGAACCGATTGCTATAATAGCAAATGTATAAATAAAATCCCCATATATAGAAAAAATTGTGTATGTACTACCGTTTACTTGAAAAGACTCTTCATTCCTTCGTCGCTGGAAAAATGGGAGGTAAAACGAATAGCTAAAATCCAGTGGCGACTACAATAGCTGCATGTAACAGCACTGAGAGGAGCGCAAAGCAGTACGTCAGAGCGCAGTCTGTAGCAGCCTACAGTTCGATCCTGGCTGGCAGCTGGTCACGTGATCTGCCAGTACAGCCTGCTGTGGAACCGCTGCTGGCAGTGTGGGTCACGTGACAAACTATGGAAATGATGACCGTCCATAGGCATCTACTGAGTTAGCGCATCTTCAACTCTCGGTGTCTAAAGATGTTATGCAAACTGTCTAAACATTTTGGTGTGGAGAATAGTGCAATTGTGCCCTCTGTTGGTGATTGCGTGATAATGATGGTTTGACCTGGAGTAGGCCTTCATGTTTGATGGTATGGGGTGACGCATTTGGACTGTTTTTTTGTTGGTTTATAAATACAACCCCGCTGAAAAAAAAACGCTTAAACCAGCCTTAGCTTCAGCTGGCCAGGCTGCTATTACGTAGATAGATAGATAGATAGATAGATAGATAGATAGATAGATAGATAGATAGATAGATAGATAGATAGATAGATAGATAGATAGATAGATAGATAGATAGATAGATAGATAGATAGATAGATATTTAATAGATATTTATTGGCATGACAACTGCTTTGGCAATACAAATGCAGTTGCAGCTGGGGTGCTTACAAATAGTTGCACATATGTATTAACAGAAAAAAAAGAATAATAGTAATACTAATAATAACAATATATAAAAAGTATTAAGCATGTAGTGCAATATGAATTAGTGTATGTGTATAAGGTAGAAATAAAATAAACTAAGATTAAGTATTAGATTTACAGAGGCAAAATATACATCTAATAAAGTAATATGACACTAACATAATCTACAGGTGCTGGAAACATCAGATCAGGGCAGGTTGAGTGTTTTCTCCTCTGTGGTGACAGGCAGCAAACACATAGCAGTTCTTGTGTTCTCCTAACAGATACTGCAGTTTCTCCTGGTTTGAAAGAGTTTTAAATGTCTGATGGATCTGCTGTATTTAATCATTGAACACTGTCTGTCCGTGTATTTGGGGCATTCAGTTAGGAGGTGCAGTTCTGTTTCCATCTGATTCAGATCACAGTGTGAACACAATCTCTGCTCCTGTGGCAGCCATGTTTTTCTGTGTCTGTCCGTATCTATCATCAGTTTGTGTCCGCTGATTCTGTATATGTGCTTCACAGTTTCTTATCTGACACTGTGTACAGATTCTCTGCCATACTCTACTCTCTCTTTATGGCCAAATAACATCACATTTTACTCTGTTGCTGTGTTTGTGTTTGCCAGTGAGTGATGTAGTTCTGTTTGATGTGCAGTAATCTGGTTCATTCTGATGCTGTGATTCAGAGCATCAGTAGATGTTAGTGAAGCATCAGGACTGAAGCTCTGGATCAGCTGAGGGAGGGGACTGCTTTCTTTGCTCATCTCTTGGTGTTGCAGGGATATGATTGGGGGTCACTGAGTTTCAGATGTTTCCAGAATTTAATTGCCCTTTTTTTTGTATCTTTATGATTAGAGGATATTTGCGTAATTTTGCCCTGCATGCATTATTTGTTGTGTGCCGTCGCACGTTATTTTTTACA
This sequence comes from Carassius carassius, assembly GCF_963082965.1. Taxonomy (NCBI): domain Eukaryota; kingdom Metazoa; phylum Chordata; class Actinopteri; order Cypriniformes; family Cyprinidae; genus Carassius; species Carassius carassius. The sequence goes on along the minus strand of NC_081757.1, from coordinate 26,065,263 downwards.
GAGTTCTGCATGCAGGGTCTCAATTGGATGTTTTCCCATTTGATGAAATCTTGATTTGGATTGGTCAGTGGACCCCTCACCTCACTGCCGTAGAGGCCATTTGGCTCAATTACTGATTCTAATATTTTCAGCCTAATTCTAATAGGGATTTCTATAGGACATTGCTGTTTAATGGGGTAGAAGGCCCTGCGTGCTACTGTATATCTCTCAATTCATTCACAACATGATTAAAGTTTCCTGTGGATGTGATTTTCGAACCCAGGAAGTTGTAGTGTTATGTGTGCATTATCTGGTTAGTACCTATTGTAAATGTGTGTAGTGTTCCCTGGGATCTGGATCTTTTCTGACAGATTATAATTTTGGTTTTCTTCAGGTTGACTGTCAGGGCCCAGGTCTGGCAGTATTGTCCTAGCAGGTCCAGGTTCTGCGTTAAACCATGTTGAGTGGGAGACAGCAGAAACAGATCATCTGCATACAGCAGGTATTTGATCTGTGAGTTATGTAGGGTGAGGCCAGAGGCTGCAGATCGCTCCAGACTGCTCGCCAGTTCATTGATGTAAATGTTATATAATGTTGGGCTTAAGCAGCAGCCCTGTCTCACTCCAGGCTCCTGGGAAAGATACCTTGTATGTTTGGTGCTGATTTTTATGTAACATTTACTTTCCGTGTACATTGATTTGATAAGGTCATAGGTTTTACGGTAAAGATCCAATTTGACTTCTGCTCAGTACAATGTGTTGATGAAGTCTAATAGTCGAGCATTTATTATGCTATAGAATAACTTTCCCAGGTTGCTGCTCACACAGATGACTCTGTAGTTGTTAGGATCAAATTTATCTCCGTTTTTAAAGATTGTTGTTATCAAGCCTTGATTCCAGATGTCAGGGAAGAAACCTACACTCAGAATCACATTGAATAGTTTTACAATGGCTAATTGGAATTTACTGCATGTATGATTTAATATTTCATTTAATATCCCATCAGGTCCAGATGCTTTTTTGAGTTTGAGGTTTTTTTATTTTTTTATTTAAGTTCTTTATCATTTATTGAGAAATCTAATGGGTTTCTGTTATCTTTGATTGCTAATTGTAGTTTTCCCATTTGGTTTATTGTTTGATTTTGTTTACAGTTTGTGTTTGTTTGTACTTTATTAAACAATGCTTGGAAATGACTCTCACATATATTTCTCCATTTTGGATTGCCAATTCTTCATGATCAGTTTGTTTTTTGTTTTTTTCAGATTGTTCCAGTTATTCCAAAATTGGTTCGTGTTCACTGACTTCTCAATTATTGTCAGTTGTTTTGTCAGTGTCATTGTCAGTGTATGTTTGAAATGTTTTAGTGTTTTACAGTAAAAAAGGTGGATCTCTGCATTATTTGGATCTCTGTGTTTCTGATTTGACAGTGTTCTCCGTTTTTTTGCAAATAGTTTGGCAGTCCTGATCAAACCAAATATTTGTCATTTTTTCATATTTGATTTCAATTTGGATTGTTTTGCTGATTTTTCAAATATGTAATTTTTATCTTTGACCGCAAGATTGACACCTTTATAAGTGTGAGCATAGGTGTTATTTAGAAAGTTATTTATCAGCGCTTGGAATGTTTTTTTTTTTTGGCTGCTTTCTGATATTCTTTAGCGCTGAATCTCCCTAAAGTGTCTCCTCGTAACCCACTGTTGATCTCTCTCTCTCTCTCTCTCTCTCTCTCTCTCTCTCTCTCTCTCTCTCTCTCTCTCTCTCTCTCTCTCTCTCTCTCTCTCTCTCTCTCTCTCTCTCAAAACAATAAGTTCAAATCTCTGAACAATTAGTTTCTTGTCCACTTTAGATTTTGTTCATTAGAGAAAATTGCAAAGGTTTCGTGCGAAAGAGTATATACAATTTGTAATTTGCCTGCAATTTACATAATACCTTAATGCACATGATTTGCTCAAAACTGACAAGCTGATTCTCAGTGAAACTGTCATATACTCTTCACAGCTTAACATTCTTTCTTTGTGTAAACCATTATGTGCAAAACCATCCATAAAAATCTGTCGGACAGACATGCATATTCCATAAATATACATGGAAAGTTTTGTGTTTACATGTAGGCTCTGACACATTGTCAAATAATTTATTTAGGTAGCATTGGCCAATTAATTGACACAATGACTAGGTTTTGCACCGGAGCTGTAATGTCACCTAAACAGCTGTGATTTGTGACAAAGGCAAGTTTATATGGCAGATAATCCCACCAGTATTCTTTAACATATTAAGCTACAGTTTGTTTATGACAAAAGTGAATATGTTTTTGACTAAAATATTTGCCAAAGTTTGAGGTTTGTACAAGTTGGTGTGTAGTTTTGAGATTTTTGTGTTAGCAATCTCGAAAACTGTTATATGTATTAAAAAATAAATAAAAAAAAGATTCTAGACTAACATAATTGTTGTTTCAATGAAAGAGAATGAGGATAAACTCACCATTAAAATTATTTACCTGAAACACTGTACACTGCTTTAATGTCACATGTTGGCAGTGAGAGAGAGCAATGAAAGGACATATGTGAATGCAATGTGGGCTTATTAATAGTATGTCAACAAACATATACAGTAGTAGATAAGTAACAAAGGATGGGGGAAAAGAGTGGGAAAGTAAATACAATCAATTCAGTAGGTGTATCATAGACAATGCCCTAGACATGCAGCTCAAAAGACAATAGATGAAACCACTAAGAATGAAAAAAGGCATTGTAAATATACAGTAAAGTTTTTATGAATGACATTTTGCATTAAGGAAGTTAGTCCAAATTCAGTTCAATTAATCCAGTTATTCAGTTATCTCTTTGAAGATCAAATCCTTTATATAGTTGTTTCATAGTCAGTGAAAATAAACTCATGACTCCATATTTTCTTATAAATTACAGTACGCCCCTTTTTGTCCACTAGGTGGCAAGAAATTCCAAGCTAAAATCATTACCACAGATAACCTCAACGTCCAACATGTGGACATACTGAAGGGTCAAAGGGTTGCATGAATTCTTCCCTTCTGTTCTGTTTATGCTGGCTTGGCATTTCATCATAACTAGATGAGACATTACCTTATAGTGAATGAAGCATGCAAGGTTACAATCTGGAGTTTTTTATTTTTTCATTTTTTTATGGTCATTAAAATAAACTCAAAACTGATGGCAGAATCGATGGAAGAGGTCAATTCTAAACAATTACAGATGAAAGTTTTAGGAATCATGGCCATATGGCTTTACGTATTATGGCAGTTGGTTTAGGACATCTTTTAAGTCCAGCCATTCAAACACTGTTGCTTTCAAGTTTTCTCTTCTGTACTCACTGCAGGTGTGCCGTGCGGTTACGTAAGCCTGTTTTTCTGAGGGGATTTGCTGTCTCTGGTGAAAAGCAAGGCACTGGAATGAGGGGGGCGAGGGCTACACCTTTTCTTTTGTTCTTTTACCTGTTTCTGAGTATCTTATTGCCTTGCATTATCCAAGATACAAATAAAATCCATTCAGGGAAAGAGAAATAACAGCAGATCACCTGAAATGAACCACTGAAAGTAAATGGAATGAGAAGAAAAATGGGATCACCAAGGACATATACAGTGTCAATAGCTACTAGATGTTCATGGAATTGTTTGAAAATTCAAATGTAAACTGCTTCAAATATAGTTGACAAGATTTATGGACATGCTGAATACTTAGCATCCTGTGAAATTTTGACGTTAATGAAAATTGTTCAGGTTGCTTTTCACCTTGCTTTGAATCAATATTTTCTCATCTTCTATAAAAAGACTCTTGGGGGACTTCGGGTCATATGGTTTACTTAGCCTACTTTTTTAAACAACTGAGATGTGTTTGAAGAATGGCTTTTCTTAATTGAATGACAACCATCCCAACTGCTAAGAACTACAAAGCGTTTATGGAAATCTGATAGTGTTCATAAATTCAATGGAAGCATGCCTATAATAGACTTTTATGACCCTCTATGATTGCCTTGAAATGAGAGATTCAACCCAACTAATCTGTTAACTGTTGTTTTGTACAGTCCGGTTTAGTTTCATCCCACGTAGCCTGTGTGACTTCAATGAAATCAATGAATGTCTTTTGTTTATTTATGCACTTCAAACATCACGTTTACCATGACGTTTTTCATTTGATTGAAGAACTCTGATGTGAAAATCCATGTGAATGTGTGAGAGAGTTTCTCTTCAAGATGTCCCCTTTCATTTGTAGTGGAAATTAGAGTGTCTGCACGACGGTGTGTGTGTGTGTGTGTTTGTGTGTCAATGTCTGTTTCAGGGTGTGGACAATGGGGCATAGCCATAATAGCTAGCAGAAATTGAGAGTGGGCACTTTTGTCGGTTTCAGTATTGTAGAACACAAATTGAAAATTGAAGAATTGGCCTATATTTAGTAGGAACAATACAAGCCTGAGGCACTGCAACCTGATTCAGTGTTTTCAGGCAGACCCCTTTCCTGCCCTCCATGACAGATCCATCGTCTTCTCTGAAATTGTGTGATCCAAGACCTCCTGTGCAACATGAGAGTGAATGGCATTGCAGGTGGAGACCTTGAACAATTCTCTTTGTATGTGTATGTAGAGGTGGGGAAGACTGTGTTTGGTTTGGCACAGAGCAGGATGAGTTCTACAGATAAAGGTACAGATGATGTACAGTAGAATAAGCGGTCAATGACAACTATAAGGCTGTCTTTTTACATGCTATAAACACTAAGCTTCATAATATACACATCATATTATTAGTATTATTATAGAAATAAATCTTAGCTTTTTTTGCTCTTTTCTGACTTTTAAAATGTGTCAGACAGACAGATAGGCAGACGTACAGAGATAGATAGATAGATAGATAGATAGATAGATAGATAGATAGATAGATAGATAGATAGATAGATAGATAGATAGATAGATAGATAGTTGGTAAACCGTGATCTCTTTGTTTTGCACTTTGTGGTGAAGTCTATGTGTTTCGCGTCTGCACTGATTAGTTTGTGGGCATCTCCGTTAATTGTCATCAGCAGCAGCTGTCACTCATTACACACTCCCTATATATTGGCTTGTCTCACTTCTTGTGTTTGTGAGAATGTTGTTTAATGTCGGTAACCCTGTCTTTTGCTTCTGTGTCGTTTGTGTCTTTCCCCGGAACCTCATCCACTCTCCGCACTTTCACTCAGCATCAGACTTACCTTCGGCTCTATTCCCCGCAGTTCCTGTGCCATCCTCTCCTGCTGCCTTCTCACCATCATCATCTGGATTACTCACCGTCTCCCCACCATCTTGGATTGTCATCTTCCCAGCATTGTCTTTGTACTCTTGTTTGTTTGTCTAATTCTCATTAAATTGTTAACTCGCACTTGTTTCCAGCTCCTCCTTCACCCAGTCGTCACAGAACGTTCTCACCAACATGGAAGCAGCGAGCACCAACACTCTCACGGACTTTATGCACCACAGTGTTAAACGCATGGATCAGCAGCAGGAGAGCATCTTGAACACCGGACGCGCTGTCCAAGCGCTGTTGGCACAGGTGTCCGAGCTCACCCAGCAGATCCATCAGCTCACTTCTCCCACTGCGCCCATTGCACTGCCTGCGCCGCCCGTCCCCCGGGAGACCCCCCAGGATCACTTCCGGCCAGAGCCGCGACTTCCGGCACCAGAAAACTACTCCGGTGAGCCAGCTTTTTGCAGAACTTTTCTGAATAAATGTTCTATGCACTTCGCCTTGCAGCCCCGCACCTTCGCCACCGAGGAATCCAAAGTGGCATTTACGCTCACGCTACTGTCGGGCAAGGCCGCCCTATGGGGGAAGGCGGTGTGGGAGAATCAACATCCGTGTTGCGCCTCGTTCCACACCCGCTCGGAGGAAATGAGGGGGGTATTCGATCTAGCCACGGCAGGCAGGGAGGCCGCTCACCAGCTCTCAGACCTTTCGCCAAGGAACATCTTCAGTCACGGATTACTCCATTCAATTCCGTACCCTGGCCGCCGCGTGCCAATGGAACGAGGCAGCGCAGTGGGATCGATTCCTACATGGGTTATCCGACCTTGTTCAAAAGGAGATCTACCTCCTCGAGCTGCCCCCCACACTTAATGGTCTTATCGACTTGGCCTTACGAGTTGATGCACGGATTAATCGCCTGGGTCGCCAGACCAGTCCTACGCGCCATACCATCTCTCCGGTTAGGGGGCGCTCAAGTCGAGAGAACGCGGTCGGTCCCGTCGATGACCACGAGCCCATGCAGGTGGGTAGAGCTCGGCTGTCCCGGAGGGAGAGGGAACGGCGGAGGTCCCAAGGACTATGTTTATACTGTGGAGGCTCAGAACATACTATCTTCTCCTGCCCGGTAAAAGAGCCAGCCCGGTAGTAAACTTGAGGCTACTATCGGGTGGGATCTCCGCTGGGAAGTCCTCAACTACATCATCGACCCTCCTTCCGGTGAAACTGCGGTGGAGAAATCACTCTCACGACTGCCACGCCCTTCTGGACTCCAGAGCCGAAGGTAATTTCATCGATTCACTCCTTGCACATCACCTGAACATTCCTGTCCTGCCTGTGTCTCTTCCCATCCATGTCACCGCACTCAACGGCCAGGAACTGCCTCACGTCACGCACCACACTGAACCCATCACACTACGCACTTCTGGAAAATCCGTGCTGCTTCTCTTCCTCCGCATCATCCCTACGACTGTGCCATAGATTTAGTGCCAGGTAAGTCTCCGCCTAAGGGCAAGTTATACTCTCTTTCTATTCCTGAGAGGGAGGCCATGGAGAAATACATTTCTGATTCCTTAGCATCTGGGTTCATCAGTCCTTCCTTTTCTCCAGCGGGGGCGGGATTCTTTTTTGTGGGTAAGAAGGATGGTTCTCTGCGACCTTGTATTGATTACCGAGAGCTAAAAAACATTACGATAAAGAACACTTATCCATTACCACTCATGTCTTCAGCTTTCCAGAGATTACAGGGAGCATCTGTATTCACAAAATTGGATTTACGTAATGCTTATCATTTGGTCCGCATCAGGAAGGGCGATGAATGGAAAACCGCCTTTAATACCCCTAGAGGGCACTTTGAATACTTATTGATGCCGTTCGGGCTCTCTAACTCGCCCGGGGTTTTCCAAGCACTCGTGAATGACGTGTTGAGAGATATGGTAGATCAGTTTATATATGTTTACCTGGATGAAATACCGATTTTTTCTTCATCTCTCCAGGAACACGTCGCGGTCCCCTCCGCTCACGCGTCTGTCCAGAGGTGCCACCGCACCTGGACCAGAGCCCGCGAGACTCTGCTCCGGATGAGGGAGCGCACTAAGGCTAAGGCCGATCGCCACCGGTCAAAGCCTCCCGTTTACGTCGTGGGTCAAAAAGTGTGGCTTTCTACCAGTAACATTCCTCTGCGTTCCGTATCTAATAAATTAGCTCCCAAATTTATTGGAATCATTAGTCCGGTGACAGTCCGCCTCAAACTACCTCCAGCGTACAGGAAGATACACTCCGCCTTTCATGTGTCCAAAATTAAACCCGTGTTTTATGCACGTATTAATCCGCCTACTCCGGTTCCCCCGTCGCCGCGTCTCGTAGATGGGGAACCGACTTATTCGGTTAATCGTATTCTGGACACGAGACGGAGGGGATGAGGATTCCAGTACCTGGTGGACTGGGTAGGTTACGGTCCGGAGGAGAGGAGTTGGGTACCTGCTAGGGACATATTGGATTACTACCTTATTGATGACTAGAATCAGCAGGTAGGCCCTTCTGGGAACTCCGAGAGGAGTTCTTAGAGGGGGGGTACTGTCACGGTTGGTAAACCGTGATCTCTGGGTTTTGCACTTTGTGGTGAAGTCTGTGTGTTTCGCGTCTGCACTGGTTAGTTTGTGGGCGTCTCCGTTAATTGTCATCAGCAGCAGCTGTCATTATACACTCCCTATATATTGGCTTGTCTCAAATCTTGTGTTTGTGAGAACGTTGTTTAATGTCGGTAACCCTGTCTTTTGCTTCTGTGTTGTTTGCGTTTGGATGTCCGTGTCTTTCCCCGGAACCTCATCCACTCTCCGCACTTTCACTCAGCATCAGACTTACCTTCGGCTCTATTACCCGCAGTTCCTGTGCCATCCTCTCCTGCTGCCTTCTCACCATCATCATCTGGATTACTCACCGTCTCTCCACCATCTTGGATTGTCGTCTTCCCAGCATTGTCTTTGTACTCTTGTTTGTTTGCCTAATTCTCATTAAATTGTTAACTCACACTTGTTTCCAGCTCCTCCTTCACCCAGTCGTCACAATAGATAGATCGGGGGTGAAATACACTTTTACATGTTGTTTGAACATAAATGTGTGTTGGCAGTGTGTGTACACAACCACCCTTTTTTTATATCCTAAAATCATTACCCCTTTCTCAAATCAAGCCATTCTCAGCATCTTGTCTGTGAGACATCACACTGCAAGGCTGCTCCCATGATAGTTGACTGACTTGGCCGTCTTACCATAGACATTCCCTGGGTGAGCTGTAACAGTTCAACGTTGTTTCGGCGCCAGTGCAAATGTAGACAAAATTGTTTTCTAAACAACTGAGGTGTTTTGTTGTTGAACATAGTAATTTACACCGACATCTGAGCCGCTGAAGATGCAGTGGATTACTTTTGTTTGTGAAGGGAATGCACCTCCTGATCTACCTAAATGCGTTCTATTTCATTCTTACTGACCGCCAGAGGCAGTGCTTCACATTGAATATTATCTCTCTTGCTCATGCACAGGTCAAGTCTAATAACAACAAGGTCATCACGTGACCCAAAATGTCATTGAAATCTCCCCTATTTAATCTCGTGACATCCGGCAAACTGTCTCTATAATCTTCTTGCATACGTGCAAAACTGCAGGTCAAAAGAGAAATTTTAAAGGAGTCATACCCTCGTATTACCTTGGATACCTACTGCTGTATTATAGTCTTTCAGGCCCTTCTTAAAAAGAAAAGTGAAAAAAAAAATAAACACAGAGCTCCTCAGACCCTTATCTCTGTAGGCATTATTGTCTCGCGAGATCTGATGCGATATTTTGGCTGTCGTGGACGGTTATTATAATAATGCAAATGAGGGGCATGTTGATTGGTTGCAGGAAGGAGGGGGGTTGACACCGCAGGTAACGCTTTAGCATATCATTACAAACTGACATCATGGCGCAAGTTATGAATGAACGCGACCGGCTTCCCGCCCAGTGTATAAGTATGAGGCGCCGTTTAGGGCTTAAATCAAACTTCATTCACGCACACATATGAAACACGCTTGCATATATACTAAGTACTAGTCACACATACATGTATATGAACTATCTACGCACATAAAGTTACTCATATGAGACGTGAGCACAGCACACACACACAAATATAAGACGTGAGCACACACACACATAAACTAGACGGGGCCTCATGTAAGCGATAGGCAATAAATAAACAATAACCGAATTCATGATGATCTCAGTCATTTGTTTTTTGCAAAGTACGTTAGCAGCCATTCCCCATACCTCGAAGCTAATACTCCCGCCAGAGTTGTGCCTGGACGCGTTCATTGAACGATAATTCATGAACTCGTTCATGTTTTGGACTGAACTGAACGTACCGTATTACTGCCTGATGAACGTTACTGTGAACTCGTTCATTCTGGTGTCTGTGAACGCCACGCTCTTTCAGTTTAACTTCGTTCAGTAGGAGGCCAGATTTCTATAAAGCCTTCCAGGCGAAAACCCACCGTAAACCGGCCTTAATATGTAGCGGAAAAAACACCCAATCTGGCAACGCCAGACTCTCTTGTTCAAACTCGTTCATCAAAATGAACAAATCTTTTTTCGAGTCATTTCGTTCATTTAAGGGGCTTTAAATGTTACTATTAACTGGCAAATTCCCCGAACACATCAACCTACGCAATCTTGATCATATTCTGAATTAAGAAATCATTATAATGCAGTCAAAAGTCCGTTTTGCAGTCCGTTTACAGGGAACATAAATAATTACTTCACCTCCAGTCTTTCGTTTATTTGTCTAGTGACAGACGCAATAGCATACAATAGCCGCATTAGCAGTTATGCTGTTTGTTACACACAGTAGAGCAATAAAAACACAGTTTTACCGTTTCAATTGCAGGCAATTTTGTTGGAATGGCACTTTTCCCGAGCTTTGATGCCAACTTCGCCTGATATTGCCCCAAATTTGTGAAGGATTTCGGCGTACAATGTTTAGCACAAACACGTAACGATAAACCAGTGGAAGGGTTGCAGGAACCGCGTCATTAAAAATGAATTTAATCCACTGGTCTCTGATAGCTAGGTCCGTTCTTGGTAGAGAAAACACATTTACATGTTGATTCTGGCAGTCAACCACAGAGCAACTCACGTGTGCACTATGTTCCAGCGTCTTTCTCGACTGAATATGAGGGGGAGAGGGGAAGGGCGAGCTTCCTGCTGCGGTGTCCATATATGGTATATCCTGCCCCGTCTTGACGTCAAGACGGGGAAGAAATCAAAATCTCGTATTTGAGTGCACGTGGGCTATTTTACAAACCCTGAGGTAAACAAACGCTTCACTTTTAAATATCGGCTTCCCGGCCAGTGTATAATCGTTAGGCAATCATAACATACATTGATTCTCGTGGAAAAGTGAAAATTGTGGGTCATGACTCCTTTAAATCAAGTTCATTTATCATCGGAATTATGATATTTGTCTGTTTAAAAGGTAAATTTGTGGACATATAATTGAGAGTGGTTTTTGTTCCGTGGAAAGTCTAGTGGGGATTAACTATGTTGATATAGCAGGTTGGTGAGTGCTTTCACTCACCGAACATTATCTTTTATTAAAGACCAGGTGATTCACTGGCATGATTCATTGCACTGTGTTTATGAAGATGTTGTGCCCCGCATGATGGGCTGCCCTGACAATAACCTCTGTCTAGTGGAGTTATACTACCATGAGTGTTTTCACTCTGTAAAGTCCTTGTATCACATCTGATGTTTCTATTACACCAGGTAATATCAGCACTCTGTCCTGTAAAAAAAAAAAAAAAAAAAAAAAAAACATGATTGCTATTGTTTTGTTAGTATAAGTTGGCTCCCAGAGTATTCTCGCTCAGGCATTAGTAATACTGTTGTGGAAGCATGAAACAACTTGACATGCACTATGCGTAAGGCTCTACTACAAGACAATGATGGACATGACTGCTGCCCATCCTGCTTGGGCGTAGAACATTTGAAGCATGGCCTCACTCAGTATGCCTGTATGAACTGTATCACCATGGCGTGGGATCAAAGGACCTCCAGGCTAGCTGCAGAAGAGGGACTCTTGACCTCAGAAACACTACTAAAGCAGTGTAAAGGGTCGTCAAACCGTAAAATGGTGGAAACAGTAAATGCTTCTGCTAGTAAGATACTTAAAGAGGATGCCTTAGTCAAAAGAGTAGATGCCTTGACATCAGAATTTGTCCAGATTAAGTTTTTATTAATTAATCTGCAACAACATGAGACATCACTACATGAAGCACCACCGCCAGTAACAAAAAATTATAGTATGGAGTTGCCCTTTTTTGAGGAAGATGCTATGTCTATGGCACCATCTCAAAGACAGTTCTGTGAAGGGAAAGAGGATTTTTTAATCTGAAATCCACTCTCAGACCTCTCATGATAACTCTCACATCACAGCACATGGATCAGGTGAAGGAGTAGATATAGACCAGGATGTTGTTAGACAAGCACTGCAGGTGAGGATGGCACGTTTAAACCTGGACACTGCCCCGACAGTAGCAGTTCCTTCAAGTGCTTTTTTCAGAGGTGCAGTAATACCTTCGGTTCTTAGTATTCCTCCTTCCAAAGATTGCATTGATGAGCTTCAGAAGTGTTGGGCTAACCCCAAAACATATGACACTCATCATACCAGTGCAAGTAGGCCTTTGGCAGCAATGCAGGAGGCAGAATCTTATTGCCTGGGGCAGATGCCTGAAGTGGATCCATTTATTGCCTCTTTTATACTTTTGCCTGAGGAAGCATTGATACCTATAGACAGGCTCTAAAAACTGCTAGGGCAGAGCATATCCACAAACTCATAGAAAATAACCAAAACAATCCAAGGTTTTTATTTAGCACAGTGGCTAAATGAACAAATTACCAGACGCCACCTGATTCAAATATTCCACCAAGGTTAAATATTAATAACTTTATGAATTTCTTCACTGATCAAAATAGATAACATTAGAAGTACAATAGCGAATGTAGATTCAACAGCGTCTATGTTCCAGCAGCGTAAGCCGTGACAAAAGACCCGACCCAAAAAGTTAAAAAACAAGCAGGAAGGAGGGGGGTTGACACCGCAGGTAACGCTTTAGCATATCATTACAAACTGACATCATGGCGCAAGTTGTGAATGAACGCGACCGGCTTCCCGCCCAGTGTATAAGTATGAGGCGCCGTTTAGGGCTTAAATCAAACTTCATTCACGCACACATATGAAACACGCTTGCATATATACTAAGTACTAGTCACACATACATGTATATGAACTATCTACGCACATAAAGTTACTCATATGAGACGTGAGCACAGCACACACACACAAATATAAGACGTGAGCACACACACACATAAACTAGACGGGGCCTCATGTAAGCGATAGGCAATAAATAAACAATAACCGAATTCATGATGATCTCAGTCATTTGTTTTTTGCAAAGTACGTTAGCAGCCATTCCCCATACCTCGAAGCTAATACTCCCGCCAGAGTTGTTCCTGGACGCGTTCATTGAACGATAATTCATGAACTCGTTCATGTTTTGGACTGAACTGAACGTACCGTATTACTGCCTGATGAACGTTACTGTGAACTCGTTCATTCTGGTGTCTGTGAACGCCACGCTCTTTCAGTTTAACTTCGTTCAGTAGGAGGCCAGATTTCTATAAAGCCTTCCAGGCGAAAACCCACCGTAAACCGGCCTTAATATGTAGCGGAAAAAACACCCAATCTGGCAACGCCAGACTCTCTTGTTCAAACTCGTTCATCAAAATGAACAAATCTTTTTTCGAGTCATTTCGTTCATTTAAGGGGCTTTAAATGTTACTATTAACTGGCAAATTCCCCGAACACATCAACCTACGCAATCTTGATCATATTCTGAATTAAGAAATCATTATAATGCAGTCAAAAGTCCGTTTTGCAGTCCGTTTACAGGGAACATAAATAATTACTTCACCTCCAGTCTTTCGTTTATTTGTCTAGTGACAGACGCAATAGCATACAATAGCCGCATTAGCAGTTATGCTGTTTGTTACACACAGTAGAGCAATAAAAACACAGTCTTACCGTTTCAATTGCAGGCAATTTTGTTGGAATGGCACTTTTCCCGAGCTTCGATGCCAACTTCGCCTGATATTGCCCCAAATTTGTGAAGGATTTCGGCGTACAATGTTTAGCACAAACACGTAACGATAAACCAGTGGAAGGGTTGCAGGAACCGCGTCATTAAAAATGAATTTAATCCACTGGTCTCTGATAGCTAGGTCCGTTCTTGGTAGAGAAAACACATTTACATGTTGATTCTGGCAGTCAACCACAGAGCAACTCACGTGTGCACTATGTTCCAGCGTCTTTCTCGACTGAATATGAGGGGGAGAGGGGAAGGGCGAGCTTCCTGCTGCGGTGTCCATATATGGTATATCCTGCCCCGTCTTGACGTCAAGACGGGGAAGAAATCAAAATCTCGTATTTGAGTGCACGTGGGCTATTTTACAAACCCTGAGGTAAACAAACGCTTCACTTTTAAATATCGGCTTCCCGGCCAGTGTATAATCGTTAGGCAATCATAACATACATTGATTCTCGTGGAAAAGTGAAAATTGTGGGTCATGACTCCTTTAAATCAAGTTCATTTATCATCGGAATTATGATATTTGTCTGTTTAAAAGGTAAATTTGTGGACATATAATTGAGAGTGGTTTTTGTTCCGTGGAAAGTCTAGTGGGGATTAACTATGTTGATATAGCAGGTTGGTGAGTGCTTTCACTCACCGAACATTATCTTTTATTAAAGACCAGGTGATTCACTGGCATGATTCATTGCACTGTGTTTATGAAGATGTTGTGCCCCGCATGATGGGCTGCCCTGACAATAACCTCTGTCTAGTGGAGTTATACTACCATGAGTGTTTTCACTCTGTAAAGTCCTTGTATCACATCTGATGTTTCTATTACACCAGGTAATATCAGCACTCTGTCCTGTAAAAAAAAAAAAAAAAAAAAACATGATTGCTATTGTTTTGTTAGTATAAGTTGGCTCCCAGAGTATTCTCGCTCAGGCATTAGTAATACTGTTGTGGAAGCATGAAACAACTTGACATGCACTATGCGTAAGGCTCTACTACAAGACAATGATGGACATGACTGCTGCCCATCCTGCTTGGGCGTAGAACATTTGAAGCATGGCCTCACTCAGTATGCCTGTATGAACTGTATCACCATGGCGTGGGATCAAAGGACCTCCAGGCTAGCTGCAGAAGAGGGACTCTTGACCTCAGAAACACTACTAAAGCAGTGTAAAGGGTCGTCAAACCGTAAAATGGTGGAAACAGTAAATGCTTCTGCTAGTAAGATACTTAAAGAGGATGCCTTAGTCAAAAGAGTAGATGCCTTGACATCAGAATTTGTCCAGATTAAGTTTTTATTAATTAATCTGCAACAACATGAGACATCACTACATGAAGCACCACCGCCAGTAACAAAAAATTATAGTATGGAGTTGCCCTTTTTTGAGGAAGATGCTATGTCTATGGCACCATCTCAAAGACAGTTCTGTGAAGGGAAAGAGGATTTTTTAATCTGAAATCCACTCTCAGACCTCTCATGATAACTCTCACATCACAGCACATGGATCAGGTGAAGGAGTAGATATAGACCAGGATGTTGTTAGACAAGCACTGCAGGTGAGGATGGCACGTTTAAACCTGGACACTGCCCCGACAGTAGCAGTTCCTTCAAGTGCTTTTTTCAGAGGTGCAGTAATACCTTCGGTTCTTAGTATTCCTCCTTCCAAAGATTGCATTGATGAGCTTCAGAAGTGTTGGGCTAACCCCAAAACATATGACACTCATCATACCAGTGCAAGTAGGCCTTTGGCAGCAATGCAGGAGGCAGAATCTTATTGCCTGGGGCAGATGCCTGAAGTGGATCCATTTATTGCCTCTTTTATACTTTTGCCTGAGGAAGCATTGATACCTATAGACAGGCTCTAAAAACTGCTAGGGCAGAGCATATCCACAAACTCATAGAAAATAACCAAAACAATCCAAGGTTTTTATTTAGCACAGTGGCTAAATGAACAAATTACCAGACGCCACCTGATTCAAATATTCCACCAAGGTTAAATATTAATAACTTTATGAATTTCTTCACTGATCAAAATAGATAACATTAGAAGTACAATAGCGAATGTAGATTCAACAGCGTCTATGTTCCAGCAGCGTAAGCCGTGACAAAAGACCCGACCCAAAAAGTAAAAAAACTGCGTGTTTTCCCTCCGTTTTGTTTTCCGTTTTTTCACAGTCTTTTTCTTTCCGTAGTGTGTAATGGATCCCCTCTATCGCCCCGAATACCTCCTCCTCCTGCTGGAGTAGGAGGGACGTTCTCTCGAGGACCATACTAGACGGTTTCTCTTCCTAGCTAATGCCACCAGCTACCCGGACCACGCGCTCTGCACCTTTTATCACGCCAGCCTGAACTCCAGGTGCAGAGCGTTGTCGCCCGAAGATGGTCCTCGGGAGGATTTCGCCGCATTCATAGAGTGGAATCTGGTGAGAAATGGGTCACCTCTCACGGTCGGCCCAATGGAGGATCTCGCCAGGTCCACTCTGGACCCAGAGCCCAGCCTACAATCTCCCCACGGTACGAGGCATAAGCCCGAGCCCACCGATGACGGAGAGCCAGAGAGCAACCCGTCAGACCAGGTGCGAGAGCCGGCGACACTGCCCACCACGAGGGAGCAAAATGTGGAGCGCCAAATGGGTCAAAATGAGGGGGTTTCCAATTCACCTATGCCAGTTTCTCAGTTAAGCCCAGGACGGGCTCCTGATCTTCCGTTAAGCCCAGGACGGGCTCCTGATCCTCCGTTAAGCCCAGGACGGGCTCCTGATCCTCTGTTAAGCCCAGGAAGGGCTCCTGATCTTCCGTTAAGCCCAGGACGGGCTCCTGATCCTCCTGTAAGCCCAGGACGGGCTCCTGATCTTCCGTTAAGCCCAGGACGGGCTCCTGATCCTCCTGTAAGCCCAGGACGGGCTCCTGATCCTCTGTTAAGCCCAGGAAGGGCTCCTGATTCCCCGTTAAGCCCAGGACGGGCTCCTGTTCCCCCGTTAAGCCCAGGACGGGCTCCTGATCCTCCTGTAAGCCCAGGACGGGCTCCTGATCCTCTGTTAAGCCCAGGAAGGGCTCCTGATTCCCCGTTAAGCCCAGGACGGGCTCCTGTTCCCCCGTTAAGCCCAGGACGGGCTCCTGATCCTCCTTTAAGCCCAGGACGGGCTCCTGATCCTCCGTTAAGCCCAGGACGGGCTCCTGATCCTCCGTTAAGCCCAGGAAGGGCTCCAGCCCCAGAGCTTACTCCAATGCCTGCTCCTCCAAAATTCCCACCCTCCCACCCACTCCTGCCTCCTCCTCCGCTGTCGTCTGGCTGCCCCTCTGCTCGCCCTCAGCCTACCATCATTGTGGTGCGAGCTCAGCGGGACCGCCATCCTCCAGCTCTTCGGCTCTCCGTCTCCGCCTCGGGCTCCTCCTCCACTTGCTCCGTTGCCGTGGGTCGAGTCCCTGGAGTCGGTGACCATTCCTCCTCCATGGCTCCTTCCACCGTCGGCCCCACCTTGGGCCGTTATGGCTGTGGCCTGGGTCCTGCTGGGTACCTCCTGCTTCAGATCCTTCCTGTCTCCTCCCTGGCTCCTCCCTCCGTCATCTCCTCCCTGGCTCCTTCCTCTGTAGTCCCTGTCTGCTGGCCCCCTCCTGGGAGGCTGTCCTCCACCGGAACCTCCTCCCAAGTTCCCACCCACGCCTCCCTTTGTTGTTTCTACGGTGCGAGGACGCACCTACCGGGAGGGGGGAGTACTGTCACACACCTGGACTCATTTTGTGTGTTTTTGCCCCTGTGACCCAGTTTCTGTCTCTGTGTGGTTTGATTAGTTCCCAGTTGTGTCTAGTCATTTCCGCATGTGTTCCATGTCCCTGTTAATTTAGTCATGCCATCCACCTGTGTTTTCCCTATTATCCCTTGTATAAAAGCCTTGTCCTTTCAGTTCTGTTTTGTCGGGTCTACTCGTCTACTTGTTACTTGTCAACTTGTCCGCTTGTTACCTGTTACTTGCCACTTGCCACTTGCCACCTGTTATTTGCTACTTACCTTGCCTATGTTTGATTTAATAAATCCTTGTTTCGTTTATCCCTCGGCTCCGAGTTCCTTCCAGCAGCGTAAGCCGTGACAGTCTAACACTTACGTTTCATCCATCCCACCCAAAGATAAACTGCAGTGCTTTACAAATATAGGACAGGAAGAGCTAAATAAACTTATCACTGTATCTAAACCAACAACATGTTTATTAGATCCTGTACCCACTAAATTACTGAAAGAGTTGTTACCTATAGCTGAAGAACCACTTCTCAATATTATTAACTCGTCGTTATCTTTAGGTCACGTCCCAAAACCATTCAAGCTGGCGGTTATTAAGCCTCATTAAGAAACCAAAACTAGATCCTAGTGAACTGGCGAATTATAGGCCTATTTCAAATCTTCCATTTATGTCTAAAATTTTAGAAAAAGTTGTGTCTGCTCAATTGAGCACCTTCCTGCACAAAAATGATCTGTATGAAGAATTTCAGTCAGGTTTCAGGCCCCACCATAGCACAGAAACTGCACTTGTTAAAATTACAAATGACCTGCTTCTTGCGTCAGATCAAGGCTGCATCTCATTTCCAGTTTTACTTGATCTTAGTGCTGTGTTCGACACCATAGATCATGACATACTCATAGATCGATTACAAAACTATACAGGTATTCAAGGGCAGGCTCTAAGATGGTTTAGATCCTACCTGTCCGATCGCTACCATTTTGTTTACTTAAATGGGGAGTCATCTCATTTATCATCAGTAAAATATGGAGTGCCACAAGGATCCGTCCTAGGTCCCCTTCTATTTTCAATATACATGTTGCCCCTTGGTAATATTATTAGAAAATACGGAACTAGCTTCCACTGTTATGCTGATGATACTCAGCTATATATCTTAACGAGACCAGATGAAACTTCTAAATTATCTAAGCTAACAGTGTGTGTTAAAAATGTAAAAGATTGGATGACCAATAAGTTTCTCCAATTAAATTTGGATAAGACAGAGATATTAATTATTGGACCAAAAAACACTACACAAAATCTTGTAGATTACAATCTGCAACTAGACGGATGTACTGTTACTTCTTCTACAGTCAAAATCTGGGTGTTATATTAGACAGCAACTTGTCTTTTGAAAATCATATTTCCCATGTTACAAAAACTGCATTCTTCCATCTTAGAAACATTGCCAAGCTACGAAACATGTTGTCTGTTTCTGATGCAGAAAAGCTAGTTCATGCATTCATGACCTCTAGACTGGACTATTGTAATGCACTTCTAGGTGGTTGTCCTGCTTCTTCAATAAACAAGCTACAGGTAGTCCAAAATGCAGCGGCTAGAGTCCTTACCAGGTCAAGAAAATATGATTATATTACCCCAATTTTACAGTCTCTGCACTGGCTACCTATTAAGTTCCGTATCAGTTACAAATTATCATTACTTACCTATAAGGCCCTAAATGGTTTAGCTCCTGCGTACCTAACTAGCCTTCTACCATGCTACAATCCATCACGCTCCCTAAGGTGACAAAACGCTGGACTTTTGGTAGTTCCTAGGATAGCAAAGTCCACTAAAGGAGGTAGAGCTTTTTCACATTTGGCTCCCAAACTCTGGAATAGCCTTCCTGATAATGTTCGGGGTTCAGACACACTCTCTCTGTTTAAATCTAGATTAAAAACGCATCTCTTTCGCCAAGCATTTGAATAATCTATCTTAAATTGTGAGTATAGTTGTATCTGATCAAATGTGCATTCTTATTCTTTAGCTTGGGTTAAACTAATTAATTTTACTTTGTTGGAACAGCAGCTATGCTAATGATGTCTCTATTTGTTTCTATGTTTTGCCATGGGATTTACATCCCGTGGTAACTAGGATTTACACAAGCTCCAGTCTGGATCCAGAACACCTGAGAAGAGATGATGCTGACCCTCAGAGGACCCCAGATGATGCTAACCCTGAATCAGAACTAACAAATATTGCTACAAGTGTGACTGCATCATATAATAATTATTAATTATTAATAATATTAATAATGTTCATCATCTGGCTGACTACGACTTGTATAATTTTTTCTACAAATCCTGTCATACATGCACAAACTGACAGTCACCGCTTATAAGCTATTACTAAATATTGTAGAAACATAATTTTCTGTAAAGTTGCTTTGTAACGATTTGTATTGTAAAAAGCGCTATACAAATAAACTTGAATTGAATTGAATACCTAATGCCTATATACAGCCTCAGTCCATTCCTTGTGAAGTTCACGCAAACTCTTGAATCGATTTTGCTTGAAAATCCTCATAAGGCTGTGGTTTTCTTGGTTGGTTGTGCATCTTTTTCTTTCACACTTTTTCCTTCCACTCAACTTTCTGTCAACATGCTTGGATACAGCACTCTGTGAATGGCCAGCTTCTTTGGCAATGAATGTTTGTGGCTTACACTCCTTGTCTTACCCTCCTTGTGATGGGTGTCAGTGATTGTCTTATGGACAACTGTCAGATCAGCAGTCTTCCCCATGATTGTGTAGCCTAGTGAACAAAACTGAGAGACGATTTTGAAGGCTCAGGAAACCTTTGCAGGTGTTTTGAGTTAATTATCTGATTGGCATGTCACCATATTCTAATTTGTTGGTGGGTTTTTGTTAAATGTGAGTCAAAATCATCACAATTAAAAGAACCAAAGACTTAAAATACTTCAGTCTGTGTGCATTGAATTTATTTAATACACAAGTTTCACAATTTTTTGAATTAGTTTAATTGAGTTGAATTACTGAAATAAAAAACTTTTCCACAACATTCTAATTTATTTAGATGCACCTGTACTTCAGTGGTAAATTATATCAATTATCAGGGTGGCAATTGAAACTGAAATTGACATGGGACCTTCTGACATGGGCTTTCCCTCGATTGGCAAGCATCAGAGCGATGCATGTTCCAGGAGTTTCGAATGTGGTGGCAAATTTCTTGTCCCGTCACAGACCTTTACCAGGAGAGTGGAGACTCAATCCGGAGGTAGTTCAGATGAGTTGGCATCGATTTGGCAGAGCAAATGTGGATCTCTTTGCCTCAGAGGAGTCAACACACTGCCCTCTGTGGTTCTCATGCACAGAAAAGTCCAGTCCGTTAGGTCAGGATGCACTAGCACACACTTGGCCAGATCTGCTCCTTTATGCCTTTCCTCAACTCCCCTAACTCTGCCAACTCTCCACAGGATACAGAGAGGACACTACAAGGTTCTTCTAGTGGCACCAAATTGGCCGGGGAGACCATGGTTCCCATTGGTATACAAACTTCTCAGAGAGGAATCCTGGAGTCTGCCCAAAAGACAGGACCTTCTTCTTCAGTTGCAGGGACAGATTTGGCATCCAAATACAGACAGACTACAACTCTGTGTATGGCTGCTGAGGAGCCAAAATTACTGTTCAGATCCTGCAATGTGAAGGTGAAAAATACGATTCTGAATTCAAAACCACCCTCCACCAGAAATATGTATGCTGGCAGATGGAAACTTTTCACTGATTGGTGTACTCACTGTGGGGTTTATTCCAGAGCAATGATCTGTGCCACTGGTGTTAAGTTTTCTGAAGTTGCTGCTAGAGAATAACAGTGCCCCCATCCACTCTATGAGTATACATCGCCGCAATTTCTGCACAGCATGCATTTGTTAATGGAAAACCTTTGGGATCGCATAACTCAGTGACTCGTTTTCTTAAAGGTGCACAGCGATTGCGCGCTGCTCAGACTGTTAGGTGTTCCTCGTGGGACCTCAGTCTGGTTTTAAAATACCTTACACAGCACCCTTTTGAACCTATGGAGCAGGATGATCTGAAGTGGCTTTCATGGAAAACACCATTTCTTTTGGCTGTAAAATCAGCTAAACGTGTTGGTGAGCTACATGCATTGTCAGTCAGTGAGTCCTGTATGCATTGGAATGCGGATAAAACGGTGGTGACATTGTGGCCTAACCCTTCATTTCTCCAATAAAGACTGTCTACATTGTTTAAGAACCAGGTGATCGAGTTGACTGCACTTAATCCTTTTGTGGAAGAAGCACAAGATGGTAATCATACTGAGCTTCTCTGTTCAGTGAGAGCCATGAAGGGTTATCTGAGAGTGATGGAAAGTCTGCAGCATTTAGAACAACTTTTCATATGCTATGGTGGACCAAAGAAGGGGAAAAATAGAGGCTTCCACACTGGGTGGTAGATGTAATTATCCAGCCATATAAGGTCAATAACCTTAATGTGCCAGCTTTTCGACAAGAAGCATCTCAACATCTTGGACAGCACTTAAAGGTGTTCCTCTGATGAATATTTGTGCAGCTGCTAATTGGTCGTCAGCTGATACCTTTTCTAGATACTACATAGTTAATGTTGCAACCTCTGATTCTATGGCGAGAGCAGTTCTGCTGGGATCCTCGACTACTGATGAGGTAGTAGAAATCTCCTTGTGACTTTGTTGTTACGAGTCATCCAGTGTGAAGCACTGTCTCTGGCAGTACGTAAGAATGAAATATAACGAGAGTTATAACGAGATCTTCATGACATTCTGGGTCACGTGATGACTTTGTTGTTATTAGACTCGACCATTGCATGAGCAAGAGACATAATATTCAGTGTGAAGCACTGCTTCTGGCAGTCATCTGGAACTCATAGAACTGCTGTTACATGTGTTACTCTCGTTTATGTTCATGTGAATCATCCATGATCCAGTCTCACCTTCACATAAAGTGAGTATAAGTTTTTTTTTTTTTTATGAATCTTTGCAAATCGCCTTTCCTATTAACGTGCTAGTTAGCAAGTTTCGCGGCTAAAGTAAACAGTCTCTCAGAGAACTACGCATCACTCCATGGAAGAGAGGGATGGGGTGAGCAGAACTTTTAATTTTAATGATGACTTAATGTATGATGACAGTAGCAGAATTAATTTGGAAGGGTACGAAATCATATTGGCTAACAATATTCAAGAAAATACCACCAAAATCATTAGAGAACACTTCATATTGGATAAGAACAATGACCCAAAACACCCTGCCAGTTCAGTCAAGGACTTTATCAGGGCAGAAAAATTTAAAGTCTTAGATTGCCCAAATCAATATCCAGATTTAAATCCGATTGAACATTAATTTCACCAGCTGAAGAGGAGACTAAAGACAGAAACTACCCAAAACAAGCAACAGCTGGAATTGGCTGCATTTCAAGGCTGGGGAAAAGCATTTCAAAGCATAAGACCAAGAGTCTGGTGATGTCTATGGGTTGCAGACCCTGCAACTAAATATTAGCTTTTAATCTTTTATATCTGCCTTAAATTCAGCTGTTTCAATACTTATGCTCACATCAAATAGTGGGATGAACTCTAAAAGTGCTGTCCTTATTTGGTAAAACATGTATGTGTCGAAATACCTAATAACAAAATGTGACATTCTGTAGTTTTGTCACATTTTGTAATAATTTGTAATATTTCAAAATTCAAATAAATACTGAACATTCTATTGATCACAGCATTCGGGAATTTCTGCTTTCCATCACAGGAATAAATTACATTTTAGAATATATTAAAACAGAAAATATTTATTTTAAGTTGAAATAAAATTTCACATTATTACTCTTTTTACTGTATATTTTATTAAATAAATATAGATTGGGTCATCATATATGAAAACATTAAATAATCTGACCCTAGTGGTTGCATAAATCCAAGGCAAGGTTACAGACACACTGCTAGACAGAGGCCTTTCCTTATTTTTGACATTCTTGTTGGGTGGACAGACTACTATTGACTACTGATCTGGACAAAGCAAGACGGTGTGTCATCAGGAGTGACTGGCATAGGAGGGAAGGGCACAAGATCAGTCCTTTTGAAGTGAAAGCTGGCGGCTCTGATCATGTGCTCTCTAGGAAAGTCTCTCTTGCCATAGAGTGGTAATGAAATGGAACTTATTTACACAGTTTCCATGGAAACTACCCATTGGATCTATTGGATTCATAACTTTTCCCTTAAATCAGGGAATTTGGTTTATTTAACCTATTCAGTGTTTTTTTTTCTTTCTTTTTTTCTGTCTTTTTTTTTTGAGGTTTCTACTCTTATTCCTGAAGCAATGCCCCATCTGTGTTATAATAAAAGAAATGTTTGAAATATGTTTCATAAAAGATTGCCCTGACCTTCAAATTACATCTGTTTTCAGAGTCTATTTAGTTGCAAATGACCTGCACATGATAAATAAAGGGAGTGGATTACAGAATGTGCAATAACCTTTAAAATGTTTTTTTCAATTTCCTTAATTCATCACAAACCTGGTTTTCCTTGGAGATGAAGCTCAGGCTGCTAGAAATATACCATGCGTTGGAAGATCTGAAATGGTCATGAACTTTTTCCTTGATGAACCTGCACTCAGACTTGAATTAAACAAGTTTGAAATAGAGCCTGAAAAACAGATGGAAAGCATAGTGGAGGGGGAGGGGATACAGTTTTGCATTAGGGAAAGTCTTATTACCTGCGTCATGTGTTTTCACTCACAGAGAAAGGCTGTCTGAAAGTAAGCTTTAGAGCCCTACCATCTCCATGCAGGCTTTTAGTGTGCATGGAGTAATGTTCGGTTTGAACAACCAGGGGCGCTGCACAAGATCCCGGACCCTATGCATAGGCAGTCCTATGCAAGGGCCCTCTCTTCCTTTGGGGCGCTGGTAATCAGTACTGGTTTTACCCCCAGTCCGACGCCCCTGTGAACAACACAATGTTGTGTGGAAGTAATGGCTCAGCTCTTCGTTTCTCCAGTCTTCTTAAACCCAACTATCGCAGTGACCCAAAGATCTTATCAGTTCATGAAAATATCACTCATAGGTGCAAGAAAATAACAACTCGGCTCTCACTGCCCTTTCGTTGCAAAGTTGTTCAAAGTGGCAGAACAACTGGCTTTCACTTACATCAAGGACTGTCTGTCTGCGTCATGCATTGGTGTTTCCATTACCTTATGCTCAGAACACCAGAGGAGCCACCCTACCTCATGAGCCAGACCTTTGATTGATGTGCCCCGGCCTATAGTGGTGTGGATTTGTGGTTCTCAATATATAATATTTTGTTATGAAGTTGGACTAGAGTTGTGACCTAAGAATTTGACCTAACACACTCAAAAAAAAGCTGTCTGCATAGATTCAGGTCCAACTTTGCTGTAACTTTAAGACTTCTGTGATTTGACATGGTTTGCGGTGACCATATTTTCCCATTTTTGAGATGCGTAACAGCACTTAAAAACCAAGAAAGAACAGCTTCGACAAACATATTTCAGAGTTTCCAAAGCAAACAAATTGGTTACTATTAGCCACTCCAATTAAGATAGTTTTTGCTCATGCTCAAATACTTGGGCGACAAGCAAGCTTAATTTAACTAATCCAAATAAGGCTTTGTCATATCACCACGTATACTGCAAGACGAAAAGAGTTTTCCGGAAATGTTTAGGCTCTTAATTTGCCACATAAAATTTGCTCGATGTGATTTGGTACGCAGTGCAATAAACTGTGCCCTGAAGGCACAGTTCATTACCAACACAAGCTCAAGAGCAGAACTGTGCTTTCCATAAGCTTGGCTCATTCCCTCACCCTCAGTCGAGAACATGAGGTTGTTTCCATATAAGATTTCTGTAACCAAACCTCACAAAAGTTACACACTGAACCTACAATGTGTTGGGATACGTTAAGTATCAACAAGACAGAAGTGTTTCCCAAACACTTAAGGCCCTGTCGAGGCCTCCATGAAGAAAAAGAGGGGGTTCGTTTAAGAACTGCGTAAAGGACTTCCCCCGATGTTTACAGGTGCTATTAGTTGCACAGCAGTGACTCAGTGGGCGGTAATGTTTCTCACTTTTTATTGAGTATGAAAAGGCCACTGAAAAGATCAGCAATTGTGGAAAATGATGAATCAGTTGCTTTTGGAAGAATCACTAGTCATTTTTTTTGAGGTGTGAAAGAATTTCTATAATTTTAGAACACTGAGCTGAGAGAGAGTATAGGTGTCCATAATCTTTAGTAATTACACAAATGTCAAACAATTATAAAAACACCCTTTAATTGCTAAATGTGAGTGAAAATCCACCAGGATCCACATTTTAACAAAGCATCATACTGTTCATGCCTTCAGAGATAAACAGTTAAAAGTATGACATAAAACTATAATTATTAGATAAAAGACTTTTAAATCATTTTCTCATCTTGATTTTTTTATGTCATAATTATGACAAAAATGGTTTATATTTATAGCCTTATTATACATTTTTAATTGTGGTTTATTAGTCACTATCTTTAGTTCATAGTTCAATCTAAAACAGTGAGTATCTCCTCTCTAAATTTGTATTTTAAAATGTAAGCTAATTGTTTGTATGCTATTACAGCCTAATTTTCAGATGAATACCTGATTACTGATTTATGTTTATGGGAGGAGTTGTTAATACTTTTATATCATGAACTCCATCTTTCCAGACAAATTCATTTCCTAATTTGTTTTTCTCCAATCAGAACTAAAATGAACATGTGTTATATGTTTATTACGTATAAACACATTAAAGCGTATTGAAAATCAGAAAATCAAGCAAAGTATACACTGTATACACATGTATTCATACAGAAGAGAGAAGTTTGATCGTTCCGGTTACTATCATCCTTTTGTTGTTCGTCATAGAGCCTCTAATGTACTGTTTGTTTATAAGTGAGTAAACAGTGGTGTGATCGAAATGCCATAACGCTGATACGAAATTGAATTGCTGCCTACTTGTCCTGCCAAAAAACAACAGCCCAGAGAGCCTTCCTCTCCATCCGGTGGTGGTAAAAACATTTTTTTTTTTTTTTGTAATTGACACCACATGTGCTTGTGTATGGTGGGGAGGGGGGGGGGGGGGCTGTTACTCACACTCTGTACCCCTGGACAAGCCATCCGTCAGCTAATATCATAGTACTGATGTAAGCGCCCTCTCCCCAAACCCCCTGCCCTTCTTACAAATACAAGGCCAGGGGAGGGTGACTGTATCTGCTTTCTCTGGCCTAGCATATCCTGTGCAGATGCAGGTTGGGAGGTAGCTGGGGGCATGGTGGCTGTTGGCCAGAACTGGGAGGTCTGGAGAGATGGGGAGACTAAATGAAAAAGACTTTGTCAGGCCTTTGACAAGTTAAACCTGAAGGCAACGGTAAATCTGGAAAGCAATGTTAGCGAGTCTCTAAGATAATCCTCGTCTGTTGTGCATACTATTTCAGTGAGGCACTTTGTCTGACTATTAAACTGTTGTCTGAAGCAAAAGCAATGACCTCGATGATCCCGGCTGCATTTGATGGTTTCATGCCTGCCAGACGCATGTCAAATTAAATTTCTTGCAAAAAAATGGTATTAACAAACTCCATGACTTTATGAGTGAATGATGCTTTGTTTACACCTGATATTCAGATGTGTTTTTGTTGATCTGATCACAAGTGGATAGTGTTAAATTACACAAGATTATTTTCCAATATTAGTTCGAAAAATCGGAAAAAGTCCATACATAAACCCACCCATATACCTGGTAATGTGTCTCCCTTGTCTACTTGTGAACCAGTCGAACAAACTCTATCTTAACACCAGGTATAAGACCCAGGTAAAGTTATAAGCCCTTGGAGAATAAAGTCTAATAAAAATAATATTATAACATAATACTCTATATATATATATATATATATATATATATATATATATATATATATATAAAACAGAACTACTGCCTGAACTGTGAGGAGGCTGTGTGTAAGATCAGATCAAGGTGTTGTGCCTCCAGTTATGGCCATGGTTAACTTGGTTGCAAACAAAAGTCAGTTAAACGTGATTGTTGAAAAGACTTGATGCCATTTTTCCCTTTAATCATGTCCCCTCTCTTCTAATGTGAGACTTTAAGGCATACTGACACTTTGGCAACCACTGTAATTTGATGGAACAGAATAAAGGTCCCCTCCTTTAAATAATCTGAGTTATTTATTTCTTACTTATTTGACTTATTTGAACATGCTCAAGGCCTGCATCACTTCAATAATCAGCTGAATTCTCGCCCTTGTAGAGGTAAATGGCAAGTCCAGGGCAAAAAGGAAGCCCAGCATGCCCCAAGAGACTGAATGTGTTGTCAGCAAAGCTGACCTAAATGGAAATCCTGCTATCACTGTGGAATTTTATTATTTAGTCATTGTTTGATTCATAGTCACCTGGTGTCTTTCCTACCATACTCTATCACAGAACACATGAGGTGGGAAAAATATGTTTGTTCAACAATTTTATGACCAAATATGTGGTACAAGATTTGCTTTGCATAAAAACAACCTCGTGATTTACCATTTTTCATACAGCACACATATTAAAAGGGAAGGAAAGCTTGGGAAATGGTCGGCCGGTATGCAATGTGGTAATATATTTGTCATTAGATCTTCCTATTATTCTGTGGACCATTGCAGTATGAACTGGAAAAATAGCACTGATCCTCTTTGAAAACAGCAGACAAGCCTCTGACTAAGTGCTGGCCTTGTTTTGACTGAGGCCACATTATTCATGTGTGGCATTTGTCACGATTTAGACATTTACAAATTGTTATTTGTCAGACACTAAAGGCATGTTTGCACAGAAAAAAGGACAATTACTTCATTTGATATAGCACAGCAGTTTACCATTGGAGACTACACCTGGTCAAACTAGATTGTACTGGAGGTGTATGTGAATGAGATGAATGTTAGTCAACTCAGCTACCACAATAAAGTGTTTTATGATTTTGTTAAAAAAAATAAAAATAAAAATAAATAAAAATTAGTAATCTGGCTTAAATATACTGTCAGTATACCAGAAGTACTATGCCTGCTTTGACTCTTTATCAGCTAGATTAATTTAAGGGTTTGTTTCAACCAACTGTATCTTTCAGAAAGTATCTAACCAGGAATAACATAGCTAATGTGCTTTGGTTCTGCAATAATTAAATTTAGGATACTGTCATAAAAAAAAAAAATAAAATAAAACATTGGTTGCCAGATTAGACAAAAAAACAACAACAAAAAAACACAGAAGAAAAAAACACACAATGGCATCTGATCCAAGGTCACAACCTGCAATTAATAAATTTTTTGTATATTTGCTGTCTTCTCCCCCTCAGTTTGTTAGTTTTTGTTTAGAAAATGGAGGAGGAAATGCAACAGCTCTGGGTCTTGGTGGCCCAGTTGGCCAAGTATTTTGCCAGCCAACTGCTATTTTTTTAAGGTGTGCAAGGACACCACCAGGTGAAAGTGCTGGTATGCCATGAGAAGCAAATGGCTGATGTCAATTTTAATCTCCTTGTGCCATTAAAGTGCCCCTATTATGGGTAATGAAAGGTTCATATTTTGGTATTGTTGACTTGCATGCAAGGTCAAAAAACACTTTCATTGTTTATTTTTACCTTACTTGCGCAACAAATCCCAAACGATTCGCTCAACGATTCATTTTTCCAAACCCCTCCTTTGCGTGATGCTAATCTGAGGTGATTGGTCCAGTTGGTCTCATTTTAATTTCATCATGCCTGTAATGCCTGATAAAGCAGCTATTTTTCCACTCTAAAAGTGGCACCTAATGGCAAAGAATGAATTTGCATTTTCATTCAGACCAACGCGAAAAGACCAACAAGTGGGCGGGCAATATGCTAATGTTTCATGTTGACTTCAACATGAAACGGCTTGGGATTTGTATTAAAAACGACTAATTTCAATGATTCAGAGTCGACTCTTTCTTTTGAGAGACATACATGGGCACTTTCAGATTTAAAACTTTGCAGGATCTTTTCATTTACTTAGAGTTGTGTTACACACTTCATGAAAGGTAATTTTCAAAAATCCATAATAGGGGCACTTTGAATATAATGAATGGGTTTCACTGAGCTAAAGATGTCTAATTTATGGTGGTGATAGTTCACCCTACTCAAAAAAGGCTTTGGGAAATGATTAACCACAGACCTATACACCAAAGTCAGTGACACTATAGATTATCATAGGGTGCATCTAAGTGCCTTATTAGCAATGTTACTGGCCAATGTGTTTTGTTTCACTAGAATATATCTATTTTTGAATTGCTTTGTACTGCATATACCCGTGGTTGATTAGATTAGAAAATCAGCTTTTCAGTATAACCATCTTGTCTTGCTTCTCAGTTCCCCTTACTGGTCTTAATCTACTTAGAAATATAAATATATTTTTTGGACATTTTAATTTGTTGATTTTAAAAGGTTGTTAGTTAAGTAAGATTCAACGTCACAACCCTGATAGTTAAGACAAGAAATATCCTCTGAGCCACAAGGGGGGTTAAGCATGACTATAGCTGAAATCCAGGATTCAGCCCTGCTCTGCACAGTAAGGCTTAGGTGTATTTTTGGTTAATATTCTTTTCCCTGAATGTGACTGGAGTGATGCGTATTCATTTTAAAATTTCCATTCTAAATGAAGACATCTCCCACAGATTTCCTTGTTTGTTGCTGCCGTCTGTTTTGAGTGTTTCTTAAAGTAAAGATAAAGTGTTTCTTTATCGTCTATTTTTCAATCTTGAAATCAATTTTATACACTATAATTTTCATTTCTATAACGTGTGAATATATCCCTCACTGTATTCTACAACAAAAACAATCAGAGCACCTTGTTATCACTAGTTTTATATTGATTTGCCGAGTTGGCTACTAGCCCGTTTGCATCGGTAGCATGGTTGCCGCTAATCTTGCTTACATTGCTTAAACTTCATCCCCAAGGACCTACTTTGTCAGGAGCCAAATGAGGACCTCTCCCCCTCCACCATCTCCAGTCTTCGAGATTTCCACCCGGAACCGCTTCGCTCCCCTCTGCAAGACAGAATGCGACGGTGTGATCGTCGGAGACTCGTTGGGCATGTCCAGTGCTACCCTTGCTAAAGGTAAAGTGCACACTCACTGTTTCCCTGGCGCTCGTGTTCTCAATGTTTCTGCGCAGATACCCGCGATCCTCCCATGTATTGACGAGGACACAAAATTATTTAGTCTCTTATTAAGAAACCACAACTAGATCCCAGTGGACTGTCAAATTACAGATCCATTTCAAATCTTCCATTTGTATCTAAAAAGTTGTGTCTGCTAAGTTTTGCTCCTTCCTGCAAAAAAAAAAATATATATATATATATATATATGAAGAATTTCCACACAATGTGACTTTGCTGCAGCCTGGAATTGAGCTGCTGGTTTCATCTGGCCAGAGGAGAACTGGCTCCCCGACTGAGCCTGGTTTCTCCCAAAGTTTTTCTCCATTCTGTCACAGACGGAGTTTTGGTTCCTTGCCGCTTAGTTGGGGACACTTAATATCCAGTGATATTGACACTTGATTCCACAGATACTATTTTAATTGAACTGAGCTGGATGATGACATCACTGAATTCAATGATGAACTGCCTTTAACTGAAAATTGAGTGTTTACTATGTTTTATTGCTATTTTGGACCTTGAGAACGAGTCAGTCTTTTGTTCATTATCTGGCTCGGCTCGGTTTTCATCTTCAGTTCTCTCTTCACAGCAGTTCAGTCAGTGTACTGTTGAGTAAATGAATTACTCCGGGATATTGGTTTGTTTGAACTCAGAGGGAGTGTCAGCTGCATTAAAAAAGTTAACAGCTTAAGTAATTTGTGGATTAATGCGTATTGGAGACGTGAACCATTTAAAATGATTCAGTTCGATTTGGTGAACTGGTTCAAAAAGATCCGGTTACATCGAATGATTCGTTCGCGAACCGGATATCACATACTGCTTTGTTTTGAACTCTCTCACAGTAGACACGGAAGAAAAGACAATGCTGAATAAAGTCGTAGTTTTTGCTATTTTTTTGACCAAAATGTATTTTCGATGCTTCAAAATATTCGAACCGACCCTCTGATGTCACATGGACTACTTTGATGATGTTTTTCTTACCTTTCTGGACATGGACAGTAGACCGTACACACAGCTTCAATGGAGGGACTGAGAGCTCTCGGACTGAATATAAAATATCTTAAACTGTGTTCTGAAGATGAACGGAGGTCTCACGGGTTTGGAACGACATGAGGGTGAGTTATTAATGACATAATTTAGATTTTTGGGTGAACTATCCCTTTAAATATGGAAAAAGTCAGATTTTTATGATATGTCACCTTTAAAGTAAAATGTTAACTATGACTGAATATCTGATAAAGCATTTGATAAGAAATTAAACCACATTTGATGAATTTTGTCCAATTTCACTGCTTTCAAACCACAGTATGAGGATGAATTGCCTTCACTTGCACTGATAAAAAGCTCCTGAGGTAAATAAGTGTAATAGTTAGATATCCAAATAAATACAGTATATACTGCATTACCAAATCTGCATCTACACTTTGGTTCAAATCATCAGCATGTGTTTTAGTCCACTAAAATGAAGAATGAATAAAGATCAAACATTCATGGTAGATAGCATATTTGTTTTTCTAAAGATATTTAGATAATAAATTATATTAAGTCCATTTTAGATATAATTTTTATGAAATATTACAGTAATTATGACAGTAACTGAAAATGTATAATTTACATATACAACATATCATCCAGCAGCAGTTAAAATTTGGAGGAGTCTGTAAGATTATATTCACAGCAGTGGCAACCACAGACCACAGCATTTCTGAGAGCTGAAATACTACGAAAGACCCAAGTGACTGTACATTTCAGCAGTACTTATGCTGTGATCAAAAACTCTATCTACAATTTGCTCATTTCACCATGCTGATTTTTGAAAAGTTGTCTTTTTTTTCCACACAGTATATCAGTGCATGATAACAAAATCATAATCATAAGATTTATTGGATTATGCTTATAATGTCAATTTCATGTCCTAGGTTTTGTTTTCTCTGTTTCCATTGCTCCCATTTGCATTTGTATTTATATGCCATATGTGTTTAGCATATATACTGTACCTTATGTGTTTTGGTTCTCTTTGGTCGATTCTCATTAATATTTAGTTGAGTGTGGTGGTAAATTTCTGCCCTACACAGACAAAAGACCTTAACTCGCTAGAGTGTGAAACTGAGAAAAATGACTTTAAAGATTTTTTTATTTGTCCAGCCAAATTACTTATAGCTAGGACACTGGGAATTTGGCAATTAGATATTTTAGTAATGAAAATGATCTACATTAAAAAAAATTGTGAGCTAAAATTAGATTTTTACCCCTATTGTGAAATTACTGTATTACCTTTAAAATTACCTTTGCATTGTCTGCAAAAAGTGAGAAGTCAAATCTAGGCAAAAGCCAGTAACTTCCACACTGTCAATATTTGGTTGCTGATCACCATTTACAAAATCGTTATAGTAACACCCGTGTAAAATCTAATGATAATGGGATGTCTCATAGTCTGTGTCTGGGTGACAGTATTAATTGTTTTTTTGACTGTCACCTTTATTTATACAGCGCTTTTAGCAAAATATATTTTGACAAAGCAACTGAACAGCATTAAATAGGAAAACAGTTTGTCAATAAAGCAAAAAGGCAGTTCATCACTGAATTCAGTGATGTCATCATCCAGCTCAGATCAGTTTAAATAGTATGTGTGCAATCAACTCAATAATATCGCTGGAAATTAAGTGTCCACAACTAAGCAAGTCAGAGGCTACAGCGGCAAGGAACCAAAACTCCATTGGTGAAAGAATGGAGAAAAAAACTTGGGAGAAACCAGGCTCAGTAGGGGGGCAAGTTCTCCTCTGGCCAGACGAAATCAGCAGTTCACTTCCAGGGTGCAGCAAAGTCACATTGTACAGAAGAATCTTCCTGTGGTCTTGTCCCGGTGGCCATCTAGGAGACATGGTCTTGACTGTGGATATGTTTCTGGGGCTCATCTAGTTGTCCTGGTCTCCACTGACATTCAGGGCTTTAGAGGTCCTCTCTTGGTGCAGATCCACCATCTGGGCTGGATATGTATAGGATCTGGGTGACTGCAGTGACCATCTGATCTGGATACAGACTGGATCTGGTGGCTATGGTGACCTTGAAATAAGAGAGAAACAGACTAATATTAGCGCACAGTAAATGCCATTCTTCTAAAGATGTAGCAAGTACATTATGTGTTATGGTAAATGTTCTGGTTTTCCTAATTAATGCAGCCTAAAAATCCTTTAACGGATTTGAATATTAGAAATGTGTAAGTGTGTTATGTGTAAGCCAGGTTAAAGAGATGGGTCTTTAATCTAGATTTAAACTGACAGAGTGTGTCTGCCTCCCGAACAATGTTAGGTAGCTTATTCCAAAGTTTGGGCACTAAATTGGAAAAGGATCTGCCGCCCGCAGTTATCATATTGCCAGAGTTTTGAGAATAGAGTGGATGTGGAGGACTAGAGTGCAATAAGAGCTCGCTCAAATACTGAGGTGGTAAACCATTCAGAGTTTTATAAGTAATAAACAAAATTTTTAAATCTTTTTCGATGTTTGATAGGGAGCCAGTGCAGTGTTGACAGAACCAGGCTGATATGGTCATACTTCCTGGTTCTAGTAAGAACTCTAGCTGCTGCATTTTGGACTAGCTGGAGTTTGTCTATTAAGCTTGCAGATCAACCACCAAATAAAGCTTTACAATAATCTAACTTTGAGGTTGATTTGCATGAATTTGCATGAGCTTGATGAATGCATGAATTACCGTCTCTGCATTTGACATTGAGAGCATAGGTCATAATTTAGATAGATTTTTTTAGATGTAAAAAATGCAGTTGACTAACTGATGACGAAGAATTGACAGAGCAGCCATCAAGTCTTAGACAATGTTCTAGGTTACTAAATGCAGAGTTTTTAGGTCCCACTTTTTTTTTAGTCCCTCTTTTTTTTTGGTCCCACTTTTTTTTTAGTCCCTCTGTTTCTTTTTTTTCAGAATTTAGCAGTAAGAAATTACTCCTCATCCAGGTTTTTATATCGACTATGCATTCCATTATTTTTTCAAATTGGTATGTTTCTCCGGGCCGCGAAGAAATATAGAGCTGAGTATCATCAGCATAACAGTGAAAGCTAACACCGTGCTTCCTGATGATATCTCCCAAAGGTAACATGTAAAGCGTGAAAAGTAACGGGCCTAGTACTGAGTCTAGGCACTAACGCAGCACTATGATCCAATAACACTAATAGAGAGATACAACCATAATCACATGATAATAGCAGGTAATTTGTAACTCTAAGGAGAGCAGTCTCGGCACTATGATACGGTCTAAATCCTGACTGCAAATCCTCACAGATAACATTTTTCTCTAAGAAGAAACATAATTGTGAAGATACTGCCTTTTCTAGTATCTTGGACAGAAAAGGAAGATTTGATATCAGTCTGTAATTAACTTTGGGTTTTAATTGTGTTTTTAGGAGCTTAGATCATATCATTTACAAGAAGTTCTTTTGTAGAAAGAGACCTGATATTCAATAAGACAAGCTTCAAATATGTCTTGACCCCAAAAAATTCTAACAAAAGGTTTCTCAGTGGTTTACAGTAGTATCAAATGAACTTAAAAACATATTAAAAGTTTACCAAAGTTTGACTCCAAGAAAGGCCCCATTTTGTGGCCCCAAAATGGCAGCCGCCAGGTCCTTAAAATCACCATTACTCCTTTGTATTCCTCCTAGACCAGAAATATTGGTGCCTGATACATGTTTTGGCCATGTAATATTCTAATTAGCATATTTGCATGATAGATAAGTGATTAAAAGTATAATTATATATTAAAGCAATTGGTTACAAGCATATTTATGGGAAAAATAAGTACAATTTCCCTCAAGTACAGGTACATGTAAAAAAAAAAAAATTTGAATATCATAGAAAAGTACTTTATTTTTTGTCTTGAATCATTGCACACAAACTGAAATATTTAAAGCGTTTTTTGTTTGAGTTCTGATGGTAACGACTTACAGCTGCAGTATCTCAAAAAAATTTAATATTTTCTCAAAGATCAATAATAAAAAAAAGGTTTACAAAACAGAAATGTTCAAGATCTCCAAAGTAGGTTTAATTATGCACTCAATACTTGGTTGGGGCTCCTTTTGCAATTACTGCCTGTGGCACTGCAGGTTGCTTTGATAGTGGCCTTCAGCTCCTCTGTATTGTTTTTCAGATGTTACTTATCTTCCTCTTCACAATTCCCCATAGATTCTCTGTGAGGTTCAGGTCAGGTGAGTTGGCTGTAAACACAGTAATATCAAACACAGTAATATCATGGTCAGCAAACCACTTGGAAGTGGGTTTGGCACTGTGGGTAGGTGCTAAATTCCTGCTGCAAAATTAAATCAGCATCTCCATTAAGATTGTCAGCAGATGGAAGCATAAAGTGCTCCAAAATCTCCTGGTAGATGGCTGCATTGACTTTGGACTTGATAAAACACAGTGAACCAACACCAGCAGACTTCACGGCACTCAAATCATCACTGACTTCAGAAACTTCACACTGGACTTTAGATTCTGTGCCTCTCCAGTCTTCCTCCAGACTCCAGACCTTGATTTCCAAATGAAATGCAAAATTTACTTTCATCTGAAAAGAGGACTGTGGACCACTGAGCAACAGTCCAGTTCTTTTCCTCCTTACCCCAGGTGAAATGCTTCTGATGTTTTTTCTGGTTCAGGAGTGGCTTGGTTTTAGGAATGTGACAGCTGTAGCCCTTTTCTTGAAGATGTCTGAGCGTGATGACTCTTAATGCACTGACTCCGGCTTGTGAAGGTCCCCCAAGTTCTTGAATCAGCTTTTCCTGACAATCTTCCCAAGGCTGAAGTCATCCCTATTGCTTGAGCAACTTTTCCTACTACACTTTTTACTTCCAGTCAATTTCCTATAAATACATTTTGATACAGCACTCTGTGAACAGCCAGTCAGTAGTCTTTCCCATAATTGTGGTTGCATGTTCTGAACTAGCCCAGGAGGGACCCAGTATTTATACTCATAATTAATAAAACTAATCAGAAAGTGACGTGACATTCAGCCAAGTATGGTGACCCATACTCAGAATTTGTGCTCTGCATTTAACCCATCCAAAGTGTGCACACACACACCGTGAACACACACCCGGAGCAGTGGGCAGCCATTTATGCTGCGGCGCCCGTGGAGCAGTTTTGGGGTTCGGTGCCTTGCTCAAGGGCACCTAAGTTGTGGTATTGCCAGCCTGAGACTTGAACCCACAACCCTAGGGTTAGGAGTCAAACTCTCTAACCACTAGGCCACGATTTCCCCACGACTTCCTTTAAGGGCTTCCCCACTTCCCCAATCAAGCTCAAAATGGAATATTCAAATTTTTTGAGATACTGATTTTTTTCCCCCTAAGCTGTAAGTCGTAACAAACAGAATTAAAACTAAAAACTCTTAAAATATTTCTGTTTGTGTACAATGAATCTAGAATACACAAAAGTTTACTTTTTTGAATTAAATTACAAAAAATAAAGAACTTTTATTTTTTAAGTAGTCAAGGATGAATTTTGCTTGAGCAAAATGGTATACACTGTGCTGCCAACAACATTTCAATGAGTCAAGCAATATCAAATGTCAGTATTCTCTTCCACCATCTTCTGAATTGCTGAAAATGGTGAATTTAGTTTTGTTGGGTTTAGTATAATGCCACCTTTATTGTCAAAAACATCTATAGAGGATGCATTACATATGTATTACCTTATTCAAATTGAAATGAGTGACCATTTTAGAGGGTTCACACACAGGCCTCTGTTCGGGCTAATTCAGGGTTGTTTATGATCAAAGTTATACAACTCCAATTTAAGTTACTTTTGGGTGCAATAACTTTTACATTGAATGTAAAGTCTGTGTTTTAGCAAAAAAACACATACTGAGTAGGAGTTACATTACATAGGCTAAATTGTTTACATCTCTGGTTCACCCCAAACAATGATAAAACCTTACAGTATTCTCACAAAATCATGTATTCCATAAGTATGTAATCATGTCAGTGCAATTAAGACAGGTCCAATGGATTCATAGACCCAGAAAACATGGGGTTAGACACCAAGATTACTTGACTAAGTCAAATAATGAAGGATTTAGGATATTTTAAGGGCTTCCTGCCCATCTTGGATACCATCTTGAAAATTACACCTTTCTAGTGGTCAAACTTTGGTAAACTTTTAGTATGTTATTAAGGACACCTAATACTACAAAAAAAAAACACCTGAGAGACCTTTTGTTAGAATTTTTTTAGGGTTAGGTGTTATTTTTTTCATATATGAAGCCGCCTAATGGTCCTCCCTGTTGTAACGCAATGTGCACACATAAGCTTTAAACAAACTCAGTGCTGACTGGTCAACATTATTACACTTCAGTTCAACAGAGCATCTCCTTTTTTTTTTTTTTTTTTTTTTTTTTTTTTTTTTTTTGCAACAGACCAGTATAAATAGGCCTAATAAATAAACCAAAAATGCTGGTACATGTAGTTAAATATGGAAATAAACAAAACTCAGACAATTCAACAATCTTTTAATTCAACAATTAACACATGCTATATTTTAAGGAGTCCCTATATACAGTACTGTTCACTATTATTGGCACCCTTGGTAAATATGAGCAAAGGCAGCTGTGAAAATAAATCTGCATTGTTTATCCTCTTGATATTTCCTTAAAATTTACAAAATTCTAAACTTTCATTGAAGTAAAACAATTGAAATTTGGGGGCAAAAATCTCATTGTGAAATATATGTTTTTTCTGGTTCATGTTGGCCACAATTATTGGCACCCAATTATTGCAACATCTTTTCCTGAGATAACAGCTCTGAGTTTTTCTTATAATGACGGAAGAATTTGGAGAATACCTGATAAGAGATCATTCCTTCATGCAGAATCTCTCCAAATCCTTCAGAATCACAGCTCCATGTTAGTGCTTCTTTTCAGTTCACCTCACTCATTTTCTATAGGCTTCAGGTCAGAGGAGTGGGATGGCCATGGCAGAAGCTTCATTTTGTGCTCAGTGTCACATTTTTGTGTTGATTTTAATATTTGTTGGATTAGAGTCAGGTTTAGATTTTTTTATTTTTTGGTATCTGATTGAATACATTATGCCATGTATCTGAACATGCTGTCCAGGACCTCAGGCTGTAATGCTAGCCCACAACATTATAGATCCAGCAGTATATTTAATCCTGTGTCATGCTACGCTGCAGAAAGCAACACAGAGTCGAGAAT
Source organism: Carassius carassius (assembly GCF_963082965.1). Classification (NCBI taxonomy): domain Eukaryota; kingdom Metazoa; phylum Chordata; class Actinopteri; order Cypriniformes; family Cyprinidae; genus Carassius; species Carassius carassius. Next base: position 26,026,709 of record NC_081757.1, on the reverse strand, counting down.
AATCACGAGAGTCTTTATTAATCAAACACAGGGGTAAATCCAACATGGAACACAGGAGGAAAACACACATACTGACTTGTAGACCCGACAAACACAGACTGAACAGACTAGGACCTTTATACATAAGATAATTGGGGAAAAACAGGTGAGAAGAAAGACTAAATTAACGGGGACATGGAACACATGAGGAAGAAACTAGACACACCTGGAATCAAATCAACCAACCACGGGAGACAGGGTCACAGGGGCAAAAGCACACATAATGAGTCCAGGGGTATGACCCCCTGGATATGGGATACTTTTTATCCCTGTTTATACTAAACCCATCTGGGGGTTTGTCGCTCAAAAGCTAATTTTTTAGTTTCATCTGACCAAGTCAGAGCCATTTGATGTTCCAGTTGTGTCTTACAACTGAATATGCTGGAGTTTTTGGATGAGCAAGGAGAATTTTTCTTGAAACCCTCCCGAACCCCAAGTCTCAACTAATCTCTGCAATTCTCCAGCTGTGATTCTTGGACAGTCATTGGGAACTCAAACTCTCCTCCTCACTGTGTATTAGGACGATATAGACATATTGTCACAGTGTCTGGGTTGTGTTCCCTGGGTTTCCACTAGATGTCCTCCTTTCCCATGGTGTCTGTCACTTTATGAACTGTCTGTTCCCTTATTTGGTCACCTTCCTCCTTGTTTGGGTTAATTGATTAGTCCCCACCTGTCTCCAGTTCCCTCATTACCTTCTGTGTATTTATACCCGGTCTGTCTGAGTATGTGTCATGGAGTCCTTGTTTAATGTTAATTCATGTCCGTCAGTTCTTGCCCTTGCCTTGTCTTCTTGTTTGGTTTATGTTTGGATGGATGTTTTTGGTTTCGACTCATGCCTGGACTGTTTACCCTTTGGATTTGCCCTTTAATAAAGTCACATACCTGCACTTGGATCTCTCCGTGTTTCTTGTAACACCGAACGTGACAGAAGGACTCCGACCACACAAGATCCAGCGGTATGTCGTTTTTCCGTTCCCCAGCCAAGATGGCGGAGCGGCGAACCAAGTACCTTCGGTTGATCGCCCTCCGCCAAGAGGGCAATGAAGTGGGGGCCCTGGCTCAGGTGTTCTGGTCCCTGGCCAAGGGCATGGGCTACAACGATGCGGCCCTCAAGGACTATTTTAATGGCAGGCTGGATGATCCAGTGTCTCAGGAGGAGATGGCGCGGTTAGAGACACTGGAATTCTGGGAATTTGTGCGCTACCTGCGGCATCGGCTTCGGTGGGATGCCCCAGCCACTTCTGTCTCTTCCGGCAGGGTGGTCGTCAGCCCAGCACCACTGCCCAGGATGGCAACCAGCCAAGCGCCACAACCCAAGATGGCTGCCAGTCCAGCACCACTGCCCAGGATGGCTGCCAACCTAGCGCCACAGCACAAGATGGCCGCTAACCCAGCGCCAATGCCCAAATTGGCCACCGTTCCAGCGCCACAGCCCAAGATGGCCGCCAGCCCAGCGCCAATGCCTAAATTGGCCACCGGTTCAGCTCCACAACCCAAGATGGCCGTCAGCCTAGCGCCACAGCACCAGATGGCCGTCAGTCCAGCGCCACAGCACAGGATGGCCATCAGTCCAGCGCCACTGCACAAGATGGCCGCTAACCCAGCGTCAATGCCCAAATTGGCCACCGGTCCAGCGCCACAGTACAAGATGGCCGCCAGTCCAGCGCCACAACCCCAGATGGCCGCCAGCCCAGCAGCACAGTACAAGATGGCCGCCTGTCCAGAGTCATGGCCCAAGATGGCTGCTTGCCCAGCGCCGCTGCACAGGATGAGAGTCTCAGCTGACCCTCCGGAGTCGATTCAGGTGCCAGTTGACCCTCCGGAGTCGAGTCAGGTGCCAGTGAACTCTCCAGAGTCGAGTCAGGTGCCAGTGAACTCTCCAGAGTCGAGTCAGGTGCCAGTGAACTCTCCAGAGTCAGGGCTAGTCACCGCTGATCCTCCAGAGTCAGGGCTAGTCACCGCTGATCCTCCAGAGTCAGGGCTAGTCACCGCTGACCCTCCAGAGTCAGGGCTAGTCACCGCTGACCCTCCAGAGTCAGGGCTAGTCACCGCTGACCCTCCAGAGTCAGGGCTAGTCACCGCTGACCCTCCAGACTCAGGGCTAGTCACCGCTGACCCTCCAGAGTCAGGGCTAGTCACCGCTGACCCTCCAGAGTCAGGGCTAGTCACCGCTGACCCTCCAGAGTCAGGGCTAGTCACCGGTGACCCTCCAGAGTCAGGGCTAGTCACCGGTGACCCTCCAGAGTCAGGGCTAGTCACCGGTGATCTTCAAGGACTGAGTCAAGTCACCGGTGATCTTCAAGGACTGAGTCAAGTCACCGGTGATCTTCAAGGACTGAGTCAAGTCACCGGTGATCTTCATGAGCAGTGTCAGGCCAGCACCGGTGATCTTCATGAGCAGTGTCAGGCCAGCACCAATCTTCTGGAGTCCAGTAAGGACACCAGGGAATTACCAGAGTTTCGTCGTTCCGTTGGTCCAGCCGCACGGAGGTCTGCTCCGCCTTGGGGAGGTCTGGTCCGGACCACACGGCTGTGGTGGTCTTCTGCTCCGCCCTGGGGGCCTTCTGCCCTGACCCCACGGTTGTGGTGGTCTTCTGTTCCGCCCTGGTGGGCGCCACGTGATGTCCTTATGGACTTATTTTTTGTGTTTCTTGTTTCCTGTTGTGTTTTCTGTCGGTTCCCCTCTGTTAGTCTGGCCCTCCGTCCCTCCTCCTGGACCTCCTCCGGTCCTCCTCCCTCCTGGTCTCCCTGTTTTGTGTTTACACTTCTGGTGTCTGTTTCCCATATTTCCTTTCTGGCCCTCCGTCCCTCCCCCTGAGCCTCCACCTGTCCGCCTCCCTCCTGGTCTCTGTTTTGTGTCATGTCGTGGAGCGTCTGGGAGCCGCTCCGTAGAGGGGGGGTACTGTCACAGTGTCTGGGTTGTGTTCCCTGGGTTTCCACTAGATGTCCTCCTTTCCCATGGTGTCTGTCACTTTATGAACTGTCTGTTCCCTTATTTGGTCACCTTCCTCCTTGTTTGGGTTAATTGATTAGTCCCCACCTGTCTCCAGTTCCCTCATTACCTTCTGTGTATTTATACCCGGTCTGTCTGAGTATGTGTCACGGAGTCCTTGTTTAATGTTAATGTTAATTCATGTCCGTCAGTTCTTGCCCTTGCCTTGTCTTCTTGTTTGGTTTATGTTTGGATGGATGTTTTTGGTTTCAACTCATGCCTGGACTGTTTACCCTTTGGATTTGCCCTTTAATAAAGTCACATACCTGCACTTGGATCTCTCCGTGTTTCTTGTAACACCGAACGTGACACATATGTCTTCTTTTTGGAAGATTTGTAACATCTTTAGTTGACTGGAACCTCTTAATATTTGCCCTGATGGTGAAAAAGGGGATTTTCAATGCTTAAGCTCTTTTCTTACAGCCATTTCTATTTTGTGAATCTCAATAATCATGTTCTGCACATCAGAACTATATTTTTTTTGGTTTTCCTCCTTGTGATGGATGATTAAAGGGTATTTGGCCTTTGTGTTCCTCATATTTATATGTCATCAGGAAGCCATGGCTGGACAATTTCATGCTCTTAGTCATGCTCTTAAAAAAATTTATATCAATGGTAATATACTTCAGAGATATTTTACTCAAAATCATTTCTAGGGGTGCCAACAATTGTGGCCAACATGCATTGGAGAAAAACAGTTATTTCATCATGAGATTTTCTCCCCACTATCAATTGTTTTACGTTAATGATACGATATAATTTTTAGAATGAAAGATCAAAAGGATAAACAATGCAGATTTATTTGCACAGCCACCTTTGCTCATATTTAGCAAGGGTGCCAATAATAGTGGAGGGCACTGTATCATATAAAAGGCATTACCATTACCACATCTACTGTACACTCTGGTTCAAAACATCAGAATGTTTACTGACGTGTTTTGTTGTTGTTGTTTTTTAAACATTCCTGTTGTATAACAGATTTGTTTCCAAAGACATTTAGATAATAAATGACCATTTTAGCAATCATTTTTGTGAAATATTACAGTAACTATGACAGTAACATAACACAAAAACATATCATCCAGCAGCGGTTAACATTTAGAGGGGTCTATAAGATTATGTTCAAAAAGATTCCGGCAGTGGCAACCACAGACCACAGCACTTCTGAGAGATGAACTGCTGTGAAAGAAGTGACTATGCAATTCAGCAGAATTTATGCTGTGATCAAAAAGAGTAAGAGATATAATGTGCATGACAAGGGCCAAATGTCTGTGGCTTCTTCAATTTGATTTTGCAAGACTGGGGAAGATCCCACCCAAAGTGTGTGACGATGAGGACATTTCCCTCTTTTTTCAGTCCTTATGAGTGCTGAATGTCAAAGCAAAGGTATAGATTAAATGATTTTCTTTACTGTTGCCAAACAACTTCATGGTGTCAGTTTGCACACCTTCACCACAATGCGAGGCAATTACAGCACTTGGCTGCATGGAACATTGATTATGCAATATAGGTTTGAACAACTCTTTGAGGACATACTTGCCTGTCACTGCCAGATTGCCAATGGCATTTCCTCCTGCTGCTTGTCAGGGTGGAATGTATTGATTCAGTTTAATAGTTTAAATTTACTGTGGCTGGTTCTGTCTTCTGCTGCCAGCTGCACAGCGTGTCATGTTCTCCAACCTTTGCACCATATGAACGTACACATTTTCAGACACAACACGCTTTGAAAAACACACCCTTATTTCCAGATAAGTGTCTACAATCAAATTAATTGTTGAAGGGCAAAATAAATAAATAGAGGAATGCTGAAGAAAGGCTGATACTTCGACAACATGTTGGCTAGGCTGTACTGGATAGCATGTATGTATGAATATAAATGTAGCATATAGGCCTTCATGCTGAAGGTCAGTGCTGGAGACCAGAGGGCCTGTAACACTTGCATTGGAAGGAGGCTATATTTGACTTTAAAGAGCCAAATGAGAGGAAAGGAATCTTGGGTCGAGTCCAACTATAACATTAGTCTTCATTAACATTAGTCCATTTGTCCTTTTTCCACTCTCTGTGCTTACATTTAAAAAAAAAAAGATTTGCTTGCAATAGAACAGACCATGGATAATAGGTTTGTTGGGAAAAGTCTAAGAAAAATTAAAAGATTGATCTTTTAGCAAGAAATTTCTCAAGCTAATGCAAAACAGTAGCTGTTGACACTAATGCCTTGGATATTGTGAGCCCCTTTAAGCAAGAAGTTGTGGCCTAGTGGTTAGAGAGTTTGACTCCTAATCCTAATGTTGTGGGTCTCAGGCCAGCAACACCACGACTGAGGTGCCCTTGAGCAAGGCACCGAACCCCAAACTGCTCCCTGGGTGCCGCAGCCTAAATGGCTGCCCACTGCTCCGGGTGTGTGTGTGTGTGTGTTCACTGCTGTGTGTGTGCACTTTGGATGGAATTCTGAGTATGGGTCACCATACTTGGCTGTATGTCATTTCACTCACCTAAAGGTCCCATGTATCATCTCTGATTCAGATTAACTGACTCAGACCATTCTGACCAATGTATACAGCCCAAATCTGATGTTAAAAGTTCATACAAACATGCTATCATGCTCTAGAACATTCCTCAAAAACTGCGGGCAGAGTTTGTACACATTACACAAAATGTTGGTGGAAGCCTGCTGATGCCAGCAGAAAGAAATTCATCAAATGTACGTAAATGTTTTGGTAACCTGAACCTCAAAGGCTTTTGCATCACAAGGCATATTTTGTCAATTTGGTTTTGTTTGTTTACAGAGGTTTCAAACTAGTTTCAGGCCCCATTTAATTATGGCATTTATAAATGCGAGAACATGAGTGTTATTCCCTTGCTTTTCGCTAATGATGGCATCGAACAGACGTTCTTTATGTTTGAGCTGTGTGAACATCTTCTTCTGTTCAGCTGTAATGGTTCTGATAATATTCCAATAATTGTCTCTCCTTTCTGTTTAGAGTGTGGGCTTTGCCATTCCTAGTAGTCAGTGCCCCATACTTGGGAACATCAGGTCTGTTTTTTAAATTCTTTTTAAAGAAAATCCTCTAACGAGAAGGACGGGTTCTCTTTAAGAGCCCCGCTGGTCTGCTTCTTGGAAGCCCTGGGTTACAGCGCTGCCTCCCTGTTTGGCTTCCTCGAGCATCTGGGGGTCAGGGAGGGGTTCTTGGAGAAGGAGAAGGGGGTGGGGGGCAGTAATCCCAGAGAGAAGGAATAATAACAACATGTGCATTTATATCCTTGTGTAGAGAGTGGGATTTATCTAATACAGACCACCTCAGATCCTTCTGCTCTTCTGTCTTATTAACGTCCCTTCCTTTGATCATTTGAACATTTTGACCTGTTTTAAGTGCCATACCATTTTGCCTTTTAATATTACAATAAAAAAATCAAAACTGAATTTCACATCCTGACACTTTACAATAAGATTTAAATAAATCACATTTGTTATTGCATTATGAACTAACCATTTTTACGCTCAACACGACTCTCGTTAGACAAAAAATACAAATACAAATTCTGAAGGAAAATTTGAACAATAATTTATAACTGGTCGCAGCAGTGAGGCTGTCAATTAATAAAGTGATTACTGTTTCTTCACAAAAGTCAGTGTACTGAACTTCATGTATTGAAGCCTCTTCTGTTGATATCGGTCCTGTAACAAATGACACCCCAATCCCTTGAGTCCAAAATTTCATGATGTAATGCTGCTTTCTGTTCAATCTGTTCTTACTCCAAAGGTGTCTGGTAATTATAATAAAAAACTTGCCTCACAATATCATTATGATGACAGTTATACCCCAGAATATAATTTCATGATGGTAAAATTCCCATGCCTTCATGTCAGTAATAATGGCAAATGTTTCTCAATAAAAGTCATGATTTTACCTGCATGCAGCAATAATAATGCCTTTTGAAAATATGTGACTAATGTTATGGTGCAATATGATTTTGAATAGCCATAGTCGTAGCTGGGCACTGTGCATAGATGCCGAGTGGTGCACCGGCATGTATACAAAAGAATGTGTTAAAATCTTAAAGATGTGGTACAGAAAAATTGTAAAGACACATTGTTGTAAAGTTTTGCTTTGCTGATGTTTAAGGACTCCTTTCAGGGGAAGGGCTCTGATAGTGATGGCATGCAGAGTGATATACTTTATGAATCTTAACCTGCCAAATTGGCTGTGTTCTTATGCATTTCCCGTGATGGTTGATTTTCACCCACGTTTGGTGGTTGGCGGGTGTTGTCACTGGTGCGATTTATAGTCCAAAAAAATTAACAAATTGAACCTTATCTTGATTTTATCTTGAGTTTGGTTTGCTTGCTTCACACCCCAGAGAACAAATTCCTTAATTCAGCCAGAGTATGTAAAATCTGTCATATCTGTCACAAAACTGGAATGATCAAAATGTTGCACATTTTCAGTTCTTACCACATCGTTAACATGTCAAACATTATGATGCTGAATAAGAACTGGAGTTGGAGAAAGGTCAAATCCGGTGCAGTTTACCAAAGCATACTTGACCGTTCCTTCATCGAAAAATTGAGCTCTGTCATGCGAATGGGTGTGAGTTTTCTTTTGCCAAACTGTTATGAAAATGAATGCACGTGGACTACTCAGAAAGTCTGAGTATCCAGAATTCATCTGGCCCCGAGCCAGCTTGTACAGCTGTGCTTACCCTTGTTGTGAGGTAAAGCCACTCGGATCATGTGGCAGGGTGTGGACTGGTTGACCCGTGGTCCTAACAACCCAAGAGCAGCCAGCCAGCAGGGCTTCCATCCTCCATGTCCCTAATCACCAAGTTCCTTTCCAACAGCAACCTACACTATGGAATTGCAGGGCAGCAAAAATAATAATAGCTGTTTTTCCCACTCTGAAAGAGGAGCCTAGCATGAGATTAGGTGATGGGAGAGTAAAGTGATCACAGAGACTCTGGTGCTCTGTTTTTCTTACCCTTGTAATGTATGTACACCCTTAGACCTGTGCTTCCCCTCCCTGACCTAATTCTCAGATGGCAGAAAGGAGGGGGTAGGAAGTAAAGGAGAGCAATGCTAGGTCACAGAGTACAGACCGAGAGCGACTCAGGCGACCAATATGTGATGAAAACGTCTTGTGTAAAGAGATGGGATGGGCTGGTGTGAAAGAAGAGATTTGCAGACACGGAAAAGATAAGCAGAGTTCTCCTAGGTTTCCACAAGACGCTTCACCTCACATGACCCTGAGAACCGATCTTGGGTCGATTAGCTGCCTATCGCCTCATGCATCGTCTCAGTCATTTGTGGCCTCCATCCAGGCTGTTTTGTTGCAGATCTCCTCATATGTTTTGCAACCAGTTTAGGGCAGACTGGCCTGACAGATGCATTAGTGCCGTCCCCTTTCTGTCCCTTCCCTGGGAAGAACGGGAAAGTGACGATGACATATTTAATCCATTAAAGGGGAAAGATGTTTACGGAGAACGCAGACAGGAGTGCTGTCAAAACTGCGTATGTCAGTGCTCACGCTCATATACGGAGCCAGACAACTTGACGATAGGCAAGTCCTGGGAGATGGAATTCAGTGTGAGGCCACACGCCTTATTTGGAATCATCTAGTACTCTGGTTCAGCAAGAAAACGTGAAGAACGTGAGGATAAAAGGAAGAAAATGTTTATTTGCGGTGCTTAGATCCCCAAGCGGTGATATAAGGTGGGGAAGCATTCCAGCAGAATGAGAGATCGTAGGTCAACAAAAGAACATGATGGACAGTGTCCAACGGTTTTACAACTCTGTCAGTGATGCAGGCACAACAAACTGTTTAGGCAAAAAGCATACTAGGTGGCAAATATAAAAATCTGCTAATGAATACTAATGGTTATGAATGTTTGAACAGCATGATGAAGGAAAAACTGAGGACAAGAAAAACAAAGCAGTGCGAGAATATTAATGTTTGGAGCTTACAGAAAATGTTTTCAGTAGAGGAGAGCATACAGCAGTTGTGTTTTGATGAACTTATATGATATAAACAAAACCATTTCTGTTAATGACATCTGGAAATGTAAAGAGGCTTTCTGGGATCTCATTCCCCCTTCTAAAATTTTGTTTCGAGTGTTGAGCCGATCTACAGAGCAAGTGAGAAATTATGAAGGTTTATTGGATAGGTACATTATAAAATAGGAGGCCAGGTTAAATATGGTCCACTGGGAGCTGCAACACTTTAAAATGGTTCAAGATTGCATTTGGAGACTCTTAAATGTCTGAGAATGTTGTGGTTTTGCTGTTTAATGAACTTAACATCTTGCTCTACTTCAGGCAGATTTGAGGAAGTGCAGAAAAGTAGAGTGTGACAGACACTTTCTCACTGCTCTGAAGAAATATGGAAAAACAATGAGTTTACCTCTGGCTGCTGGCAGCGAAGAACCCATGTGGCCCATGAGAGAAAAGTAAAGGTTACAAATAGCCCTCAGAATTAACCCAGTCCTTAAGTTAACCATTTCATGGTTAAGCTAGGCCCAGATCCCTCTCTCTCTGATTTGTCTCTATAATCAAGCAGCAAATTCCTTTGAATTCATTAAAAGCATTTAAATGACTACTGTCAGAGATATGTTTTAAACTGATGACAGCAAACTAGTGTAAGTAAAGTATGAGCATCTGTAACCTCCACTTTGAAAAATGCCTCTTTGTGTTAAACGCTAGTGTGGTATTCCTTAATTCTTTAGGTTTTTGTTGAATAAAACTCTTGGTTAACTCTAACCCAGTTTTATTCAATAAAAATGTACAATATCTTATGCAAAGACAAACATACACATGTAAAACACTGTTGATGGGGCTAAGGGATACTATAAGAATGTAAATGTATGCAGACAAAAGACAAAAGACAAAAGAACATTAATGGGAGGAAATAGAGTGTCTTACTCAGGACAATGGCAGGCATAAAATATGTGAACAATTCACTAATTGCTAAGTCTTTACTTTGATTTGAATTCTGACTGCTTCAAAGGAAAATAACCACGTCATTTTCATGCAGCTTCTGGCATCTTAGCAGCACCAGTGCACTGGATTGTGTAATAGCAGTGACTTGGGATGTCTTTGATGATGGGTCGACACACACATACACACACATACACACACACAAAATATGTTAACACTTTCAATGAAGCCCGTATTTATAATACATTATAAAGGTATTCTTAAGGCATTATAACATACACGCACACACACACACTGTGAACACACACCCGGAGCAGTGGGCAGCCATTTATGCTGCGGCGCCCAGGGAGCAGTTGGGGGTTCAATGCCTTGCTCAAGGGCACCTAAGCCGTGGTATTGAGAGTGGAGAGAGAACTGTACATGCACTCCCCCCACCTACAATTCCTGCCGGCCCGAGACTCGAACTTACAACCTTTCAAGTGCGAGTCCGACTCTCTAACCATTAGGACACGACTTCCCCCTAGTCATATATAAGTCATATCTTGCCATTTTCCTGATGCTATTTTACTTAAAGCGGTCAAACTTCACTTATGAGTAGTAGTAATAATATTAATAATAACATTTTTTTTCTGTCAAACAGCCTTAAGATCAGATGAATATGTAATATGACAGATTTGCTTTGAACTATTTTTATTGTAATATCAGTTCTTTAGACAGCTGTGTGATAGGTAACTCTGCAACTACATATCAGCTAGCAGTCATTGGAGTATTAGTATGTCTGCTACTGTAAATATATGCTAACACTTTATTTTGATTGCCAACCAACAGATAAACTGACTATAAGTGTTTTTGCAAGTATGTCAACGTATTCTACCAAACTAGATTCTAGAATTCTTGAGCATACTACAACCCGAATTCCGGAAAAGTTGGGACGTTTTTTAAATTTTAATAAAATGAAAACTAAAGGAATTTCAAATCACATGAGCCAATATTTTATTCACAGTAGAACATAGACAACGTAGCAAATGTTTAAACTGAGAAATTTTACACTTTTATCCACTTAATTAGCTCATTTAAAATTTAATGCCTGCTACAGGTCTCAAAAAAGTTGGCACGGGGGCAACAAATGGCTAAAAAAGCAAGCAGTTTTGAAAAGATTCAGCTGGGAGAACATCTAGTGATTAATTAAGTTAATTGATATCAGGTCTGTAACATGATTAGCTATAAAAGCTTTGTCTTAGAGAAGCAGAGTCTCTCAGAAGTAAAGATGGGCAGAGGCTCTCCAATCTGTGAAAGACTGCGTAAAAAAATTGTGGAAAACTTTAAAAACAATGTTCCTCAACGTCAAATTGCAAAGGCTTTGCAAATCTCATCATCTACAGTGCATAACATCATCAAAAGATTCAGAGAAACTGGAGAAATCTCTGTGCGTAAGGGACAAGGCCGGAGACCTTTATTGGATGCCCGTGGTCTTCGGGCTCTCAGACGACACTGCATCACTCATCGGCATGATTGTGTCAATGACATTACTAAATGGGCCCAGGAATACTTTCAGAAACCACTGTCGGTAAACACAATCCGCCGTGCCATCAGCAGATGCCAACTAAAGCTCTATCATGCAAAAAGGAAGCCATATGTAAACATGGTCCAGAAGCGCCGTCGTGTCCTGTGGGCCAAGGCTCATTTAAAATGGACTATTTCAAAGTGGAATAGTGTTTTATGGTCAGACGAGTCCAAATTTGACATTCTTGTTGGAAATCACGGACGCCGTGTCCTCCGGGCTAAAGAGGAGGGAGACTTCCAGCATGTTATCAGCGTTCAGTTCAAAAGCCAGCATCTCTGATGGTATGGGGTTGCATAAGTACATACGGTATGGGCAGCTTGCATGTTTTGGAAGGCTCTGTGAATGCTGAAAGGTATATAAAGGTTTTAGAGCAACATATGCTTCCCTCCAAACAACGTCTATTTCAGGGAAAGCCTTGTTTATTTCAGTAGGACAATGCAAAACCACATACTGCAGCTATAACAACAGCATGGCTTCGCCGTAGAAGAGTCTGGGTGCTAACCTGGCCTGCCTGCAGTCCAGATCTTTCACCTATAGAGAACATTTGGCGCATCATTAAACGAAAAATACGTCAAAGACGACCACAAACTCTTCAGCAGCTGGAAATCTATATAAGGCAAGAATGGGACCAAATTCCAACAGCAAAACTCCAGCAACTCATAGCCTCAATGCCCAGACGTCTTCAAACTGTTTTGAAAAGAAAAGGAGATGCTACACCATGGTAAACATGCCCCGTCCCAACTATTTTGAGACCTGCAGCAGAAATCAAAATTGAAATGAGCTCATTTTGTGCATAAAATTGTAAACTTTCTCAGTTTAAACATTTGCTATGTTATCTATGTTCTATTGTGAATAAAATATTGGCTCATGTGATTTGAAAGTCTTTTAGTTTTCATTTTATTAAAATTTAAAAAACGTCCCAACTTTTCCGGAATTCGGGTTGTAATACTCTAATGAGAGTTAGTTGGCATGTAGTTGCAAAGCTGCTTATAGTCGACTGATTAAGAGGACAATCAAAATAAAATGTAACCATATAAAACATTGTTGCTGTTTTTTCAGTTGGAGTATTAAACACATCAATTGCTTAACATTAGCTCCACAGGAAACACTCAAAAAACACTCAACATCTAACCACTCACAAGCTTTAGTAAGATACTGTGCAGATCTAAAATAAGCAATGTCAAGATATGATACAGTCCATTATACTGTAAATGAAGTAGATTTAATATGGTGTTCATTGTGTGTTATAAATAATCATACTCTTAAACTTATAACCGCAAATACATAAGTATTATGATGTATTATAATTGTTGTTGTGATTATTCATGAGTTGATATATACGTTTTATTATTTTTTTTAATGCATTATGCATTCATTATAATGCCTTAAGAATACCCTTATACATACCCTTATGCACACACACACACAAACACACACACACACACACACACACACACACACACACACACACACACACACACACACACATAAATAAATATATATATATATATATTTCTTTATTTATTGTTGAGCAAGATTTATCCAAGGAGAGTGTAGTTTGAAAGCATGGTTTACATTTAAAATCATATGCAGTGCTGTACATTCGTGCATTTCTATATCTGTTTCACTTTTCCACTTTGCTTCATGTTTACTTGTGAACTGTCCTATCCAACCCAGTCTCACGGCAGTTCGTGATTTGGTCACGTAATTTAATCTATTTATTCGTGGCAGGGACACGTTTATTTAGTTATTTTCGTGATTGCAGCACGTTTTTTAAATTAATGCATTTCAATTGGATGCATCTTTCGTGCATCAGCACGATACTTTCTGATTCATTAATTATTATTATTTATTTTTTTCCACAGGACAACAGAAGAAACTCACTGAAACTTAAAAAATCGGAGCTTAACTTACTGTAACAAAACTGAGCAACATACTGTATTGCTGTTGACAAAAACACATATTGAAACTTTTTTTGCTGTAAAATGCGCAATGGTTCTTTTTTTACTTTTTTTATTGATTTTTTTTTATATAGGCCTAGATTTTTTTTTAATTACAGAATTCAATATCAAGTCCTTGACACATAACTGTATTTCATTTTCACATTTAGAAACAATATAGTTTAAATAAAAAGAACAAAAAAATAAAAAAGAAATAAACTAGCAGAGATAGGCCTACAGATCTTTTTTTTTTTTTTTTAATTTAGACTCTAAAGTTAAAGGTTTTTAATAAGGTTATGGTAAAGGCTGCTTAAAAAATGTGATAGCCATACTGTCGTTGATGAGCCGCTGATCGCTGTCAGATTCTGTGACCGAAATAATATAATTAAAATAAAGAAATGAATGAATACAATGATAACATCTAAATAAATGTTGATAGATGTAGCGTTATAGTTTAAAAAATATCAATAAACAGCAAATTAACACAGCTTCGAAATAATAACCGAAAAAGACCTAAATAATAATACTACATAATTAATATACAGCGCAGCCACTCCCACCACGCGCATCACACGCTGTGCGTCAACCCATTCTCACTCCGTCAAAAACTGAAGCACGGTCAAGCGCCTCTAGCGTCACTGACATGAGATGTTTATCGCTATGAAATCACATTCAAGAAGTCTCATTCAGCACACATCGCGATACTTGCCATCAGTTTACAAGAGCCGCAGGTTGGGTGAGTAGTAGTAAATATGCTCTTTTAATGCCTGTTATAAAATGTATTCTGTCTTCTTTATTAATCAGATGAGCGCCTTATGTTTACTCTCTGTATTATATCGGTCATCCGAGGCTGTTTTTGAGTTTCATTGTGTTTAACTAAATGAACACAGCTGCTAACTAGTGTGATTAAACTCTATCTGTCACGTGACGTGCAATAGACCTGGGATCCGTTTTATATTAATTTCAGGTTCAAAGATGTAAGTTGTATTTGTAGTAAAATCATGGTAACCATGACACCTACAATAGTAGGTAAAAGCCAGTAAACAAGACATTTACCATGTTTTTTTACCACAGTAACTGTAGTTTTACCTTGGTATAGTAATAGCACAATAATCACCAAAATAACTATAGTTGTACCACTGTAATGGTAGTGTTTTAATGTGCTTTTATATGACATATTTCACAGTAATCACATTTACTGTACCATGCTTGTAATACCTTTTTTAAAAAAAAACATTTTTCCCATCTTGCAGTTCATTCATATTAGTTTATATCTTAAATATTTTGCTCACAGATCACTATTAACATTCTGTAAATAATTCTGTTTTATTTTCTTTCCCCTGAAAAGACGTAAAGGAAGCAGTCACCCCAGTCGTGTTTGTGGAGAGGTATTCCTTCAGAAATGGAGAAAGCTGCAGAGGCAGACATTTGCAGCAGTAAGTCTGTGATAGTTTGTCCCTTTTATCAAACATTCCTGCTGTTATCATTTGCACAGCATTTGTTGTTTCTTAAACTGTTGTACGGTCCAAATACCCACACTTGCCATCTTTGCACATTTCCTTTATTTGGCCCAAGTGAGCATGAAGATCACAAGTGTGTGTCGATCTTAACATGACAAAGTTCGTTTCAACTTTGCATTTTAAAATAAACTTTTAAATGTCTTTTCAATAGTCCATATTAAAGATGACAATTTAATTTTTGGTGCTTCTAATTAAGTGATAAAAAGCAGTTGCAAATGATGTACAAAATAAATATACTTTTCTGTGCACCAAGAAAATGTGCAACACTTTGTTTTACTACTAAATTATTCTCAATATCTAATTATTATTATTAATATTTCAGATACATTGGAAAGGTTTGTGTGACCTCTTGTGAGATCTCTGCAAAAAGTCTCACGATTAATTCCAAAACATGATGCATGATGGGATACACCAAGCGTTGTATAGCGCTCCGGAGCAGTATAGGAGAGGTTTAGTGTGTGTTAAGGACGCTGTGCTTTGGCATTATTAAGACCGGGTACAGTCTTGTGCATGCACTGTCACGTACACAAGCTCTCAATTGACTAAGACCTCAAGTGTGGGTATTTGGAAAGGGGAAAAGTCTTTAAAATGATCCCTAAATACAGTCGCACATCAAAGTCTTAATAATTCAGTAATTCAGTTTAACACTTGTATGATATTGTACAAGCCCCTGGACAATCTCATCTGACACTATCACAATATTGGAAAATCAGTTGCCCCACACAGTCAGAAAGTTTATATTGTTCATTGGCTTCTCATTAAATTACTTCAAATAAGCCCCATCAGTTAATGTTCCCAATATACGTGATCTCCACAAGTAGAAATACTAGTTTAATGTGACACGTGATATATATTAAATCTTTGATTAATTTGTCAGAACCAGATCAATTACACTACTGATAACAGTCCTGTTAGCATGTATTAATTTTTAAACCAACTCATAAGAATATAGCTTGCTATTAATGACTTGCTTTTAATAATGGATGCATTTAACATTTAATTATACAGCATCTTTGCAGTGGATTAGTATTTATTTGGTTCTTTTTATTTAAACTATATTGTTTCTAAATGTGAAAATGTGTTACAGTTATGTGTCAAGGACTTGATATTGAATTCTGTAATTTAAAAAAAATCTAGGCCCATAAAAAAAATAAAAATAAAAAAAAGCACCATTGCGCATTTTACAGCAAAAACAGTTTTAATATGTGTTTTGGTCACCAGTAATACAGTATGTTGCTCAGTTTTGTTACAGTAAGTTAAGCTCCGATTTGTTTTTGTTTTTTTAAGTTTCAATGAGTTCCTCTTCAGGAACTCGAGCTGCGTCGAGAACGTTTGGGGAACGCGTCCAGCGTGACGTCTCTGAATAATGTGTATAATCAGTCAAAAGGAAGGGCAAGACGTCATAGGCGGGTGACGTCAGAGACCAGGAAGCATAAAGCATGAGCGGCGAAGCCGGAAACCAGCCTAAAAGGATGAAGCAAGCGCCAGCCAGAGATGCCAGAAGTGTGGCACTGCGACGCAGCGGCTCGTTCCTTTGAGGAACCAGGGTTACATTTGTAACCTTAGACGTTCCTCTTCAGGAACTCGAGCTGCGTCGAGAACGTTTGGGGAACGAGAATGCCCACGCCGCCAGACTTTCAAATCTCTGCCTAGTGTGGAAGAGCACAGCTAAAGCAAGAGAAGGAGCCTGACAGAATTCGGGGACAACCCGTCCAATGGCCAAACTTCAGAAGGAGTGAGTCTTGACCCCCAGGAGAGGGGAGATCAGAGGACTCGAGGCTTAGGATAACATCCTGATCACCGCTTAGCATAAGCTTCTTCTGGCCGGAGGCCTCAGCCTCAGCGCACCATGGAGGAAACATGTAACCTGGAAACCAGCCTTGTGTCTTCAGGAAGCGCTCTGTGTGTGTCTGTCAGTCGCTATCTGTTTGTGAGTCTTATTTAGTGTCGTTTGTCCACTGATAAACTCCATTGTCAAAGCTTCAATCAAGAGAAGTTTTGGGCGAGAGCAGGCAGTGTTCAGGCTGTGTGTTTTCCCTGCCAAAAAAAAAAAAAAGGTAGGGACACACGCAGCTCGTGTGTTGTCTGCTTGAGAGTGAAGCGCGCAGTGTCAGCTCTCGAGGGAGTTGACGGTTGCGATGCGAGCCTTTGCTTCACTCTCAGAAGGCTCTCTTTGAGGAGAGAGCTTTCACTGGCATTTCTTGCGGTGCCAACCCCGCTTTTGTCGATGAAAAAACGGTTGTGCTCGCGGGATTCGCTTTCGGATCTGCTGGAAGGAATGTAAGATGGGCAGCAGTCCCTATCTTCTTTCTTAGCCACCAGATCCAGCGCCGCTTTCGGGGGTTCGGAAGCCCGCGTTTGCGGTACTTTCTCCCCGATGAGAGGGCGCGCCGACTGCCTGTCTTTCTCTGAGGAGATTGATATGGAAAGGCATCGATGAGCTCGCCAGTTGTTCAAGCACCAGTCACACAAGCACCAGTTACACACGCATATTATGCCTAATATTATAATAAGCAGCATTAATGAAGAGTGGAGCTCGCGCAGTCGGCTCTCGGGGGGCTGATTGTGCTTTTCTCGCTGTTAAGCGATCCGCTCTCGCTGGGCAAGCTCGGAGGAGTGTGTCTGTGCATGCGATCTTGCGGTCGCGGTCTCGCTGGTGCTGAGGCACGGCGGCGAGCGCGATAGCGGGAATCGCACATGATCTGGTGAACGGGTTGGAGACGGCTCGTCCTATCTCCACCCGTGTTTACTAGATCTAGAGCCCGTTCTCGAGGCTTGGAAACCAGCGCTGCGGCTTCTTCGCCCTCTGAGACAGCTCGCTGCTGCTGCTGCATGCTCTCTCGCCGGGCACGCTCTGAGGAGTGTATCAGTGCATGCGATCTTGCGGTTGCAGTCGCGCTGGCACGGCGGCGACCGCGTTCGCAGGAATCGCACATGATCTGGCGAACGGGTTGGAGACGGCTTGTCCTATCTCCACCCGTGTTCACTAGATCTAGAGCTCGGTCTCGAGGCTTGAAACCTGTGCTGTGGTTTCTTCGTCCTCGGAGGCAGAGCTCGCTGCAGCATTCATCTTTTCTGAGGAGATTGATGTTGTCTGTGTGACTGAGTAGCATATATAAAAGAAAAAAAAAATAGACATGCACGATGCCGAGGCAACGCATGTATTACATTGTTTCATCTTTATGTGAGTTTTTTTCTGCACCAGACCGTGTTGACTCGTCTGGTTGTTGACTACTATATATTAATATTTATCTGACTATGTAAAGTTAGATGTGCAGGGGCACTAGGGATGTAATTTCTTATGTGAGAACACGTGTGTACTGCTCGTTGAGGCGGTCAGGGGCTGCTGGGCGGAGCAGTCCCAACCATGTTCCAGCCCCTCGTGCCGGGGGTGTCACTTTTGTACTCCGCAGATGCTAGAGTCAGAGTGGTGCTCCCAGGCCGAAGGCTTCTAGTGGAAAGCAGTTCTACGGACCGTTGTTTTCGCTGGATAGCCTTCATCATAACGTCCTGACGCGTAAGGCCTAGGACGTTTTGAGGGCCAGCTCCCTCTGGGGAAGAGTGGTGTACACCGCATTACACAGTGCCCGTCTCTCCTCAGTGCCCTCAGGAGATCGATCTGCCAACCCTGCCGGTGTTCCAGGGCACAGCGGTCTCCAGCGAGCACTTCTCTCAGTTACCGCCTGGAAACGTAGCGGTACTGAGAGGCTCGCCACCTCTACGGAGGTCTCTAGAGCAGCTAGTATGGTCGTCTCCTGCCGGTCCGCCGCTTCAGGACACCGAGCTAGTGACTCTAGGCAAACCAGTCTCGCGAGACTGGTTCCCTTAGGAGGTCACATGGCGGTGTGGGAGCCCCTGCCAAGTGTACTTCACAGGGTCCTGCCCCGAGCAGGCTCTGGTCTAGTCTTCCTAGCAGATGACGTGGGTCTGAGGACCGTCGTTTTTAGGAGACTTCAGCTACGAGAGTCCTGATGCTGCGGCTCAGGACCTCGGAGGGCAGGCCCCTCTGGGGAAGAGCGGTATACACCGCATTACACGGTGCCCGTCTCTCCTCAGTGCCCTCAGGAGATTGATCTGCCAACCCTGCCGGTGTTCCAGGCAGAGGCGTCGTGCCCATTCGAAGTGAGGGGGCACGTGCCCCCTCAGATTTCTGAGCCAAGTGGATTTTAAATGCAGCTTCCAAACGAAAAAAAAAAAATTGCAGAATAATATTTTTTATATATTTGATACAATCACAGCGGTGTGATTAGATCGTTCAGTGCACAGCATCAGCTGCTAAATTCAAATCTGCGTTCGCTGGCTGGCGCTGAGCCAGAGACAGACGCGTTCGTACAACGCTTCATGATAACCAATCAGAAAACTATTCTGTTGCGCTTATGGATGCAATGGCCAATCAGAGACGTCTAGAAGAGTCATCACTGAAACGCAGTGTTTTGTTCGCTTGCTCGCTGACTGAATTATTTAGCGAATTCTCTCATCAGAAACAACAAAAAGTGCAGATGTGCGTACGAATGTAAGTAAGATATTCGTTTCATAATGTAAAGTGCTTTAGTGATTTTAATGGGAGTTTTTGAGAGTGCCTGAACTCTGGCTAGACTGAATGAAAATGTTTTTTGATAATGTAAATGTTCTTTACTCTCTGTAAAATGAAAGTGTTAAAATAAGTATCTTACAATATTGTTATTAAAATTTACATTAAATGCAAATTCAGTCGTATTAAAAATATTTTATGGCATGATATGGCACTTAAGTAAAAAGTCAGGTTTTTATGTGTAGTTAATAGATTTCACTACATTTCCATATATTGATCAAATAGCAATCTATAAAGGTGCAAAACGCGTTTACCTACACATATTTGAGAAACGAGATATTTCCTGATATATTAAGCATGTTTGGAATTGTTTTGAATAAAAAGGAAAAATATTAATAATAATAATAAGCCTATATCAGTTATACAGTGCTTTCGTAGAATGACTTATAACCCCGACCCCCCCCCCCCCCCCAAAAAAAATGATGTGCCCCCTCAAAAATCATGAATGCATGACGCCCCTGGTTCCAGGGCACAGCGGTCTCCAGCGAGCGCTTCTCTCAGTTACTGCCCGGAAACGTAGCGGTGCTAAGAGGCTTGCGACCTTCTGGGAGGTTTCCAGAGCAACTAGTTTGGCTGTCTCAGTGGGTCCTGCACACTGTAGTGAGAGGCCACAGAATCCAGTTCTGGTGGGCCCCAAGCAGGCTCTGGTAATGGAACAGAAGTAGACTCTCTCTGAGGACGGAGACCATCGAAGTGGTCCCTCCTTGGGTTGCAGAGTCCGGGTCCTACAGCCAGAAATTCACTGTTCCAAGGAAGGATGAGGTGTTGTGTCCTTTTCTAGATCTGTGCTTTTTGAACCTCTCAGTCAGGGGACTGAAGTTTAGCACGCCTGCACAGGCCAAGTCCGAGGACTGGTGTGTCACAATCTATCAAAAGATGCACTTATCTCCATCCTTCTTCATCGGAAGTTCCTGAGGTTTGCTTTTGGGGGCAAAAACCTACCAATACGGATCTTCCACTGGCCTTGCACTCTCACCCCCCACTTTCACGACTCAACCACACTGACGATTGGTTGATATCAGCTCAATCTGAGCAGATGACGATTCTGCACCGAGATGCCATTCTCGCTCACATGAAAGAGCTGGGGTTTAGACTTAACGCCAAGAAAAGTGTGCTTTCTCCAGTTCAGAGAACCACTTATCTGGGCATGGTGTGGGATTCGACCACGATGCAGGCACGTATGTCACCTGCTCGGATCGAGTCGATCCTCACTGCAGTCGCGAGAGTGAGAGAAGGCCAGTCACTCACTGTCAAGCAGTCACGGAGATTGCTGGGTCTGATGGCAGCTGCGTCCAATGTGAATACTATTGGCCTGCTGTACATGAGACCCCTACAGTGGTGGCTCAAGACCAAGGGGTTCTCCCTGAAGGGAAACCCACCTGGCATGCTAAAGGTCACGCGGCGCTGCCTATGTGCCTTGGATATGTGGAGGAAGCCTTGGTTCTTGTCTCAGGGCCCGGTGCTGGGAGCTCCTTGTCGCCGCGGGATGCTAGCGACAGACGCGTCCCTCACCGACTGGGGTGCGGTCATGAGTGGCCACCCTGCCCGCTCTGTGGAGTGGTTGCCATCTGACATGGCACATCGACTGCCTGGAGATGCTGGCCGTGCTTCGTGCACTTCGTTATTTTCTCCCAGATCTAAGAGGTCGCCATGTGTTGGTGCGCACCGAAAACACAGCGGTGGTCTCTTACATCATCCACCAAGGAGGTCTGCACTCACGCCGCTTATACAAATAGCGTACCAGATCCTTGTGTGGGCCCAGGACGAATTCCTCTCGCTCAGAGCAGTTCACATTCCTGGGCATCTTAATATGGGAGCAGACATCCTGTTGAAGCAGGGGCCAAGGCCAGGGGAATGGCGGCTTCACACCAAGGTGATGAAGCAGAGTTGGAGAGTTGGGCCAGACTCGGGTGGATCTGTTTGCGACTCGAGACACATCGCACTGTCCCCTCTGGCTTCCTCTGACTCTGACGCCATGGTACAGACGTGGCCGAGGCTTCATCTGTACATTTTTTCCCCCGATTGCTCTGCTCTCTAAAGCTCTGGAGAGAGTGCGCCGGGATGGAGCCGGCTGCTGTTAGTAGCCCCGTTCTGGCCGGGCCGGGAATGGTTCCTGGGCCTGATTTCTCTTTTTGACGGCACTCCATGGGAGGTTCCCATCAGGAGAGATCTCCTCTCGCAGGCGGAGGGTGCGCCCCCGCATGGAGCTTAGAGACTGTAGGTGTGGTCTCTGAAGAGGCACAACTCTTAGCTTCCCGTCTCTCAACCGAGGTTGTAAGACCGTTCTCCAATCCAGAGTTCCCTCAATGAGGAAACTGTATGCCTTGAAGTGGAAGCTTTTCACTTCTTGGTGCGGAGACCGCCAGCTCGACCCAGTTAACTGCCCGTATGGTACAGTGCTGGAGTTCCTGCAGGCTCTCCGCAGGGTTGACCCACTCCACCCTGAAGGTCTACGTGGCGGCCATGGTGGTCTACCGCTCCCCTCTCGGTGGCCAGTCAGTGGGCAGAAACCCTCTGGTTACATGTTTCCTCCATGGTGCGCTGAGGCTGAGGCCTCCGGCCAGAAGAAGCTTATGCTAAGCGGTGATCAGGATGTTATCCTAAGCCTCGAGTCCTCTGATCTCCCCTCTCCTGGGGGTCAAGACTCACTCCTTCTGAAGTTTGGCCATTGGACGGGTTGTCCCCGAATTCTGTCAGGCTCCTTCTCTTGCTTTAGCTGTGCTCTTCCACACTAGGCAGAGATTTGAAAGTCTGGCAGCGTGGGCATTCTCGTTCCCCAAACGTTCTCGACGCAGCTCGAGTTCCTGAAGAGGAACGTCTAAGGTTACAAATGTAACCCTGGTTCCTCAAAGGAACGAGCCGCTGCGTCGCAGTGCCACACTTCCGGCATCTCTGACTGGCGCTTGCTTCATCCTTTTAGGCTGGTTTCCGGCTTCGCCGCTCATGCTTTATGCTTCCTGGTCTCTGACGTCACCCGCCTATGACGTCTCACCCTTCCTTTTGACTGATTATACACATTATTCAGAGACGTCACGCTGGACGCGTTCCCCAAACGTTCTCGCCGCAGCGTCTCGTTCCTTCGAGGAACCAGGGTTACATACGTAACCTTAGACGTTTCTTCTGTTGTCCTGTGAAAAAAAAAAATTAATAATTAATTAATCAGAAAGTATCGTGCTGATGCACGAAAGATGCATCCAATTGAAATGCATTAGTTTAAAAAACGTGCTGCAATCACGAAAATAATGAAATAAACGTGTCTCAGCCACAAATAAATAGGTTAAATTACGTGACCAAATCACGAACTGCCGTGAGACTGGGTTGTCCTATCTGACTCCAAAAAAGAGAGAAATCTTTAAAATATGCATGTTTAGTGTAAAATTAAGCATGGTTCAGTCCTGTAAAAAGGAGAGGGGAAGAGCATGTACAAATCATTTTAATGAGCTTTCCTTTGGGATGGGATTAGCTACCAAAATGGCCTCCTCTGACGTATGTGTTTGATTTTTCTCGCTGAGGCATCCATTTGCCCTCAAGGCAGAAATGATCGAGGCAGATTAGACTGCCCTTAACAAACAGCTTTAGCTGGTTCAGAGAAAACATATGGGAAAGACTGTAAATATTTTTCAGTGTGTTCATCCTTGATCTCAAAGGCCCTCCAATTCAATTCAGTTCAATTCAAGTTTATTTATAAAGCACTTTTTACGATACAAATCGTTGCAAAGCAACTTTACAGAAAATTAAATTTCTACAATATTTAGTAGTAGCTTACCAGTGGTGACTATCAGTTTCAGTACATATGGCAGAAATGTACGTAAAAATCAACTGAAGACGTAATCAAACAGACGATGAACACTATTAAAATAAATTATAATATGATGCAATAAAACTTATAGCAAAATTTGGTAGTTATGCATGTTATTTCAGGGTTGGCATCATCTGAGGTCCTTTGAGGGGTTGGCATCATCTCTTTTCATGTGTTCTGGATCCAGACTGGAGCTTGTTTAAATCCTAGTTATCACGGAATGTCAATCTCATGGCAGAAACTGAGAAACAAATAGAGACATAAATAGCGTAGCTGCTGTTCCAACAAAGTAATATTAATTTGTTTAACCCAAGCTAAAGAATAATAATGTGCATTCGATCAGATATAACTGCAGTCCAAGATCATGAGATTCATTAATTGAATGCCTGGTCAAAGAGATGTGTCTTTAATCTAGATTTAAACCGAGAGAGTGTCTCTGAACCCCAAAAGTTATCAGGAAGGCTATTCCAGAGTTTGGGAGTCAAATGTGAAAAGGCTCTACCTCCTTTCGTGGACTTTGCTATCCTAGGTACTAGCAAATGTCCAGCGTTTTGTGACCTAAGGGAGTGTGATGGATTGAAGAGTGATAGAAGACTAGTTAGGTACACAGGAGCTAAACCATTAAGGGCCATATAGGTAAGTAACTATATATTAGAACGGAAACGGAACTTCAGTAGCCTGTGCAGAGAATGTAAAATTGGGGTAATATGATCATATTTCCGTGACCTGGTAAGGGACCCTAGCCGCTGCATTTTGGACTACCTCTAGCTTGTTTAGTGAAGATGCAGGACAACAACCTAGAATTGCATTACAATAGTCCAGTCTAGAAGTCCTGAATGCATGAACTAGCATTTCTGCATTAGAAACAGGCAACATGTTTCGTAGCTTGGCAATATTTCTAAGCTGGAAGAATGCTGTTTTTGTAAGATGGGAAATATGATTTTCAAAAGACAAGTTGCTGTCTAATATAACCCCCAGATTTTTGACTGTAGAGGAAGTAACAGTACATCCATCTAGTTGCAAAATAAACTAGATGAAAAATGAACCAAATGAAGTTCACAAATAATGTAAAAAATCCCAGTTTTTTTTCTTGACACTTTTGGCTGTATTTGGTCTGTAATCCCCTATTTGACCATTTATTTGACAGCTGCGCCAGATACAGATAGCTGGACACATTACAAATATGTCATAAATAAATTTTATTGAGTGCTCATTTTTGTCTAAAAGAAAAAAAAAACATGAAAACAAAGTTTATATAATCAGAATACATGACTGTTTAGATAAAAACAAAACTTGAACTGATCTCAATAATAAACCTACTGTCTTCCATAGAGCTTCCATGCTTAATCGACTATTTACAACATTGACACTGCTATTGAACTAAATTGAATGAACCCTGAACTGACTCAAGTTGCTTAGAGATGAACTGAACTCATTTCATAATTTATATTTACACAGTTTCCATCATTGATTCCATTATTTTCCTGTTTATTACTGTGAAGATGCTTTAAAACAATATTATTTACTTGACTGTCAATTGAGAAAGTTGTTTTTATGCTTTGAGATAGTGTAGTTATAACATATACCAGCAGGGCCTAATGGAACTTTGCTAACAAAACAAAACTTGTGCCTAGGGTAATGCAATTGGTACTAAATCTTATAGAAGAACTATGCTGTTATTGAAGGACTGGGAGGTCAATTGGACTCAACAATAAACACGCAAGCTGGAATCGCTGTTGCACATTTCTTATGTGAAGGGAGACTTTGTGGGGTAAGTGTTTTCTGGTAGCCAATGCTGATGTTTCAAATCACCAAAACAAACACGACCCCTCCCCCATAAGCGTCTCGCCATTATTTTGACAAATCCACCCCCCCATATGTATGAAAACCAGGCAACGATTATGGCGGAATCTGCTGTATTATTATCTGCTGTATTAAACCTATAATCTTATTTTTTTCGGACACACTTTGGGAGCTGACGCTTGAACAAAGCATCCTCGGCATCAAATTGCAGGCCTTCCCACTCCTTGAGTTCTCTCCAGCACTGGAAAGCTGACCCAAAATTTACAAGTTTACTTCTTAACTTATCGTAAGCCTCCTTTAGTTCAGTAGATGGTTTCCTCTTTTTTTTTAGCCATCTCTAACATTCTGTCGTTGCTCAGCACAGCTAATGTCTATCCTGTTCACTGATCGCTCTCTTCTCCACATCATGAGTAGACAGGCCCCTTACTGTTGATTGGCTACAAGTTTGTTTTGGTACTCGGCCCGAGTCAGTTTTCTAAAGCGTTTTTGAAAAATTATAAACCCCACTTTTAAAAGTCTCACTTACATGACTGCAAAAATCTAAAATTCAGATACATAAATTCCAGTGTGGTGGCAGCAGGGCTTAATTAATGACTTTGAATAAACGTTTTAGCTCTCAACAACCATGCACGCATGGCTTTGGGTCCTGTTTCAGTAGTCTTTTACATAGCTAGACCTCACTGCACTAAGTTTGACTCTGAATATGTGGTTATTTTGTCACTCTCTCATCACATGTTTTTGATTTAGTTTTACAGTCTTGCAGCCACAAGCCACAGACCAGAAATAACACTCAGGCTGAATGACAGTCATACATCATTGCCAACTCTGATATGACAGCACTTGCCATATGAATAAATAAAAGGTAATTTGACTCAGGAATTATTAACTTTGACAGGCATTCAAACCATTCT
Organism: Carassius carassius; assembly: GCF_963082965.1. NCBI lineage: Eukaryota > Metazoa > Chordata > Actinopteri > Cypriniformes > Cyprinidae > Carassius > Carassius carassius. The sequence continues at coordinate 26,000,619 of NC_081757.1, read as the reverse complement.
GAATTATTTGAGGATGGAAATTACCTTTTAGTAGGCACTCATAGTACAGTGGGCATGGAAAGTTGAATATCTAAATCAAACACTGCAATGAAAAGTGGGGCATATGTTGATTTAAAAAGGGGAACCTAAAAATCGAGAAAAGTTACATAATCACTATCTCTTTCCTGCTCCAAAATGGCCCTTTTATTGTCCTTCATTTCTGTCATTTCATGTTTGAAAAATAAGCAAACAATAAATATATGACTTATATTCAAACATTTACTTTGGAGAACACAAGATGTGGAAAAAAGTATTACCTAGGCTCACAATACACCCAAATCTAGTGATTTCCAGTGATTTATAAAATCCTAAAAAGCATATTTGTCAGACTTATTTTGGTTTTACTGATTTGTGTCACAGACATTCACAACCAGTTCTAGCCAGATATAACTCCTGAAATACAATATATCTTCAAGGGAAATAAATTAATTAATCAAAATTTTGGTAAATCTGATCCACGAGGTCAGGCACACTTTAAACACAAAACTCCAAAACAATCCAGCAGTCCCAATGAAGCTCTCCCATTCCGTATTCTCCAGATGTTAACCAATGATTTTCATCATTTTTCCTTTTTGTTATTTTAAGTCCATACCCAATCCAGTTTGGGTAATTCATCGAAAACAAACTGGAATTTCAATACAGTTGAGTATAGATTAATCATTTTACACAAATGATTACATTTTTTTATATTTTGTGTAAAGTTCCAAGCTAAGAGCTGTTTATGTGTTTCAATAGTGGTTGGCACAAGTTATCCTGTATGAGCCAGAGTTGGGTTTGCTTTATGCTGATATGGTTACATATGTCATTGTAGTGCAGTCCTTATTTTTTGGTCAAGGGAAGGTGGATGCACTGTGCAGTATAATGTTAACAGTATCCTCCTCTCTAATTACACCATAAAAAATGAAATGAAAACTTAGAGAACTGTGTCAGCAAAGTCTGGGTGACAATAATAATAATAATAATAAAAAGCATCCTGGAGCTGCATTATGATATTTCTGCACTGAAATGACATCATTCTGATTGTTCCTAGTGAAATGTTCTGTACTACACAGTTGATTTGAATTTTATGAATAATATTCCATAGATTTCTTGGTTTTGTCAGATTTTACAGCAGAACTACATGCTGTTCTACTTCACAGTTTTGCATAAAGCTGCTTGGTTTACATAAAGAGTTGGTTGGAATAAAACCTCTCATCAGAACAAAGCTTAGCATCAACACATTTAAAATATGTCTATCCCCTTTAATGAAGTAACTGAAAGTCAGATCATCAGTGGCATAAACTTCCCAGTCTATCCAGCGTGTTTCCAAAAACATGTTTTTATATGCCTTGGTTTTGACAAGCAGGGAGTCTTGTATTGCCATGACTTTTTTTTTATATACACTTCAGTTTGTGGTCAAATTTGTCACTTATTGTGTATTGTATAGAGCGTGGAGGTCCAGCTTGTTTCAATTAGCTTTTGCAGTAGGCTGTTTCTGATTAAATCTTGGCAAAGCCAAGGTGATTCCTTTCTTAATGAAAAGCACTAGGGAGGCCAAATGCAAAAGCCTGGTTATCAAAGAATAATAGCCCGCCTTGAAAAGGTCTCTTGCTCTCATCACACTTCCCAAGGAGTTTCCCTCCATGTGGCCCATATAACAAATGTGCCAAGTCTGTGCATGTCAGATGGATGAAGGGGTTGCTTTGGGTTCAAATGAGGCTGCGCTTTCTGTTTACCTCAGTGAGGTTACATAGTTACCAAATACTGGACTGCTTTTCTAGACTCCATCATCCAAGGAGTTTTGTTGATTAGGTGTTTTTTTTTTTTTTTTTTACTTAAGATTTATGGATCATCTCTGTCCCCATGTAGATAAACATGCATTAAAGAGTAAAGCCTTAATACTGACTGTTTCTAACACAACAGCTGTACTGTAAATCTAATCAGTGATATTTAGTTTTCTCATAGGATACAAAGATAGTTCACCATTTACTTGTTCCAAACCCGTATGACTCTATTTGTTCTTTGGAATTCAATATAATATATTTTTAAATGTGTCTGTCTGTGTGCCTTCTATGACCTTGTAGAACACAGTTGTCTGTTATCTGTTGTCAGACGTATCTGCTTTTCCTGTAATCAATCTATATTTAAACAATGTAAAGTATAGATTTTATATGGGTTACTTTGGTCTGAAAGCTTCAGGCAAAATGAAATATAGGCATAAAGAGAGTTTTATTACCTCTGGGCCTTAAAAACAAGGTGTCTGTGCATTGCAGCAAACCCAATTTGTTTTCTTCATGCCGTGCAATGAAAGCAGGATGCGTGGATGGCTCGCGTGCAGTCAGTGAGACCTCACCCTGCAGATGAGCGGGAAAACAATGAGCTGCACAGAAACAGGATGGTGCCCTGTGCCAGTGCTAGGCCCACGAGGGACTCTTGGCTGCTCGACCAGTCTAACAGGCCTCCAGTCAGAGAGGTCAGAAGGATGACTGGAGGTACAGAAGTCCTGACACATCACAGGAAACCAGAGAGGGGCAGACAGGAAGTAAAACAACTAAGAGGCAGATATTTATGAATAGATGAATCAGCAGTAAAAGAGGGAAAAAATGCGTGAATGATGTCTTAGTTAAGGCAATTTCGACGGTACTCGTCATCACACATGCTAGATGTTTTGGATTTATTATTTCCTATTTTTACTGGTTATTCACACCTCTTCTCTAGTACATCTTCACAATTCATTCACACAGGCAAGAAGTTCATAAAAAATTACAATTACTAGCAATGAGGTTATTATCGTCTCTGAGACCACAAAGCATGTACAAACACATTTTCATTTCATTTTCCTTTTTTTATTTATAAAGAACAATAAAACAACAATGGTTGACCATTGTGCTGAACAATATAATTTAAAAGGAATCAAAATGCATAAAATGGTAAGACAAGACAAACAAATAATTTGAAATAATAAACTCCTGTTTGCTCATACACTAAAAGGCTTCTCAAAGAGGTAGGCTTTAAGCCTTGTTTTAAAAAGTGATTCTGTTGAGATTGGAAGGCTGTTCCACAATTTAGGGCCGGCTATGGCAAAAGCCGGTCACCTTTTCTCTTCAGCCTCGATCTAGGTACCAATAAAAATTTCTGATTCGATTACCTTAGACATCTAGCTGGACTGTGTAAACTCAAAAGGTCAGAAAGGTATGAAGGAGCCAGTCCATTTAAAACCTTAAAAATAAAAAGTAAAATTTTTAACTCTGTTTTAAAATGTAATATGTTCGTATTTGTGAGTGCCACTCAAAAGTCTAGCAGCTGCATTTTGTACTGTTTGTAAGCTATTCATACATGATTGGTTAATACCAATATACACTGAATTGCAGTAGTCTAGTCAAGATGCAAGGAGTCTGAGCTGAAAAAAAATTGCATTTAGGCAAGGCAAGTTTATTTATATAGCACATTTCGTACACAATGGTAATTCAAAGTGCTTTACATTAAAGAAAGTAAAATAAAAATGAAGAAAAATAATAACAAGAATAAAACAAGCTATTTTAAAACTTTTAAAATTATAAAATTTTTTACTTATTTAAAATGAATTTAAAACAGTTAGAAAATGATTTTACATAAAAAAAAAAAAAAAAAAAATATATATATATATAAAAAATAAAATATAGTGCAGTCAGTTCGGACATTGCACAGTGCTCATTCAATAAATGCACAGCTAAACAGATGAGTTTTAAGTCTAGATTTAAATGTGACTAGTGTTTTAGCACATCTGATCTCTTCTGGAAGCTGATTCCAACTGCGGGCGGCATAGTAACTAAAGGCGGACTCCCCTTGTTTTGTGTGAACCCTTGGTATTTCTAACCGACCCGATCCTAATGATCTGAGTGGTCTGTTAGGCTTATATTCAGTGAGCATATCTGAAATATATTTCGGTCCTAGGTCATTTAGTGACTTATATACGAGTAAAAGTATTTTAAAACCAACCCTAAATGTAACTGGAGACCCGTGGAAGGACCTGAGGACTGGTGTGATATGCTCAGATTTTCTGGTTCTAGTCAGAATCCTGGCAGCATCATTCTGGATGAGCTGCAGCTGTTTAATGGTCTTTTTGGGAAGGCCGGTGAGGAGCCCATTACAATAGTCCACCCTGCTGGTGATAAAGGCATGAACAAGTTTCTCCAAGTCTTGGCTGGAAACAAAACATCTAATTCTTGCAATGTTTTTTAAATGATAGTATGCTGATTTAGTTACTGCTTTGACATGACTACTGAAACTAAGGTCTGTCTCCAGAATCACACCAAGATTCCTGACTTGATTTTTAGTTGTTTGACCCCTAGAGTCAAGGGATGCATTCACCTTGAACACTTCATCTTTGTTTCCAAATGCAATGACTTTGGCAGAGGGAGTCAATGGGGATGTAGTCATTTGGAGATAAGGCTAGGTGAATCTGGGTATCATCAGCATAGTTGTGATAGGCAATTTGGTTCTTTCTCATTATTTGATTAGTGGGAGCATATATAGGCTGAACAAGAGCGGTGCAAGAATTGACCCTTGTGGGACTCCACATGTCATGGACGTCCACTTAGACTTATGCTCTCCTATACTCACATAATAGCCTCTGCCTTCTAAGTATGACCTGAACCATTTGAGTACCATCCCAGAAAGCCCGACCCAGTTTTCCAGACTCTCTAGTAGTATGTTATGATCGACAGTGTCAAACGCAGCACTGAGATCTAGCAATACCAGCACCGATATTTTGCCAGAGTCACAATTTAAGCGAATATCATTTATTATTTTAATGAGTGCTGGCTCTGTGCTGTGATGCGGTCGAAAACCAGATTGAAAATTGTCCAGGTATCCATTTGAGTTTAAGTATTTGTTCAGCTGATTAAAAACTACCTTTTCTATAATTTTGCCTATAAAAGAAAGATTAGATATTGGTCTAAAATTGCTCAAAATGGTGTAATCAAGATTGCTCTTTTTCAGGAGGGGCTTAACAACTGCAGTTTTTAAGGAGTTTGGAAATGTCCCAGAAAGAAGTGAGGCATTCACCACTTCTAAAAGATCTGCTTCTAAGCAGTTAAGCACACTTTTGAAAAAAGATGTGGGAAGTGTGTCAAGATAGCAGGTTGACAATTTTAGGTGCTGCACTATGTCTTCCAGAATTTTGCTATCAATTGCTTCAAAAATAGACATAGTATCTTTTTGATATTGTGGCCTAATCTGTCTGACCTCTGCATTACTTGAAGATGTGCTAATCGCCTTCCTGATATTGATGATCTTCTCAGAAAAGAAGGATGCAAACTCATTGCATTTGCTGTCTGAGAGCATTTCACTGGGAATCTGACTTGGGGGGTTTGTCAGTCTCTCAACAGTGGCAAAAAGAATATGAGTGTTATTTAAGTTACTGTTTATAAGGTTTGAGAAGAAATTCTGTCTAGCTGTGGCTAGTTTTACATTAAAAGCATGAAGGCTGTCTTTATAGATGCTATAGTGAATTTCAAGTTTTGTCTTCCGCCACATCCGCTCTGCTTTTCTGCATTGTCTTTTCATAGTCTGAACTGCTGTTGATCTTCTCCAAACTGATTTCTGTCTGTTTGTTTTCTTACTGACTATTATTGGAGCAATATCATCAATAACATTCTTAACTTTTGAGTTAAAGGAATCAAGGAGAGTATCAACAGAGTCTGCAGAAATTCTTGGTGTTAAAGATATAGCCTCCATAAAAAGATGATGATTCGATTTGCAGTATTGTGCTTCATCAGAATGTTCTGAAGTTCCTTGTTCACATCAGAGACCGTTGCTTGAGGAAGGCAGCATGTTGTTGTAGTCCTGCTACAGATGCAGGGTTTCCCATACATTCATTAATTTGTGGCGGCCCGCCACAATATCAACGCTGACCGCCATGGATTGATTCAGATTTTTAAACTATTTAATATGGGTACAATTGTATTTTATTGTAGAGCTGCGCGCTGCTTGCTCCCTCCCTCTCACAAACTGACAACGGAGGCACGCACGACTAGCCACGATCTGAATCAAAACATGAGCATGCGTTAGTTAGAGGACGGATCACCGGTGCTTAATGCTTATTCCCCCAGCGAAGGTCCCTGAATCAATCCGGGGTTGAATGGTTAGTAATGAACACTGTTGCTCAACATAACTCTGAGAAGTTAGTCTATGTTAAGCGCTGTCGCGTTTCCATTACAGATTCGCGCAAAACTTTTGTGTTTTTTTTCTAAATATCGATAAACAACTATTGCGAAATGACGGCGTTTCCATTAACCGATGTTATGCGACAAAAACGTCATTCTTTTCCTCTCGCGATCAGTCCTTCCAAAAATCATGGCAACGGATGTTGCTAGGTTTATATATATCACAGCCACCAGACTAGACATTATATTATTAGTATCTCCAGGTTCAGGTTGGTGTGTGTTGGTTTTTGTCCACCTCAATCTCCAGTGTGTGTGTGTGTGTGTGTGTGTGTGTGTGTGTGTGTGTGTGTGTGTGTGTGTGTGTGTCAGAGTCTGTGTGTGTCCACCTCCAGGTCCAGTTTGGTGTGTGTGTGTGAGCCTGTGTGTTTCTGAGTCTGTGTGTGAGTGTGTGTGTGAGTCTTTTTGAATATTTGAGTGTGTGAGCCTGTGTTTGAGTGTGTCAGTAAGTTTGTGAGTTTGAGTGTGTGTGTGTGTGTGTGTGTGTGTGTGTAGCAATAGCAATGTCTTTAAAGGGATAGTTCACCCAAAAATGAAAAGTCTATCATCGTTTACTCACCCTCAAGTTGTTCCAAACCTGAATGAGTTTCTTTGTTCTGCTGAACACAAAGGAAGATATTTGGAAGAATGTTTGTAACCAAACAGATCTCGGTCCCCACTGACTACCATAGTATATATTTTTCCTACTATGGAAGTCAATGGGGACCGAGATCTGTTTGATTCTGTCATTCTTCCAAATATCTCCAAATTATCCCTTTAAGGTATCTGACACTAAGTGTTGGCAATGGAAATGTGTACTTGTCACATATATATATATATATATATATATATGATATATGATACATGATATATTTTACTTAACCCCCCCCCCCCCCGGTCACCGGTCCCCAGTCCCCAAACACCACACCACCGCAAATAGAATCTAATTCTGTGGGAAACACTGGGATGTTTCTGATAACAGAGTCACCCACTATCAGAGTCCTTGGCTCGGCTGCGCTCTGAGCTGAAAGCCGCTGTCTGCTCGACCTTGAGCGCCTGTTAGTAGCGGTGTTAGCTGCTGGCTGATCCAATAGATGTTTAATCACATTTGGGGATTCCTCACCCACATTCATTAATGCTTCAAATCTGTTCTCAAGATGTATAGGGGGTGGTTGAATGCCAGTATTCACAAGCCTTGTCATAGTCGAATCTGTGGTAGAGGAAGCTATGGCAGCAATATGAGAAACTTGTGACAATCTGATGTCTCGTGTTCCTTTGGGTCTCGCTCCCTGTTTGTGCCATCGATTAGTGTGGCGACCAGTTTCGGCTTGTTCCGCTACACTTGGTATAAACTGTTGAGATTCAGAAGATTCATGGGACTCACCATGCTGAGAGGGTCCATGACGACGGTCTGCTAAGTGTTCCGTCTGTTTTGGAAGTCCAGCAAGTAACTTTGTTTCAATAATCACAATCCTTTGTAGAAGTTTGCAGCAGTTCATGCAACAAGTAGATCCAACAGGAGGCATTTTCTCTCTCTTCTGTTTGAATGTAGGCAGTTGTTTTCCCGTCTCTGGAATGTAAGCTGCTGGCATTTGGAGGCAAAGTTTTCTTTTTGTAGTATTATTCCAGTCCCAAAGAGTTTTTAGTTTTAGCGTTTGTAAAATCTGTTGTTTGAGCACTGTGCTGATCTGCTGATGTAGAAATCTTAGAAAAATCAGAGAAAAGTACAGAAATAAGAAGCAAAGCGCAGAGCAGTAAGCTAGAACGTCCGAACGGTAGCAAAGCCGGAAGCAAAAGGTGAAGCATTTACTTGCTTATCAAAAGTCAAAGCAGAATCAAACACAACACCCAAATACAGAGGGCTTGACATATGCAGCCAGATCACCCAGCAGTTGTTGTATGTTGCCATATATAGCTAAAGAACCAAACACAATTTCCTCAGTCTTACTCTCATTGAGATTCAAAAAATTAAGAGAGATCCAAGCCTTAATATCAGACAGAAAAGCAGTTAAATCACTCAAACTCTGGTAGTAATTTTGCTTAAATCCCACATAAATTTGCATGTCGTCAGCATAACAATGAAACGACACATTCTGCTTATTAAAGGGATCATATGATGCGATTTCAAGTTTTCCTTTCTCCTTGGAGTGTTACAAGCTCTTGGTGCATAAAGAAGACCTGTACGTTGCAAAGACTAAAGTCTCAAACCCAAAGAGAAACTGTTTATAAAAGTTAAGACTTGTCCACACCCTCCTAAAGCGCCTCATTTAAACACGCCCCCACATATCTATGTCACGATGTGGGAAGATTCCATCGGTGCCATGTTGTGGAGACACTGTTTCGTTGTGAAAGCGAAACAACTTAGTTTGATCTTCCAAAAGAGCACACAACTAGAAATCAGTGGTTAAGTTGTATTTACAACACTGTTCCAGAACACTTCAACTCAAATATTTGAGTGTGTGCAGCACATTTTATGGAGGACTGTTTTCTGGTCCTGGCAGAGAAGACTACAATGCTGGCTGTTCTGACTCACAGTCTATAAGTATGTTTACATATGTAAAGGATTTTCCACTGACAATTCAAATGCGAATTTTAAACCGTGTATTGTAGCGGTGTGTACGGACTATGGGAACACAGTTCATGCACAGAGTGCATGAATCAGGTGTGTTAACAAAGAGAGACCACTGGTGTAGAGTAGCGCTTGGTGTTTGTCTTTTCTCCAATCACAAATGCAGACATGGTTCACGTAAAAACACAGTATAATTCATTATAATCCTTAATTATGTCCCTACTGCATGTAACAAATGGCTAGTTTGTAATGGGTTTTATTGCTTTTGCCTTGTAGCGCCTATAAAGAGCTCTTCACAAGTCACAACAATTTGCATTTGTGTGCAAATAGCATGAATCCATTTACCATAAAATCTATTTGTTGTCCACATCCTCCACTAAAAGCTTGCATTTTTAAAAAATTATAAAAAATTGAGAACACAAACACTAAAAGGGCTCTCTTCTCCCAGAGAGGGAAACAAAAGGGAGTGCCGGTTCATGCAGTACATATAGTGGTATGAAAAACAACAAAACGTTAATAAAAGTTGATCCTCTTCAAAATTTAAACATGGTGCAAGAGACTGAAGAATCAGCAACACATAGCGAGATTTTTATTTATTTATGCATTTAGCAGATGCTTTTATCCAAAGCGACTTACAATGTATTCAGGCTATATTTATTTATTTATTTATTTTAACCAGTATGTGTGTTCTATGGGAATTGAACCCACAATCTTTTGCACTGCTAACGCAATGCTCTACCAATAAGGAACACAGGAACACAATATGTGCAATTAAAAATGCAAGAGGCAATGGAATGAAACAGGAATGCAGGATATCAAGACACTTGAAAAAAAAAACATTGTATGTCAGTGCAGTCAAATTTTTAAGTTATTTCAATTTAAAGTTAGTTGGACATTTTTGGGACCCTTCACATATAATGTGTTTTTGCTAGATACAGTGCAATAGAATAATAATAATAATAAAAAAAAAAGTTTTAGGAACTTTCATTCGGAACTTTTTAGGAATGTCACGTGTGGCTGAGTATGGTATCCAGTGCTCAGAATTTGAGCAGTGTGTTTACAGAATATTGTGTTGCTTCAAAACATGCGAGATGCAATAGTCAAACGCATCCATCTAGCAAAACAGTGAAAGGCAAAAACACATTCTGAGTGAACAACCCCTATGAACACTGACACCTCTCAGTTTTATTTTGGCTTCTTTTGCATGGGTGCTGCTTTTAAAAGAATTTCCATTTCAGATTGGTCTAGATATCCTGCACTTTTGGATACTCATGCACAGTTTGAGGAAAAAAATCAGGACTCTTCTGTGATCTCCTCCATTGGTGTGCATACAAGAAGTTATTTTGTGGAGAAAATAAAAAGCTGACAGAGATTGAATGGGTGGTATTTAGAAGGTCAAGAGTGACTAAAATTAATTTAATTTAGGCCATGAAAAGGTCATTCACTGAGAAGGCTGTTAGAAAAAGGAAATCTCCAGCTAGTTGCACTTGGATGCATTTAAGACAGTGGAGGTATTTCATTGTCAGACAATAAGCAGAAAAACATCTTCAGTCATGTTATTTTAAGCATGAAAACAACAGTAGGTAAGAGTCACATGTTCATCCGTCGAGTTTCCTGAGGACAATGTGAACTTGGCTGAAAATCAAATGTCGTATAAACATCTGAGTTTCATGTGAGATTGTTTTTCATGGAATGCTTAATACATGCAGTCATCCTCATACCTTCATCTATTTTAATGTTATATCAACACACTGAATACCATCAGTTTAACTGCAACATTGTTGAGGTTTTCATCCAGTTCACAAATGGGCTCTAAATACCCTTGAGGTTGAATGCAATCAAATCAATAAAACCAAGCAAAAAGGCCTTTAACCTGATTGTAAACATAGTATAAATCGGCATAGATGCTCAACAGCTGGACTTCCTAATACAGTTATGGTAAACAGTGGGCTTGCATCCATGGGAAAATCCTTGGGCCTGTTATGTTGCAAGCTTTCATTTATGCTGAGAAGAAGCCAGTGGTCATGCTCTGGACAACAGCTGCCCTGAACTGCAGTACAGAGGTTACCCTGTTGTCTTGTCCCTCCAACCAAAACTGGACAAAGAAGTGCTGTTAGACTAGAACACAGACTTGATGTGCTACAAAGTCCCATGGTCACATTGCTCTCAAGTACAGCCAACTGCAATGAGTGGTCTTGTTACACTCGCCAATAAAGCACATTGTTATCTCACTTTTGTTGGACTTTGTACAGAACCGAGTTTTGGACTAGGTTAAAAAGCCACAGCAGGAGGTTTAGTGACGGATGAATTCACCATGACCTATTGAGTTATAAGCCACTGTACTCAGCTTGACTGTTTAAGGATTTATCACTCTCAGCTTCTCTAGAGAGTTTTTTAGTATGGCGTGTAGTAACAGTATGTACTGAGTGTATTTCTGCACTATGAGGATCATTATGAACATAAGTTAGCAATCATCATCCATCAAGTTATGTGAGACAAGTGTTCATCTGTTTTAGCAACATAAAAATAGGGAACCTTCAGTTTTAGAGAGTAACGTTACTGAAGGGAATTAAAAGGGATGAAATAAGCCAAGCAGTCTGTTTGATCTTTACAGTCAACTCACCTCATGCTGGTATTTCCTACATGTAGGAATCGTGATGTCATTTTCTGGAACAATATAATACAAAATTTACTGGTTTTCTCATTCATTTTTCATCTCGATCAGTATAGCCAAAGCACTTTTTTATAAACTCATGACTAAACATCTACAGTTGACTGCAAAAATGGCTTCCTTACTTAGTATTTTCGATTAATTTAGTACAAATATCTAAACAAAACAAGTGCTTCTTAAGTAAATGTTTCTTGATTTAAGCAATATTAGATATTTGTAAGTAAGAAAATAATTTTGGTTCCCTATCTGTCGGTCACTACGAGTTATGTCGAACGAATTGGGAGGCCAATCATCTCTGAGTTTAAGAGAAAATACCAATGAAAATTGGCTAGTGGATTTAACATACCTGAGCCACTCCCCGTATAAATAGGCGACAGGGTGCATCCACTCACTAGATTTTTGCTTCGGAGCCAAGTAGTTGATGCAACTAGTCACTACAAAGCCTTTCATCTGTGTTTTCGAGCTGTTCCTGGTCGGTCCGACGGCGCAGTACAGTGGTGTCCCTGTGACGGTGATTCCTCTGGGCACTTTGGCTACAGAGCAGTTTCTAAAAGAGCAGTTTCTAAAAGGGCAAATCACGGACGATTCGTGTCTTTTACAAGATGCCGTTTTGTCCATGTCCTTCTGGATGCGGTCGTTTCCTGTCTTCGGTTGACGGTCACGAGCGTTGTCTGCAATGTCTGGGCATCCAACACGCTGGGGCTGCGCTCGTGGATAATTCATGCGTATATTGTGGGCGTATGATCATGACAGTGCTGCAATCGCGACTCTCACTCCTCAATGGGAATGCAGCAGACCCCTCTGTCGCCACCTGTCCTGGTCTCTCTGGCTCGAGCAGGGGTGCGCCGACTGGCGCTCTGGGAGATCTGAGGGTTACAGTGAGAGCTTCTCCGCTGGGCCATGCCCCACGGACCTCTCATTCCTCCCGCAGCGCATGTCCCGTGCAGCTGCCGATTGATTCTGCTGGGCCGTCTTACAGCGTCCCCAGCGTGTCTTTCGGTGCGGCGCCCGAGGATCAGATGTAGATTGCTGCATCGGGGGATGGGTTATCGGCCTCTGAGGATGAGGATTTGGTGGGGCTGCCCCCTCGGTTGTTGTCGCTGCTGCCGAATCTGACTTGGAGCTGTCGGCCATGCTTGCCCTGGCAGCTGTGAGTTCCTCGAGGAAGACGACTAAGCGGCCCTGACATGGGCAACTCGGAGATGTGGGAGACTGCTCTTCAGGAGCTGGTGGAGACAGCACCACTCTTTCCCCCGGCGGAGGGCCGGGTGGAGAATCTTAAGTTTACAATTCTTTCTGTTCTGCCGCTGGTCCAACAGCCGGCGGCACCCACTTTTTCAATAAAAGAGCAATTTCCCTTTCTTCCGAGTTGCAAGGCTCATGGGTTGATGATGAGTGACGCACTGCCTCCTCATTCTCATCCACAACACAACTGAACACCATTCATTAGGAAAACAGTGTGTCAATAATGCAAAATGATAGTTAAAGGCAGTTCATCATTGAATTCAGTGATGTCATCTCTGTTCAGTTAAATAGTGTCTGTGCATTTATTTGCAATCAAGTCAACGATATCGCTGTAGATGAAGTGACCCCAACTAAGCAAGCCAGAGGCGACAGCGGCAAGAAACCGAAACTCCATCGGTGACAGAATGGAGAAAAAAACCTTGGGAGAAACCAGGCTCAGTAGGGGGGCCAGTTCTCCTCTGACCAGACGAAACCAGTAGTTCAATTCCAGGCTGCAGCAAAGTCAGATTGTGCAGAAGAATCATCCGTTTCCTGTGGTCTTGTCCTGGTGGTCCTCTGAGACAAGGTCTTTACAGGGGATCTGTATCTGGGGCTCTAGTTGTCCTGGTCTCCGCTGTCTTTCAGGGCAGTAGAGGTCCTTTCTAGGTGCTGATCCACCATCTAGTCTGGATACCTACTGGATCTGGTGGCTACGGTGACCTCGGAATAAGAGAGAAACAGACAAATATTAGCGTAGATGCCATTCTTCGAATGATGTAGCAAGTACATAGGGTGTTATGTGAAGTGTTCCCGGTTCCGGTTTAACTAATTAATGCAGCCTAAAAATCCTTTAACGGATTTGGATATTAAAAGCATATTAGTATGTTATGTGTAAGCCAGGTTAAAGAGATGGGTCTTTAATCTAGATTTAAACTGCAAGAGTGTGTCTGCCTCCCGAACAATGTTAGGTAGGTTATTCCAGAGTTTAGGCACCAAATAGGAAAAGGATCTGCCGCCCGCAGTTGATTTTGATATTCTAGGTATTATCAAATTGGCTGAGTTTTGGGAACGTAGCGGATGTAGAGGATTATAATGTAAAAGGAGCTCATTCAAATACTGAGGTGCTAAACCATTCAGGGCTTTATAAGTAATTAGCAATATTTTAAAATCTATACGATGTTTGATAGGGAGCCAGTGCAGTGTTGACAGGACCGGGCTAATATGGTCATACTTCCTGGTCCTAGTAAGAACTCTTGCTGCTGCATTTTGGACCAGCTGTAGTTTGTTTACTAAGCGTGCAGAACAACCACCCAATAAAGCATTACAATAATCTAACCTTGAGGTCATAAATGCATGGATTAACATTTCTGCATTTCACATTGAGAGCATAGGCCATAATTTAGATATATTTTTGAGATGGAAAAATGCAGTTTTACAAATGCTAGAAACGTGGCTTTCTAAGGAAAGATTGCGATCAAATAGCACACCTAAGTTCCTAACTGATGACGAAGAATTGACAGAGCAACCATCAAGTCTTAGACAGTATTCTAGGTTATTACAAGCAGAGTTTTTAGGTCCTATAATTAACACCTCTGTTTTTTCAGAATTTAGCAGTAAGAAATTACTCGTCATCCAGTTTTTTATATCGACTATGCATTCCATTAGTTTTTCAAATTGGTGTGTTTCACCGGGCCGTGAAGAAATATAGAGCTGAGTATCATCAGCATAACAGTGAAAGCTAACACCATGTTTCCTGATGATATCTCCCAAGGGTAAACATATAAAGCGTGAAGAGTAGCGGCCCTAGTACTGAGCCTTGAGGTACTCCATACTGCACTTGTGATCGATATGATACATCTTCATTCACTGCTACGAACTGATGGCGGTTATATAAGTACGATTTAAACCATGCTAATGCATTTCCATTAATGCCAACAAAGTGTTCAAGTCTATGTAAAAGAATGTTGTTCAGAGACGCAACGCCTCTCCACGCGTCTCTGGCCAGTTCCTCCGGGAACACAGGGAGTGTGGCTGTGATGACTCAGAACGTGATGCTTTCTGGCCCATCCGAGACAACTCCCCATCGCTGCACCACTGCGGGTATGTCGACCGTCCCTTTGGTGCCACTTGTACGGAGTTTGGGAGCGTGGCTTGCACTGTCCTGCTGGCGAAGGCTGCAATCAAGCCGGTCCCTCCAGCCGAAATGAGAACAGGGTTTTACAGCCCTTACTTCATCGTACCCAGGAAAAGCGGTGGCCTTCGACCTATCCTGGATCTGCGGGTCTTGAATCGGGCCCTGCACAAGCTCCCGTTCAAGATGTTGATGCAGAAACGCATTATCAAATGCATTCAGCCCCAGGACTGGTTTGCAGCAATCGACCTGAAAGACGCGTACTTTCATGTCTTGATCCTCCCTCGCCACAGACCGTTTCTGCAGTTTACATTTTGTTTACAACCATTCCCTGTTGCCGGGACACATTTTCAGCTCCGCAGTGTAAAACCTAGTGAGTGGATGCACCTGTCGCCTATTTATACCCGTAGGCAAGGGGAGTGGCTCAGGTATGTTAAATCCACTAGCCAATTTTCATTGGCATTTTCTCTTGAACTCAAGAGATGATTGGCCTCCCAAGTGAGATATGTCATTCAACATAACATCTCCGTTCCCTCCATCAGGGAACGAAGGTTACGTACGTAACCAAGACGTTACACTTTATTTTAAGGTATCCTTGTTACAGTGTAATTATGCATTTCAGGACTGTGTAATATTAATTAACTACATGCACTTACTATAGGGTTATGATTAGGGTTTGTTTGAGGTTTACTTAAATATAATTATGCATAATTTATTTTTATTATAATTGTGAGTACATGTAACATGCAACAAGGACACCTTAAAATAATGTGTTACTTTAATTTTTTGGGGTCACCCTTTAAGTAGGAGACCAATTTTCACTTATAATTAACTATTAACTTTGCCTTAATAAACAATTAAATTGCTGCGTATTAATAGTTGGTAAGATGGTTGTTACGTTTAGGTATGGGGTAGGGTTAAGGGAACTAAAATGGTCATGGAGAATTAGCATTAAAATATGCTCTATAAGTACAAATAAACAGCCAATGTGCATGTTAATAAGCAATTAGTGAGAACTGTTCTCTAAACTAAAGTGATACTATGGTTTGCTGTGTATTCATCTTTCAGCCTTTCAACTTATTCTTACACTGCATCCCAATTTGCATACAATGTGCCCTAATTAGTATCCCAGAATCAGTGTATGCCAAATGATAATATGTTGAAATTAGTATCCTAAATATACACAGATGGTGCACTATTTCCTATATAAACGTTCAAAGTACAGATCCACTCTAATGGCTTATATCACCCACAGCCCGAAACCAGATTCATATTTTGGTTCAGAACTACAGACACAAATAGTAAGAACTACAAACATGGTGAATTTGTGCATAAGCTTCTGTATAGCACCTGTTATAAAATACAGTTGTCTACCAAACAACATACACATTAAAGTCCCTTGCAGCATGCAGTGCATGCACAGTATTGATGTGTTTTGGTTCTTGCCTCTTCTTCACAGAACTTGACCTTGCAAACTGTCCAAACATCTGCTCATATGTCTGCACGCTCCTCTCTCTGCAAAACAGCCTGTGCTATGGCAAATATCATCTTGGTATTTTTTTCATAAAAAGGACAGGCTTATAAACAACTGACATGAGCCAAGGATGGGGGCTGCTTTCTTCCTACACACTGTATAGAACGACTGATGTTTCCCATCATGGACTTGTAAAAGTGGAATGCTATAACATACACTTTGGAAAACTGCCATTTAAAAAAAGTTGTTTTGCACTACAAAGGAAGGGGTGATCAGCATTAAGTTATATATTTCAGTTTATGTATATACATAATTTCATATGTTTCATGTGTGCTGTCATCTGTTGAATGAAGTTATCTTGCTATTCAGCTCTCCATCAGCTGCTGTGGTTATTTTGGCTCTTGTGCTTCTGCCCTGACAACTGCCGTTATTCCCTCCAGGGACATAAATGTCTGTGTTGAGGCTCAGCTACATGCGGTTGAGTGTGATTTATTTGCCATTTACAGAGAGCTCTTAAGGTAAAGGGAGGTGGTGCAGTAGTGCACAATCAGTTGGACTTTCCTTCGAGGCAGTGGTAATAGTATGGAAAACCACTGTTCCCGCTGTGAGGGCTGAGGGGAAAGCTCTGTGTGAGCTGATGTCATCCACCAGGCATCCAAACAACAAACTGCATCCCGTACTATAGCGCTCCAGCCCAGCATCTCCCTGACCTCATACTGTGTTGTTTTTATGGAATAGAATGTCAGAAAATAGCTGAACTAGGTCAGACCACAGGACTTGTTTTTGTCATGGACTTCCAAGACAGGTCAAGACATCCGATACTCTCACTTTTTTTAGAGCATTGTGCCGAACAGAAAAAAGGTTGCAGACAATTAGCAGATGCGTTACGCCACAAAATAATAAGAGACCTTTATTCAGAACATGTGCGCCATCATATGATAAAAACAAATGAAGTGGTGGGAACAAGCACAAAATAAAATGCCAACTTGTCTCAACCACTGTCTCAACCACTTTAAAAACATATAATAATCTTTTGGTTGAAACATAACCATAACATAACACACATGGCATATGGTTTATGACCGAATTCATGGTGAAAAGTGATTAGTTTTGAAGGATGTTTTAAAGAAAGGCTTCTAGTCAGTTCTATGATCTGTGACATCACCCCCTCATTGTTTTCCCATGTGACCCATGTTTCAGCACTGTCCATCAGGTCTGTGCACCACATGATTAAATAGTCCTATCTTTTCAAGGCCAGTTTCAGAGCAAAGTTTCTTCCCTTTTACTCTGTGCATATTACTGCTAAGCATGTTTCTTTGAACAGCTAAATAAACACATCTGAATGTGGATTTACATGTATTTGCTGACCAGAGAAGACTGCAGTGTTTTATTATTTTGGCTAACATTTCCCAACTCAATGCTGTGAGTCAATCGCTGCCTAGGACCAAAAGGTTTACATGCAATCAGACATCTGGCTGACCCTCTTATATATATGGTGCATTATTAACCTGTGCCAGTTCTGTGCGGCTTTACTTCCAGTCCCTAATGTCTATCCAGGGTCTTCATTATTCTTTATTGCTTATTTACTTTTCTAGTACATCTAGTACATTCTTTATATATATATATATATATATATATATATATATATATATATATATATATATATATATAGGTCATGCAAACAGTCATGCAAAAAAAAAAAATATATATATATATATATATTTATATATATTATATTATATAATATATTATATAATTATTATTATTTTTTTTATTATTATTATTATTATATTTTTTTTTTCGCTTTTACAATGAGTCATGATTATATATTATATAAGAGGGGAGCAGATTTGCATAGGTGCATTTATGCATTGCAAAATACTATGATTGAAAATGATGCAAGTGTTCACAGAATTTCACAGAAAATGTATAATCTGACTTCTGTATTCTGCTTAGAAATGCTGCAATAATACCAAAGTCTAATCTGTTCATGTTCATCATGTCTGAATTCTGTGTATAGTTCACAGAAAGACAGTTGCACAGTCTAGCCTATCTATATTGTGAATTGTCAATTTACCTGGGATCAATCTCTCTTACCTGAAAATCTGGCAAAATTCCTGAAAAGGATCTATGGGTTCTATTCAGAATGCTTTTTAATGACTTATTTAGATTTTTATGACACATAGAGAGTGGAAAAAGAAGAAGAAAAAAATGCATTAATACATAAAAAATTTTTTTGGGAAAAATTAAATAAATAATAAATAAATAAGCAAACTTTAAAAATAGGTTTTTCAATAAACAAAGTTTGATGTATATTTCATTTGAAAGGTTGAAATGGAATATTATGTGCCTGGGATGGAAAAGTGTTCATCAGTAAAAATGCACATATATGCTAAAAATGGCTTCCAGATTTTCGAGAATTTAGAGAAAGATGCGCTTTGAAAAGCAAAGTTAATCCTTTACTGCATCATTGTGTCAATAGTACAAAAATGCATTGTGAAGACTAAAAGTGATAAATATTTTTTTTAGATTATCTATTTAGATTTAAATAGTAATGTTATAGATATTGCAATAAAAGCATAGTTGAAGACAACTTGACCATGACAATCGGATAGCTTAAAAAAAAAAAAAAAAAACAATTAGATGCAAATTGTTCCCATAAAGTTTGTTAAATTCTGTCCAAGACATTATAGACTGACTACGTCATGTTTTTGTTCCGACTACATCTATGGCCTAGAGCCACAAAGCAGTATGTTTGCATAAGACATGAACAGTAGAAAGTGACTGACTATTATTCTAAGTAGATAATCATGATTCTAATAATGATGCGTAATTTTACTTGAAAGTATTATTAAAATATAAATCAAGCCTCCACTCAATCCCCACCCCAACACACACACACACACACACAGACATCATTGATTAAAAAGCTAACAAGATAAATTCAAATATTAACCTGTCCTTTTCAAACATCCCAGTTCCCAGGCCTCTTCTGTTTTTTTGGCAGCGTTATCCAGCAACCCCAGAGTTCATCTTTCTACATTAGTTAATGTTAAACTTACTTTAACATAGTCCAGACAGTCACAGATTAAAGTCAAAAGTAACAAGCAGAATTTGTTTATTTTAAATCAGATTTATAAAGGCAAGTCATACAACAAGAAGCCATTTTTCTCATTTTAATCCCTTCCAAATGTTGATTTTAATGATTCTTAATGTACCAGAACTCAACAAAGTGAGATAAGACACTGAAAATATATATTTAACAAAACATAAAGTAGGTCAGTGATTATTTATTTATTTATTTTTACAATGCACTCTATATAAAAATGGTGCTAAATAGCACTTAAAGTTGCTCATTGGCTTGTAATCATAGGAGAACCTCTTTAAATGCAGTACAGCACCTATATCGTTAAAAGATTAGTTTAACCAGAAATTAATTTTTTTTTCATTAATTACTCACCCTCATGTGGTTCCAAACACGTAAGACCTTTGTTCATCTTTGAAACATGAATTAAAATATTTTTGATAAAATCTGGGAGCTCTCTGGCCCTGCATAGACAGCAACCCAACTGAAATGTTCCCAGACACAGAAACGTAGTAAGGACATTGATAAAACAGTCTATGTGGCATCAGTGTCTATGCAGGGTCAGAAAGCTCTCAGATTTCACAATATATATATATATATATATATATATATATATATATATAGTATAATCTAATCTAATCTAACTAACCTTTTTAGGTGCACCTTTGTCAAATGGTGCTATGTAGAACCAATTAGAGAAAGCCTATTCTCCTCCTTTCTGATATGTTACTCCACTCTCATATGTTTGCTATGAATGGGAATTAACTACAATGGCAAAAGGTTTTATGCTTTTCTGAGGTTAAAAAAATTTTTGTGTGGGGACCCCTTGAAAATTTCTTCTAAGGTTGAGAACCACGTTATCTTAAGGAAATACACTATATTTTAATGTCATTTTAATCCTTTCCCAAACTAAACTAAGATATTATAAGAGAGAGTTAGAGGACCTTTAAAGAGCCACACTGGACTAAACAGGTTCTTTATACAGTAGTGGTAGCTATAGGACCTCAACCACTCCAAGGAACCACTGAAGAACCAATTTATGTGTGTTTGTGTGTAACATCATAACAACTGTTCATTTGTACTGCCTGCTTAGTTGTCATGTAATCTGTACTTGTATTTGTACAGCACATTTGTGATCAGCTAAGTTAAAAATCATCATAGGTTCAGCTCCATTTGTTGAGAAATTTGCTTATTGTGTTTTTTATTTTATTTTGTTACATTGTATGAATATCTTCCCATAGGAAATACTTTCATTCCACAGTCTTATGTATTCTGCTGCACTGTGAAAGATTTGTTTGTTTTCAAATCAATGTCGGACATACATTAAGAAAAAAAATATTTTACCACTAAGCTTCATCCGTCATGTTTATGATTGTCTTAACTTAAGAATGTTATGAGAGCTTCCATTTAAGACCTCAACGAGCCATTTTTTCAGGACCATGGACAGCAAACAACATGTTTTCTGTTATATACCAAGGAAAAGGAAAACAGGAAAAGTAATTTATTTGAGATCTAGTAAAACCATTTTTAATGATGAAGCTAATTCTTCCTTAGATGAAAATATGTTTTACATGCAGTACACACACAAACTATTAAATATTTGCTGTGTTGGTTTGGATGGCTGTGATTTGGTTATAAAAAAGACAGACATATATTCAAAAGTTTTGAAAGAAGTTTCTTAGCTCAACGAGGCTGCAATTATTTGACCAAAAATAAAATAAAAACAATAATGTTGTGAAATATTGAATATACTAATTTCTAATTGAATATGTTGTAAAATTATTATTAATGTGATGTCAAAGCTGAATTGTCAGCTATAATTACTGCAGTTTTCACTGTCAAATGATCCTTCAGAAAGCATTCATATATGATGTTTTGGTGCTTAAGAAACATTTATTATCAATGTTGAAAATACTAGTGCTGCTTAATATTTTTGTAGAAACCATGATTCAAAAGAACAGCATTTATTTGAAAGTCTTGTGAAGTGTCAATGACTTTCGTAGTTTCCATGCTAAAAAAACACACCAAACTCTCATTTAATCATTCATTTAATCCAATCATTTAGCAGATTCTTTTATCCAAAGTGACTTACAAATTAGGAGAACAAAAGAAGCAATCAGACCAATGAGAGAGCAATAGTATACAAGTGCTGTGACAAGTCCCAGTTAGTCTAGCTTTTTTTTTTTTTTATAAATTAGACTGTGACGAGTGGGGCGGGGCCGAGAAATGTGGGAACAGGAGCGAGGACGGTGGAGTGATTGGAAATGAGCGACACCTGCTCGACCCATCGGTCTCGAGTCCCACGGAGGAGATGGAGGGATATAAAACAGGAGCGACGGCAGTGACGGACGAGAGAGGACCAGGCCTGGGTTTTAGTTGTGTTTTGTTTTTATTTTTGTCAATACAGTCTTGATTTGATTGTCCGCCGGTTCCCGCCTCCTTCTTCCCGATGATTATGAAGGTTTAATCCGTTACAGTGGTGCCGAAGCCCGGGAGAAGGAGGGACACGCTGCTGAAGATTCCTCGCCGCTGTGGTGAATCCGCAGTGTCATCGAGCAGGTGAGGGAGTGTGCCGCCATGGACGCTCGAGGCGGTGGACTGGAGTGAGTTGCCGGGGACGGGCGAGCTTGCTGCCAGCCGCCCGTGATGTGGAGGGGAGGCTGCCATCCGTGATGGAGCAGAGGAGTCGGCGCCGTTCGCCAGGGGGCCGGAGCCTGCTGCCTCCATTAAGGAATCCGGAGGAGCAGGGAACGGAGGACTCCTGCCGGCTGCCCAAAACCAGAGGAGCCGTCGCCGTCCACCGGGCGGCGGAGGAGTGTCGTGCCGTCCGCCGAGGGCCATCCAGTGCCACCGCCAGGCACCACGGAGGAGATCACCCAACTGATGGACGGCCGAGCAGCAGTGCGTCTGGGAACCGGAATTTTATTTATTTTTTCTCCTCTCTCCCCTCTCTCGTCTCTGTCGCTCCTCCTTCCATCTCCTTTTCTCTCGCCTCATCTGTCCTTCCCCCAGGTTCCCGCAGGTCCCAGTGAGTGCCCCCCCCCTCCCTCCGGGAGCGCAGTCTCGAGGGTACCCCCAGGCCTGCGAGGGGCAATGGGGGTATGTGGCGAGTGGGGCGGGGCCAAGAGACGTGGGAACAGGGGCGAGGACGGTGGAGTGATTGGAAATGAGAGACACCTGCTCGACCCACCGGTCTCGAGTCCCACGGAGGAGATGGAGGGATATAAAACCGGAGCGACGACAGTGACGGACGAGAGAGGACCAGGCCTGGGTTTTAGTTGTGTTTGGTTTTTATTTGTGCGCGTCAGTCGTCCATGAGGGGCTGCCACGCTGTTTTGTTTTTATTTTTGTCATTAAAGTCTTGATTTGATTGTCCGCCGGTTCCCGCCTCCTCCTTCCCGATGATTATGAAGGTTTAATTCGTTACATAGACCAAAACCAATGACAAAGAATAGAATAGAATAGAATAAAATAGAATAGAATAGAATAGAATAGAATAGAATAGGTAAGTGCTAGTATTAATTGGTCAGGTGCTGGTGATAAAGATGTTTCTTTAGACGTTTTTTGAAAATGGCTGCTCGAAAAGACTCAGCTGCTTGAATTGTGATAGGCAGGTCATTCCACCAGCTGGGAATAATCCAGAAAAAAGGTCCATGAGAGTGATTTTGTGCATCTGGGATGGCACCATGAAGCGTCGTTCACTTAAACATCGAAAGAAAGCTTATTAAAAAGCGAGTTAAAGGATACAGTATTGGGGAAGCACCAATGGTTGTCTTGTAGGCAAACATCAGTACTTTGAATTTGATGTGATCACTTATTGGCAGCTAGTGCAAGCTAATGAAGAGAGGTGTGATGTGAGCTTTCTTAGGCTCATTGAAAACCGCCCTCCCTGGTGCTTTCTGGATCAGTTGCACAGACTTGATAGAACATGCAGGGAGGCTCGCCAAAAGAGCATTACAATAGTCCAGTCTGGAGAAAACAAGAGCAGGGACAAGGAGTTGCGCAGCCTGCTCTGATAGGAAGCGTCTGATCTTCTTAATGTTATACAAGGCGAATCTGCAGGACCTGGCTATTGAAGCAATGTGGTCTGTGAAGCTTAACTGATGGTCTGTGAAGCTTAACTGTGAAGATTAACTGAACAGACAGGCTGCAATGCGACCAGCTACTGTCGGATCGTCTGGTTGGAATGAGAAGAAGAGTTGAATGTCATCAGCATAGCAATGATAGTAAAATCCAAGCTTCCGAATGGCATATCCTAATGATGACATGTAGATGGAGAAGAGAAGTGGTCAAAGCACTGAGCCTTCAGGAACCACAATAGCAAGAAGCTGTGACTTAGAAACATCACCCCTCCAAGACACACTGGACCTGAAGGTAAGACTTGAATCACTGGAGTGTGATTCCTGAGATTCCCATCTTTATAAGGGTAGACAGGACGATCTGGTGGTTAACTGTGTGAAAAGCAGCAGATAGATCCAGCAAGTACAGACTCACATTCATGCAACGCCAAAAAAAATTGTCTTCTAAAACAATTTTTTTCCCTTTTTTTCTCAACGCCTTCCAAATGGTTCGCTCAACAATATAAGTAAAATTTGACAGAAATGTGTTTATCCCCGGTCATTGTTAAAAGCCCCGATATACTTCAAAGGCTGAGTGACGGTATACTATTTCCAAACATTACAACACTCCCGCGCTACTCGAGGTGGGGTGTAGATTAATGTAAACGTGTCACGCTGTTTAAGCATATCCCCTAAACAAAACAACAATGAAATTAAGAAGTGTAGGTAATCTAGGTGGGAGATGGGCCCCAAGGCTCAGAATATTCAGTTCAGAGTCAAGTATCATGTTTGCAATACAAAAGAACCATTCTATTTCCATAATCGGCCTTTATAGGAAGTGTGAATGGCTCATAGTCTGAAATTTTAGCATTATGTGGGATAATATATTGGAGTCAGTTTGGAAATTTATTTTATTAGTGTTCATTTTTTTTATTAAAATGGATACATTTTTACACCTTTTTATATTTTATGTGGTGTTATGTTATACTTTTGATAAAAAAAAAACAAAGGTTTATTTTATATTAGTTTGGCATTTCATTTATTGTACCCGTTAAATTTGCTTTTTGAAAAAACAGCAGCAGCAGCAGCATGGTTTAACATTTATTTGAAACACATTTATTTGACACTTGCTACCTTCTATCTTTACTCTTTCCTTGCATTCTTTTCGTGGCTTTGGAAAACTTGTCTCGGATGTTTCTCTACGTCGCTTTTTGCATAACTTCGGGTCGACACCAAGCTTTGTTGCAATTTCTTTCTAGGAAAGAAATGCTTTCTCTGGATCTTTAAAGTCTCTACGTGAGTGATCGTACAAGTGCAGATATTTTTGTGCCAGCTTAGCTATTGGACGCAGTGTTTTCAGGATATGTTATTCTATCCTCAGACCTCCATAGAGTGAGAAACTAACCTGGGGAAAAAAATGCATGTCAAAGGTGGAGTTTCAGAACATACCCACCATTAAATAACCTCCACGGACCAATGGAAACACAAAGGTGTTTAGAAGCCAAAATGAACTCCCCCAGAAAGTTTGCTTTGGTCAGCTGTTTCGAACTGCCGAAACAAACTCAAAACGAACTTCTTTTCAGCCTTTATTTTGTTTGAAATGATGTCATATCAGTTCGTTCTTCGATTTCATTTGAAGTATATCAGGGCTTCAAGGTACGTTAAACCACGTTAAGCTGTTTCCTTATAATGGATTTCTAAGGGAGAGAATACACTTAATGTGATATTATTCACCTATCTGTGGAGTTAGGGTTTGTTCTTTTGACAGTAGTTGGTGTTTATTACAAGTAAGGTTTGACAAAAATTGTGTAAAGAAATGATGGCCAAAGTTACAACAAAAAATGAATGTTGACCCTTCAAAAGTGCAATACGCCATTAACAAAGGATATCTATTCCAAATCAGCAGCAAGAACAGAAGTGGCAGCTAGACATTCCGGGGTGTTTCCGGGAGGAACTTTTGAAGTTTCCCAGGATAGTCCTTTGAGTGGACATTTCAGATGGTTGAAAACACTCCTGTGACTGCTAGAAGTTGCATACTGGCCCAGTATGGAAAGATGTCTGGAAATATTGTAGAGACTGCCAAGTATGGCAACAGTTCAAACCTTACATCACTAAACTGTCTGGACAGTTACAGTCAATCCCAGTGGTGGAGCCTGGGCATATGCTGGGTGTAAATCTTATTGGATCCTTTCCCAGAAGTACCAAACAATACGAATACCTCCTCGTAGTGGTGGATTGCTGCTCCAAATGGGTCAAAATGTTCCCAATGCGGACTGCTAAAGCACAGCAAGTGGCAATAATCTTAGTTGATGGAATCTTTACTCGCTGAGGTACCCCTGCCTACATTGTGTCCGATCAAGAAGCTCAATTTATATCTAGTCTCCTCACATTATTCTGTCAACAATTGGGGAGTAGTTCAAAAGCTGACCACTGCTTACCACCCACAGACCAATCAAACACTGAAGACGATGATGGCATCTTATGTAAAAGATCACCATGGACACTGGGTTTGCTCCTGGGCGTCATCTCAATGGGCCTTTAGAAAGAGCTGAACCAACACCACCTCACCCCGACAGTCCCACCTACGAGTTATTAGAGAGACAACAAGAGCTTGTGGAAACTGTGAAAGAGAATGTTGAAAAAAGTCAGCACAAACAGAAGCGGAATTACAACTGAGAGTGGAAGGTGGAGGATTTCCAAGAAGGAGATCTAGTCTGGGTTAGGGCTCACCAGACAGAGACAGAGGAAGGTCGCATGGAAAAACTGGCAGCTAAATGGAAGGGTCAAGCTAAAGTTTGTAAATGGTTGGGTCCTGTAAATTATTAAATTTCATTTTTGGATGCCCCTCTGGTGGTTGACATTTCATGTTTAAAATGTAAAACCTTTTTATGATGTGGTAAATTCTTCCAGTGAGGGCGGAAGTACGTAATTTACATTAGGGAAGTTGTGGCCTAATGGTTATAGATTCTGACTTGTAATCCAAAGGTTGTGAGTTTGAGTCTTGGGCTGGCAGGAATTGTAGGTGGGGGGAGTGAATGTGTAGTGCTCTCTCCACCCTCAATACCACGACTGAGGTGACCTTGAGCAAGGCACCGAACCCCCAACTGCTCCCTGGGCGCTGCAGCATGAATGGCTGTCCATTGCTCCGTGTGTGTGTGTGTGTTCACTGCTGTGTGTGCACTTTGGATGGGTTAAATGCAGAGCACGAATTCTGAGTATGAATTCTGAGATTTCTTGGCTGTATGACACTTTCAATTTTAACAGTTATCCTGTTACATGGATGAAAATAGTCATCCTGTCAACTAGAGGGCAACAAAGGGGAAGAGAGAGGGGGAAAAGCATGTTGGAGTTGGCTGATTGTGGAGTGAAAGGTGACTAGAGCTGTGACCGAAATCGCTCACCCGTTCACTCATTCACTAATCCCTGTATAGTGTATGGCAGTTGAGTTCACTATATCAGAAAGGAGTGAATAAATAAGTGAACGGATTCGGACAGTGACGTATACACTCCACGTGAGACTTGGAGCTGTTGCAAAAACATTGCCATATGTTCTTTTATAGTACATGTACCTTATTTTAGAAAATATTATTATTAATAGCAATAATATTCAAAATTACTTAATATTGCAATTAAACATACCTCCGCGTCCGCTTTGTGGTTTTATCGATGGTATATAATTTTTTTTAATGCTTTTATGTTCATAATCATTAAATGCTATTAAAATACTGAGAACAAAAATAAACACACGTTAACACGTAAATAATTTTATGTATTTTATCATTTTTAGTTTCTTGACACTCGCTCAAGCAGCATTTTGAGCTCAGATAAGATGGTTGTAGAGCGCCTTCAGGCGACCATTAATTTTACATCAGAATGAATACGCTACCTACTATGATTAAAAAACATTTTTTAATTATCCACCAAATTATGATCATTTTTGTAAGTTAACAATGATGCCACCTCAGTAAATTAGTAAAATATTAAACTGAGTTATTGCCTTCATAACATATTTTAATAAAAATAATGTAAAAAAAAACCTTAAAACGTAAATGTAAATGGCATCTCTCATTCAAACTCGCTCTCTCCCACTCTCACTTCCAGCTCGCCGGTTCTCAACATTGGATTGTGGGAAATAGTACTTCAGCGAGTGTACATCGATTGTACACTCGAAATCAAAATGAATTGTGGGTACAAAGTAGTGGATGAATGTAGGGAATGAAGTTGTTCACTCAGAATTCGGACAGCACTACAAAATGGCTGACACCCGATATAGTGCACTATATAGTGGATAGGGAGCGGTTTCGGACACAGCTTAGGAGTATCTCAACCCAAGGCTAGCCAGTTTATATTATTTTTGTTTATTTGTGTTGCATATCTTATATTATCTTGGGAACCCCATTCTAATAAGCCAGCCGTATTATACATGTATGTGGTATCACTCTGCTATTTTGGATTTGAGTTTGATTAATAGTTTAGTGTTAAGTATTGAGCTTTGTTATTTAAAACACTGCATTGTTCAAGGTGTGAATTGTTACTGTGTTATCATTCAGTGATTCAATATACACAAATTGGTTTCATATCCTTATTGGGACTCTCAAGGTTATTTTGAAGTCGAGACCGTTACAGTTAAGTCAAGACCGTTACAGTTGTTTATGTACGTTAAGCCACGTTAAGCATTTTTCAGGTTAAGCGTTTTAGAATGTCCCGCAGCCTGGAGGCGGATGTTGAAGTCACTGAGTAGTACCAGAGTACAAACTTTTTAACAGTTGTTGTAGCAACAATGTAAAAGTATGTTTCTGAACTGTAGTTACAATATATATCATATGCAGCAGGGTAAAATATTAACCACAATGTAAAGAAATGTTAGAGGTGAAACCCTCAAGAAACACAAAACATGATTAGCTGTATAAACCAACTTGATGTAATGCAGATGGTACGTTGTGTAAACAGTTTGGTACAGACCTCAGATAGGCCTTCATAAGACCTTTTACAAGAATATATTTTTCCTTAGCAAAAAATTAATTTTAAACTCCACTTCCATAAACTATGCTTCCAGTTTTAAGTTCAAGACTCACTGTTAACAAAAAAGAAAGAAACCATTATTTTTCAAATTCTATATCCTGTATCTCTGTTCTCTGCTTCCTAGAAAAACATTTATCAACATAAAGAAGCAGAGCTGAAACACAACCAAAACAAACCAGGGTTTACAACCTGTCTAAATATGGTCACCTTGTTCCATTTATGTGCAAAATTAAAAGTATAAACTATCTATAAAATCACATCTTAGTGAGATACATCAGAATTGGAGCTTCTGTGAAACTGAAGTGTTTATTTTCAACATCTGTATCATTATTGGAGTAAGTTGAAACCTGTCATCACTGGCGTGCAATGCATTTTGGGAAGGAATACCATGGTAACAATTTATTTTAAGGATCAATTCTAGTAAATCAGTTGTTTATTAGCATGCATATGTAGCAGGGTAAGGTATAGCCCAGGTATGATTGGTTGATGTCATGCCAGCCTGGGAACCTATCAGTGTTCCTACTCCTTTGTCATTGGTTAAAATGGTTTAAATCCAATTAACCTATCAGTGTTGGGATTGATCCTATTAAAAAGGGAATGGTTTGATTACTCAAGATGTGTCATCCTTGGTACTAGATCATTGTGGAAAGTCATGGAAAAAGGATAGGGTTTGTTGCATCTCCCTGTTGTGTTGTAGCAAGTAGGCCTTTTTCAGGTTAGTTTCCCAATTCTGAAAAAAGGATTTACTTTTTATAAAGGGGTTTTATTGTTGTCTTTTGGTCATCAGCATGCTAGCAGCCGTGGTCTCGTGTGGTAAGCGACCATGCGTTTTGCTACATTGGAATTCTCTCTCGGTATGTATGTATGATGGGAGGTTGTCATGTGTTTTATGAGTGTAATGTAGGTCATCTTTGTGTTATGTTCAGCAGGTGTAACTACACATCCAGGGGTTTCCAGAACCTTGGTTGAAGACAAATGTACATCAGTATGACTCCACTGCTGCTTTGTTTTTAGTGTTTGTTGTGTAACCGTTCAACTCCTGTGATATGAATGTCTTGGTTTATACCAGTTAATTATGTGATTTATGAGTAGGAACTTTTAAAGCGGGGGTTTTATACTTCTAGTGTGTCCACTTGGAGTAGTGTGGTGTTTGGCCAATTGTATTGCTTTCACAATTGTGTGGTTTGGGGTATGGTGTGAGGTGATAATCTAAAAGGCCCCTGCTGGTCATCTTTCTCCTTCTGGTCATTTTGTAACCGGTAGACTTGTGTATTAGGCATGTTTTATATTGTATCCAAAAAACCCAATGTTTGAAGCATTTCAATTGTGTAAAAACAAGTTGCAAATGTTTTATACGGTCTATGCTCAGCCTGGCTTTTGGCCACAAACCTGTGTGCCCTTCCGTAGGGCTGTTATGTCCCGATATATTGCGGGTGGCGTAGTTGACGTGTATCCACTTTTGGTGGGTCCCCTCCCCTACCTGACCACTTCTTGCCACACATACTACTAGCATATTGACAATTTATTAGCACCGATAAAGCATATATCAATGCTTTATTCTGCTTTTAGATTCCTTAACCCAGGGGCGTAAATTTCATCTTAGCGGGGTACAATAAACATAAAATTTCTCAAGAGCAATTTTTGAAGGGGACACAGAAAAAACAGCTAAAATTGTACTTGTAAGGATATGTATACATAGAGGAAAACCTTAATACTATTAGTGCAGCAGGGAGACCATGCCAAATTAGACAAAGTCAAGCTTTTGTGTTCACACGGCAATAGCGCTCGTGTAGACATTACTATTAGTGTTGCCAAATCCGCAGTTTTCTCATGGAATTGGGCTACTTTATCAATGTTGCCACAGGTTGTTTTTAATGTCTGCGGGTTGAAGCAACCCCAATAACATGTATTTTAGCCCTCGGAAGGCAATTTTTACCCAGGCGACCTCCTCGAAACGCAATTAGTTCGGGCTAGTTTTGAGTATTGGGTGGGTTTTGTGAAAACCTGGCAACCCTTTCGTCAAGCAGGTAACGTTATTATTGGTAACCTAGCAGACTTCTCGATAAATACATTCACTGTAAAAAAAAAAAAAAAAACCTATGCAACTCAGAATTTTCTAGTGACTGGTCACATTGACATTTTTAAATTGGCCTAATTGAATTTATAAAATTAAATGAACACTAATTCAGTTTAGCTGATTGAAACATTTAGACGTGATCACTAATTCACATGAATTTAGTTAGGCCAATTGAAAAAAATTAGGTGATCAGTCAACAGAAAAAATTGCGTTGAAGAGGTCTGATTTTTTTTTTTTACAGTGAATTGGCATCATCTTTAAAGTGAAAATAATCACTTTATCCTACATTTAAGTGAATAAAATGGTCTTGACAGCCTTATTTACTGGGGTTCCACAACTATTGTTCTCTCTCACTGGACTCAAGTGTGTATGTGTGGAGGTAATGTAAAAGAGGAAAGCAGGCATTTGGACCAAAGCACTGTGAGACAAGGATTTGAAGTAGCCGTCAAAATTTCGCTATGACGACGCATTTGGTCTTGGAATGCAGTCTTCAGAGGACGCATCACTTGGAATTGGGACAGAGCTATAGTGAAAGAATTAGTACAACTTGGCACAGTTTAACGGAAAAATTGTACAAGTTAAGAAAACATTGCCAAGAAATAATACTTAAATTCTTAATTCATTGTCACAGTATCTATTTATTTTTCTGCATATTATAGGCCTACTTGCAAATTTGCTTCCAAGGTATACATTTTTATAGTTTCTCACATTCCATTTGGGACTAAACACATGACACTGGTATTGCTCTACCATTTGAGCTACATGAATGACTCATAATGCATATATCTTGTATGCACCTTTAACTACTGAGTGACTGGACTGCGGTGAGTCTTGAATGCATCTTGGAGGGCATTTACATTTGGCCTTTTCATGACTTGATAGCAATCCTGTCAATATAAATGGAAGAAGTACCCAATGTAGAGATCATTAGGAGTCAGGGTGTATGTGTGCATGCTTTTATGACATCTATGCCTGTTATCTTTTTGCAAGTGTATATAAGTGTGCACATGCTCATTTGTGTGTGAAAGTTCGGAACCTGCCCTTTTTTATCCTGTCTACTCTATGCACATTTTCTCATGCACACAGCATCATGGCAGCCTGCCTCGTGCTGCTGAGATCTCCACCTGTTTGAGTAGACAGGATGTCACAGTGAATGTCCTGCATGCTTTCGAACACATTTGGCTTTTTTGCATAATAGGGTGATGCAAGACGATGACATGGGTAAACGCACTCATCCCAGTGCGGTAATGAAGAGATCCGTGTACGCGCAATATAATACAAAGGCTGTCTTTGTCACAGAATATCATTTGGAGTAACAATAATCATTCACAAAAAAGGTTCACATGACCAATTCAATTAAATACAAAAGCTCTGTATTTGTGTAATGCCTTTGATGACATATGCTGTCCCATATGCTGTCAGTAAGCAGTTTCATTCACTGCAGGATCAATAGATAAAATCTCAAAAGCCCTGTTAGACAAAAGAAGGAAAATATTAATATATGTCTCAAAAAGGGTCATTTGTATGAGGGAATGACTTTCCATTTGTTTACGAATTTAAAAATCCATTGCAATCACTTTCATTTTGACCACCTAGTTTGCTGTAAACAACATAATAGCAAATCACCAGAGATTTATTCTGGCAAAATAAATATAAAAAAAGAAAAAAGAACTTACTTTTATAATGTTTCATGGGTGCATACATTTTTACATGGCAGTTTGTGACTCATCTTTTTGCTTCCAGTTTATGACTGTGTGATTCATCTTGATGATGTCAGATAACTTTGATAGAAAGGTATACCAGCTGTCAGCTGTTAAATGCAAGTACACAATTAGATAATACCAAATTAGGTCAACCAAATATCAAGCAATGCTTAATTTTGTATATAAAATAGTTGCTCTTTTGAAGAAACCACAACTAGATCCTAGTGAACTGGCAAATTACAGACCCACTCCAAATCTTCCATTTATGTCTAAAAAGTTTTGCAAAATTGTGTCTGCTCAATTGTGCTCCTTCCCTCAAAAAATTAAAATAAAATAAAATAAGTCCCCACCATAGCAAAGAAATTGAATTTGTTCAAATTACAAATGACTTGCTTCTTGCATCAGACCAAGGCTGCATCTCATTGCTAGTTTTACTTAATCTCAGTGCTGTGTTCGTCAACATAGATCAATTACAAATCTATACAGGTATTCAAGGGCGGGCTCTAAGATGGTTTAGATCCTACCTGTCTGATTGCAACCACTTTATTTAATTGGAGAGTCATCTCAATTATCACCAGTAAAATCTGGAGTGCCACAAGGATCTGTCCTAGGTCCTCTTCTATTTTCAATATACATGTTGCCCCTTTGTAATATTATTAGAAAATATGGGATTAGTTTCCACTGTTATGCTGATGATACTCAACATTATATGTCAACGAGACCAGATGAAACTTCTAAATTATCTAAGCCAGGGGTGTCAAACTCAATTCCGGGAGGGCCGGAGCCCTACATAGTTTAGATTTAACCCTAATTAAACACAATTGATGCAGCTAATCAAATCTTCCAGGCTTATTTGAAAGCTACATGATATGTGTGTTCAAGCAGGGTTGGAACAAAACTCTGCAGGCTTCTGGCCCTCCAGGAACTGAGTTTGACACCCCTGATCTAAGCTAACAGAGTATGTTAAAAATGTAAAAGATTGAATGACCAATAATTTTCACCTATTAAATTCAGATAAGACAGAGATATTACTTTTTTGATTACAATTTGCAACTATAAGGTTTACTGTTACTTCCTCTAGAGTAAACTTGTCTTTTGAAACCCATTTTCCCATGTTACAAAAACAGTATTCTTCCATCTTAGAAACATTGCCAAGTTACGATACATGCTCCCTGTTTCTGAGGCAGAAAAGCTAGTTCATGCATTCATGACCTCTAGCCTGGACTATTGTAATGCACTGCTAGCTGGTTGTCCTACATCTTCAATAAACAAGCTAGAGGTAGTCCAAAATGCAGTGGCTAGGGTCCTTACCAGGTCAAGAAAATATGATCATATTACTCCAATTTTACAGTTTATGCACTGGCTACCTATTATGTGCCGTATCAGTTACAAAATATTATTACTTATCTACAAGTACCTTAATGGTTTAGCTCCTGTGTACCTAACTAGTCAACCAGTCTTGTATCGTGAAAAGCGTTATACAAATAAAATTGAATTGAACTGAATTGTAGTTTATTCCTGTGATAAATTGACTGTATTTTCAGCAGCCATTACTCCATTCTCACATAATCTTTCAGAAATCATTTTAATATGCTGATTCAGTGCTCAAGAAACATTTCTTATTATTATCAAATGTTAAATCAGTTGTCATGTTAAATGTATTTTTGTGTAAACTGACCCCCCCCCCCCTCCAAAAAAAAGTTCTGATTAATATAATGTTCAAAAGAACAAGATTGATTTAAAATATATATTTTGTGAAATTATGTCTTACAGTAATTTTTATTAATTTAATTATTGCTGAATTATATATATATATATATATATATATATATATATATATATATATATATATATATATATATATATATATATATATATATATATATATATATATATATATATATATAAAACATACTGAACCCAAACTTTTGTATGCCAGTGTATATATTCATATATTTCAACAAAACATGAAATGTCATTGGATCATGGTGTCATATTTTTTAAGATCTGCACAGTATATAAGCTGCGAAAGTCGTCAAAACCCATCAACAGATGGTGATGTGAACTAATGAAAGTTAAATGACATAAATGATATAAATGACATAAATGATATATTTTTGGAATAGCTATATTTATATTTGTGCAAACTTGTAAAACATTTCACTGCTATTTAGAGGTCGCTTGTTTGCTTGTGACTGATTTCTGGTTTTGCATTACATTAGAGCAGATATTTTGCTCAGCGGGACATCAGTAGTTGCTGCCTTTGCTTCACACAATAGACCGAAAAACAGGCACGCTGTGTCAGTGTGAATCTGTTCTTCCAGACATCTTTTGAACAGAAGCTTGTGATGATCTCAGACAAGCATAATCATCCACTTCACAATTAACCTGATTTTG
Source organism: Carassius carassius (assembly GCF_963082965.1). Taxonomy (NCBI): domain Eukaryota; kingdom Metazoa; phylum Chordata; class Actinopteri; order Cypriniformes; family Cyprinidae; genus Carassius; species Carassius carassius. The sequence continues at coordinate 25,966,008 of NC_081757.1, read as the reverse complement.
TACACAGTTTTTATACACAGCAACCGCAAAGAATATAAATTATCTGGCTTATGTACACAAAAACATCCTTCAGTTCCCACGATACAACATGTACACGAACAACAGTAGCACAACAGATAAAGGACAAAGCAGATTGATGATAGATTGAAGGATAGATTTAGCTGCCATAGAATGAACTAAAGAACGTCTGAGTCTTTGAAGTTGAGCCTTCATGTATCATTCCTGTTCTTTCCCCCATATTGTTAATAGCTCCACAAACCTCTGGCTTTAGTGAAAACATGCCTGTCCTTAAATCACATCTCAACCCCTCCAAGTCTTACATAAACATCTCCAAGGCACGAAGGCAGGCAAATTAATATCTGGCTTTTTGCAAATAATCATGAGGTACAAAGAAGCAGGTCTGGGCATGTAGAGTTTCCTGGAGTTTGGGGTGGAGCGATACGTGTGAATAAATGGGCTCCTGTATGACAGTATTTATCCCCTCATTTCAAACCTGTGTGACTTAATTTTTTTTCTGTGGAACACAAAAGTATGGAGCCCTGTAAATGACCTGAGGAAAATAAATAAATAAATATTGTTACCAAAACCTCCTTACTAAAACTTTTAGGGCTATTCCCTCAGCTCAGTAAAACTGTACTAATGTAGGAATGACTTATATATGTGTGTGTGTGTGTGTTTACTATTATGTGTGGGGCTTTGTAAAAAGAAGACATTTTATACATTTATACCCTTTTGTTTATACAAATGGAGGTTAACAGGGCCTGATATTGTTTTGGACCCCAGTGATCTTCATTGCACTGACAAAAACTTTTTGGAAATATCTTCTACATTCCACAGAAGAAAAGAAGTCATACAGGTTCCCACTTGTAAGACACCATTCCCATTCTGGTTGCACCATCTGTACACTTCAGTTGATAAGAACTTACTGATTCATTGTGATTCATAAATACTTCCAATTGCAATATCTTCATTAACAGACCTTAGAAAGAAAATGAGACTTGAGTTTGGGGAGTACGAGGCTCCCCTTTTCATGTTGAACAGGTGATGCAGAGTCTGCGTGTTTCTAAGCTGACCTATGGCATTTCGTGAAGGTTAGTCAGCAAATCATCAATAGTTACTGTTCCCCAGCCTTCACCCTTCCCTTAGGGCAGCCAGGTCACTGCCTGTGTATGTACGCACTTGTTTTGCCGCTCCAAATGCATTCAAAAAGCTATAAACGCATCCACCTATTTTAGATTAGGCAACATGCAGTAAAATAAGCATTTGAAAAAGTGAGTCTTGACGACTTTAGAAGATTCCATTGACTTTACTTATAAAAGGAGACATAAAAATTTTTGGTACATAGAATCTACATACATAAGCAGAACAACTAAAAAAAAAGATAAAATACAAAAAACTGCCATTTGTGCATGTAATCTTTCATTGGGACTGAATTTTATGGGTTACATCAAAATAAATAACGCCTTGATACAGTGCCATTACTTAAAGATAATGTTTGGTGGCTCAATTTGCAAGACTGGTCATACTAGGGTCAGTGACAACATCTTATGAGACTATTCATACATATTCAAGTATTTTTTTTAAAGCAAAAGCACTGGAATACTATGATTGTATGTTGAAAATATGCAATAGGTTATTGCTGATTTTCCCTTTAAAAAGATTGCTCCATTTCTTGTGTATATGTTTAAAATACTGTCTAAATAACAGTGAAGACGATTTGCAAAGATAAAATGGCAGAAACTCAAACCAGAAACCTATATGACACCTCAAAACATGTCAGACTGCTCTTGCCCAAAGTCCAAGGTGACTTGATTGCAGATGTTCTGGGATATGAAATCAGATTGATATTTTTGTGATGTTTTCTGACTTCCATTGCAATGCTATGTCATTTGATAGCAAAGACTTCACTTTCATTCTCCAGGGCACAGATTATGGATCTTGAAACAACCAAGCACAGATAAAGTTTTTCCTGGTTGAGCTCATCTCCAAACAACCAATCTTACTGAATTGTCTTTTGAATACAATCTTATTTTTTTTCCTAAAACGGAAAAACTCTTTAGCAAACTCCTTTTGAGTCCAAGTTAGCACCATAATGTTATCATATTTAGCAGTCCATAAAAAATAGTGCTGTTAACATCAGTCTTTGGCTTTACACAGCCACACATTTTCCTTACTTTTCTTCTGTCTTTATGCCACAGGTGTAGCATTTTAAAGGTGCAGGTGAAGGACTCTAATCTCAATAAATTCATTCCTTAAAATATGACATTTAAAATAGGGTACAAGCAAGACAGAACCATAGAAGGCTGACTTTTGACATTGGCGTTGTGGCAGCTTCCTCAGCATCAGTTCTGGGCATCCCTGTGATATTCATCAAGACTGCTTCATCTCTCTTGTCCCATTACATTCATTTTCAACATTAACTTCTATTGTTTTGAGGGCTGATAACACACAGAGTGTTCATAATCTGGATTCGAGAAAGACGGCGGGCGAGTGGTATGACTCATGGAAAAAAGTGCCTCTACTGACCAAGAATTGGCTATAATCCCTTGTTTTTTCCCATTTGGGAAAGGTGGCCTTCATTTGTGGGACGTGTTGATCTGAATGTGTGGAACGATGGCAGGTTGTCTGTTGGGAAGGGTCATGAGGGGCCGGTGGAAACGGGCTTGCTCCTCATCTTGGATTTTCTCCACCTGCCTCCTAAACTTTCTGGCGAGCAGGATGGATGGGACCCCTCTCCTTAACCTCTGGGCAGGCTTTCTTTGCCATACTTCATATTTGGAATACTTCAGATCAAGAGGCCCTCCTGGGATGTCCTGCAAAACAGAAGAACTTGCTGTAGATTCTGTAATTCATTGACTTTGAAATTTTGAAACACCGTAGCTCTCAAACAACAGAGCATTGTGCTACCAACAGAAAGGTCATGGGCTGAACTGATGAAATGTGCATCTTGAATGCAATGTAAATAGTGTCTGAAAAATGTGTGCATGTAAACTTCAATATGATTATGAACAAAGCCAAAGGGTGGCTTCAAATCAAATGCGTCACAGACATAGGCTATTCTTACGCCAGTACATTAAACACATCCCAGACAGACTGATCAAAGTCAGAATCTTATTTGTTGAACTGGGCGAGAAAAACAATACCCTCCTCAACTTAGTGTGAACGTACTGTTCTCAAGTGGGGCTGACTATTGTGTTGTTTGTTTTTGTTATTTTCAAATCCAAGCCTTGGCCAGCTGGCCAACTGTCTTGCCAACACTTAACATATTTCCATGCCAAGAGCACATGGCACAAAATTTTGCCAGAATGCGGCATAACACTTGTACTTGTTTTGGTGCTTGGAATAATGACATCATTGCACATGCTGTCCAATAGAGTTTTATGGTGTTACCATGGGTTTTTGTTTGTGTAACTAATTATCTCCCTCGGTCTTGTTCCTACATCATCTTTAATGCAGTCTACAGCTTTCTGATGATCTCTGCCATTTTCTACATTGCTCAGCGATTCTGAGAGTGGAGACGTGGTTAATATTGATTTTGGCATGATAAAAACAGTCTGACTAGCCTGTCTAGTCGGAGTCTGTGTTTGTGGGTTCAGTAAAATCATTGTGCTGGGCTTTCGATGGGGGAGGGGAGATAAACAGCTCCACGTACCTTGTGAAGAGCCTGCGATGCTGGGAAGGCCTGCAGCGAGCTGGAGGAAACATCTCGCTCGGACTTCACAGGCTTTGCGCAGTACTGCTGCAGCAGACGCAGCTCGCAGCTCCGAAAGCAGCATTCTTCCACTATTCCTCTCTGAGAACGGCGGCTGTTTAATCTGTGCGGCCTGCCTGGGTGGGGGAAGAGAAGGTAAGGGATCAACTCCGGGGTTCCCCTGGAAAACGACCAATGCTATTAATTCACACCCTATTGTTTATATTTCACCAAATCGCACATGTGGCTGCTGGCATGTTCCTAGGATTTCTGAAATCGGAGACTGCATCAACAGCTCCCTTCTTTCTTTCCTGTTGTTTGTGACTCGCTTTTTATTTCTGGCACTAACTGATTTGATGAGGACATTAGAATATCACAAAGAACAGTACACAGAAAAACAAATATTAATCTGTGTTCCCAGGGATGTGTGAATAGCTAGCAAAATGGATCCTTTGACCTTGACATTTGCCTACTAAACAAAGATAAAAGATAAAGAACAGCAGGAGAGGTACAAAAGGGGGAAGTCCTTCATCATCTGATAGGAATATAGTCGACTAGAGAGAGAGAGAGAGAGAGAGAGAGAGAGAGAGAAATCTTTTGCAAACAACTAAATAACTTGCAGACACAAATTCCTTGTTTCTCCTAAATACTGACATTTAACAGCAATTAACAGCACTAATGGCTTTCACTGGGAATACATGTTAGAAAGCAATAAGAGGCATGTTTCCTCTTTAATAAATACCCTCCTTGTGACATTCATTAGTACACAGTATGGCATTGTCATCTGTGTCTTGTCTTTCAAATTGCTGTGACTGCTTCTACAAGACGAACAGCTATGTAAATGTTTATAATTCCTGACAACCATCACACAGCACTTTAAGAGTTGCACTTACTTATATGAAACCCATCTTCTCCACACACGAACTGAAGAGTATCCACTAGTTCTCCACCGCAAAGAGTCTCCCCTGTTCTCACGGGGGATGCGACCGTGAAGAATGACAGAATAAAAAATGAATGTATCAGTGAGCGCATCTGTGAAATGAAAACACATTTGAGTGTGAGTTTAACAGAGGTTACTGGTGTGATTGTGCTGATTTCAATCACGCGACCAAAGAGTGACACAAAAAGTTCAAAATAACTGTGGAGACGCTATTCTCCTTATCAACGATACCATGAAGAAATGCTATACGCTTAAAACAGTGATGATTCTCACAACTTTTCTCTTAAGTTTTACATATTGTCATGAATATACCTAAACATGCAACTGTAAATAGAAACGATGTAACTGTGCGAATAACTTGCATACTTCAACCACAGTCATGTCATTGTCACTTTCTCTTACCGTTGTTTGTTTTTTCCCAGTTTTTCGGCACGATGCACAGAATAGATGGTAATCATCCATGCTAGGCGGTTTGTTGAAAACGACGTTTACTAGTTGTTGTACTAAAGAGTTGCTTTGTTTCCAGTCTGTTGCATTTCTTTAAAGTGATGCTTGTGGCTGTCTCAAAGTTTAGAGGACAGGCAAGGCATATGTAGTGGGAGACAATTTATACCAATACCCGCCCCTCGCACCCCCAGCCCTTAGCGATGTCCGATTCGTGAACGAATGGTTCTTTTGAGTCGGATCTTTTTTTTTTTTCTTTTTTTTTTTATGAACCGATTGCACTGCTGCACAAAACCGAGTAGAACCAATACACTGAATTAGTAAGAAGAACAGTTCTCGAGTCAACAAATCGTCTCACTGAACGAGAACTTGTTTTGTGACCGTATTATAAACATACAGCATTTCAACAAACTAATACATTTTTACAGTTTTTTCTTGATTCTGCAAATTATACTTAGATTATATTATACTAAATGACAACAAAGATTCTAATTAAGAAAACATTTAGAATATAAAACAGAAACGATTAACGCGATGACGTAACGATTCTCTATCTCTTTTTTAGCTTTCTTTGAAATTAAATGTTCAAAAGAACCGATTCGCGGAAATGATTTCCCAATTACTGCCAGCCCGCCTGTGGATGAGAACTGGAATGCTTTTCTTTTAATCAGATGTAATCTGCAGCAAACATTGTATTTAACCCAAAAACAACAAAAAAAGTTAAAACTTAATATTTAGATTTTCCCAAATTGTCTTATTAACCGTTTTTATGCAGAATACTCGTGTTAATGGCAAAATATTTTGTAAGTGCAGCGCTCACTGCTGGTTTATGTTTGAGTGCACACTCAGCTGATAGAGTAGCCTACCTGCTCACCAATGACAAGGCTTTCTTAGTCAAATAGCCGCCTCTTTAAAATACCTTTTGGCAACAGGTCAGCCTGAGGAATTTTAATTGAGGGAACATTCTTCTAGCTTCTCAACATAACAAAGGGGGTTGCAATCGCATTCCAGTGAATGCAGACAGACACCGTGCTGAAATTTCACTCTCACGACAACAGTGTTGACCTTTTGTGCGAGCGCGACATTTCAGGCGAAAACCTAAAATGATTTATGCTTTCTTTAAAAAGCTACTCAGTCCGTTTCATACGCTGATTACGACCCAGTAATGAACACAACGAAACATATATATTATTCTGTATAAATTGTGTACTTAAGTTACATAAGTGTTAGACGGAAATGAATGAGCAGTCAACATGCCCTGACATGCCTCAAACTGGACATAATGTAACTTTGGCAAAAACACTTTCCATTGTTTGCCTGAAACATCAGACAGTCATGCAAAATGTGCTCATTTTACCTTCCTCTAAAAGTGGAAATGGCCTGAATTAGAAATTTATAGTACCAATCATTAATTTAAGGACAAAAATAAGCATGTTATTTTTATTAGGAAATTATACACTGAGTTCATAAGATGTTATTTTTACGAATAGACAAGCCTACACTCATTAAACAGCCGGTGAAAATGTACGAGACAATATACACAAAGGAAAATGGTTTATGCAAATTTGTGACTGTTCAATATAGTGTGTGAATATTGTGACATTGTATCATGACATTGTATCATGACAAGTACACTATAGCACGCTCTAGTGGTCCAAAGTAATAAAGCCATTGTAAAATGACTTCACATGAGTGAGACTTTACCTTATTCTGGTTAAAGTGAGGCAGTGACTGAAAGAATTACTGGATTAACTAAAACTTTATTAAATAAATACATTCTTGTAGAGAAGATCTTTATGTTATGCGTGTACTGTTGTTACAGTATGGTAATCTGACACACTGAATACAGTGGCCCATTGGGCTATTTGAGATGTAATGTGTTTGATGTTTGGCACTTTCTGCCATCAAGAAACTGCTCAGGCCTCTATTTGCATTGCCCATGTAACTCTCTTACACTCTTACACTCACTAGAACAGCAATGTTAACCTGTGCAATAAAACCATCACTTTACTTTGCATGGACATTCTGTGCTCAGAGAAGTAGACGAGTCAATGCATGTTAATATTGTAACTCCTAAACTTAAAAAAAAGAAAGAAAAATGACAGTGGAAAAGCTTCACTCTCTATCATATGTTGCTATGATATTTGCCGTTTTATATAGTGTGTAGAGGCACATATGTTTTTTTTTTGTCACTGATCAAATGTGCCATGTAATATGAAATTTGATTACATAATGGAAAACTAAATATTGAATTTTTTTTAAAATGTGCTCTAAGAAAATAATATTCATTATAGGGAAATTCACAATGTGGCATATGGCTGCCATTGTGAAAAGGCCACCTTCTGTCGATAAAGTTCCCTTGTAAGTTTGTCTCTAAACTGACTCCTGTCTTAGAACCATTTTGAAAGAAGACCAGCTGAGAGTCAAAGGTCATATGATACCTCGGTATAAGAGGACCTTGAGCATGTCTGTTTTCCACACCCTGAATAAGCTTTTTTTTAGCTACAGTGCAAACTATGTTTGTAAAAATAATCACTTGTAAATAAGTGAATATAAAAAGTTGAGAAAGATATATCATTATATTGGATCCATGCTATTTGTCTTAAAGTGACAGCTCCTAATGTATTAGCTGCTGTGGGTTCCTTAATGTTAATCCAAGAAAAGAGAGAGAAGTTCACTCACTGCTCTTGACAGAATAACTTTTGCAGCTTTAACAGTTATTATTCTTCATTTAATTTATACAATGAATACTATGCAATGCTATTTTACATGTAAATATTCAACTTCTGTACCTGAACACAAGACAAACCTAAAAAATTAAAGCATTTTTTAATTTGTATTATAATTTTCATTGGGGCCCTGCATACCTCAGTTACGGCCCTAGTGATGGTTATTAAAAAAAAAAAAAAGTGATATAGTGCCAGTGCCTTGGTTTCATGTGCTTTTGCATATGAGACCTCTTCTTCATAAGTCATTACTGTAAGGGGTAATTCTTTGAAGCAGGCAAATTCACTTCAAGTATTTTGCAGTCCCCGGTTACCTATAAGATGATGTGATATTATTTCTTTTTTAATATTTAAATGTATAGTGATAACTAATTTTATAGTTCATAAGAATCAATTTTTCTGTGTTCCCAAATAAATCTATTATGAGTCAGGCATGTTGCATTTAGTCAATGAATTTAAAACAAATTTAAATTCACTGAACAAAGCAGTATAATTTCAGACCGTTTTTTATACGATAGTAGAGAACTACACATTTTAATGCATCAGGCTGCATTATACTTTTAAGGTCCTTTTTTTTTTTTTTTTTTTTTTTTTTTTTTACAATCTTCACACATGGCCCCATATTGCATATACATTTAGGATTACATAAAAGAGCATGCCATTTTCTTACACATTCTGATTTCTATCTAATAATTATATGTCTCATACACTGTACAAGCCAAAAGTAAAGCAACATTAAATTACATAACTACATAGTGATCGGGAGAAAGCAGCTTAATCAAAATAAGAAGACTGATAACCTACATGAGCAGACCAAAGTTGTGAAGGTCCTCCAGTATTTTCTGTGTATCATACAGCTATCCTTTCCTGAAAATATTGGTGAAACCAGAGTCAAGGGCAATGGTGGACAAAGACATGAGGATGTTCTCCATTCAGCTGAATGGAACAGTGTAAAAGTCTATGTTCACCCCGAGAATGCAATTTCATGATATCACCGCAACAAACAGCACTGGTCCCCAGGACTGTAACCTAACAAACCTCATAATAGTATAAACAGCTTTTAAGTCTTTTTGGCTCCACTTCCAACCATTCAATCTGGAGTCAGTCACCAATCCATCACCTGCATCTGTGCCACGGCCCTCGTTTGCACTACCGCTTTACTAAAGCACTTAACACCACAATTCACACCGTGGCAGAGTAACATAAATCTGAAGAAAAATAAAATATATTATGGTCTCACTTTTAGACAAATAGATGAATAAGTATGCAACTAATTTTAGTTAAACAAACATTTTCATGTTGTTTACTTTGACAAATACGAGTCGACTAAAATGATAACAATTACATTTTTTATTTGATACAATTTACTTCTTGTATATAAAAGTTTTAATTGTACTTACATTTAAGAAATCCTGCATAATTTTTCTAATTACATCTATAATTAAACTGTTGACCCAACCCTTAAAGGTGCTCTAAGTGATGTCACACATTTTTTAGGCCAAAACATTTTTTGTCACATCCAGCAAACATCTCCTCACTATCCGCTAGCTGCTTGTCCCCTGAACACACTGTAAAAAAACGGGGTCTCTCTAGACACCACAGGCTCCACAAACAACAAGAAAAAAAAACTGGGATCACCCGCACCACAAAACATAACAAACTGTTCCAGCCAATAACCGACAAGAAAGATTTGGGGGTGGGGTTTGGGGGGTTAGTGCACGGATGAGGAGGAGGGAGGGTCTAGCTAGCCTCCGTTTTGTTTGACAACAATTTGAACGTCAACAAGAAGTTACGAATCCCGGCATCGCTTAGAGCATCTTTAAATCTACCCAAACCTGTCCATAACCTCACCTGTATTCCATCTCACTAGCAGCAAAAGCATAAACATATTAAGTACATTATACTTCTTAATTTTGTAGGTTGTAGTTAAAAAGGCACCTGATATAAAGTGGGAACAAACAATTAAATGAGTAGTTTTAATACACAGCATTCAGTGAAGCCTCCAAATCATATTATTTTATATTATTTATTAACATAAAATAAGATGGAAGGAAATGACATTAAACCAAATAAAAATAAATGTACAATCAAAAGGGTCAAATGTATTTGGTATACTGAAATGTGTTTATGCGGTTTAAGTTTGAAAAAACACATTATTTTCCACATACTGTACATTCTTGTTTCTCCTCTACAAAACCTTCTGAAACGCATTGTTTTTTAATAAGCTCATCGGTCTGAAAAGCAAGGTGCGCTCTGATTGGCCATCTATCCAGTGTGTTGTGATTGGCCGAATACCTCAGGCTTGTGACGGTAATGTTACGCCCATTAACATATGGTGATGACGCGTGTACCGGCATGACAAGACAAAAACAAGAAAACCAAGTACAAACGAGGCATTTGTTGCATTCAGTGGGGACATAAATACTTATTACACGTTACGTATCGTGCTGCGTAAACATAATACCATGTCTGCATATGTGATCTGCTCAAAACTCGCGTTTTAATCATCAGTGGAAAATCCTTTACAAATGTGAACATACTTACATACTGTGAGTCATACTTTATAGAAACAGACACCAGTTCCACAAGTTCGCCTTGCAGGTAATGAAGTGAGAAGAATAGCATGCATATTTGGCGTGCGGGACGAATGCTGAGCTATTCCCACCAGAATGGGTCAACGGTGAGAAGCCGGGGTGGTGGAGGGATGCTGAAAGACTAGAGAGAATGAAGGTAAGGCTGCCATGTTTAGGTTATTAAAGCCATTATTTTTGTTTTCTTCACTTACAAACAGTATTCTCGTCGCTTCATACCATAACGGTTGAACTACTACTGGCAGATGGACTATTCTGACAACGTCTTTCATACTTTTCTGGACTTTGACAGTGTAACTCACTTGACAGTTTATAAAAACAGTCACAAGCCTCTCGGTTTTCATCCAAAATAACATAAATTGTGTTCCGAAGAAGAACAAAGCTTTTACGGGTCTAAAACAACATGGGGGTAAGAGATTAATGACGAAATTTTCATTTTGGGGTGGATTAACCCTTTAACGTATATAAATATCTCTTTGGATTTGAGACTTTAGTCTTTGCAACTTTACAGATCTTCTTCATGCACCAAGAGTTTGTAACACTCCAACGAAAAAGGAAAACTTGAAATCGCATCATATGACCCATTTAATGTGATTAATTCTCTGAAGTGTTAACACATCCCACCGAAAAATGTGTTGACCTTTCAATGCTGAATCAACATGATATCAAACCATCAGGTTGGAGAGAAAAAAGTTAATCCATAATAAATGAGCGCACACTTGGGAAATTCAGAATCTTTTCCTTCATTACTTAATACTGAATTAAAACCATAATTATCAGAATGCAAACTGAAAGCACAAATGGAGAGCTGTGTATTGCTTGATTTGTAAGCTCAGCACTTCAACCAAGCAATTATTATGCTCCTTGACATCTTGTCAAGAGAATGTCATCTATTGAAGTATCTATGAAACTGTCCATCTCAGTAAAATATACTGAACGTGAAAGCAGTCTTGGTAATGAAATCCAGTTTTACTTTAGATTTAGATTTTTCACCTGAACTGAACCATTCAGTTAAGACATATGTTAAGGCACCAGCACATATAGGGACACAATGAGATTTTCACACTTCCTACCTACTTCTCTCCTTCATAGGCTTCATCTCACAGGCACATGCAAAAAAAACAAAAAAAACATTCAAGCTTCTTTTAACACTGCTCATATATAGTTAAGGCGAGTCATTAAAAGCATAATCCTTTCACCAATCAAATCACTTTAGGTTCTTTTTGTCCAGCTGAAACAGATTCCGCATATCAAGCATTGCTTGCCTGATATTGTTTCCAAAGCGATGAGAGTCCTGAAAAAAGAAAAGATAAGATGGAAAGAAATCACCAAGCATTCAAGAACAACACTAGCCATGTATTGTTTCAAAAGAATGGAATATCACATAAAACATTTGAGATTAAATCACAGTTTCCATCTCATGTGTTCCAGTAATCAAATCATTAAACTGGAAACTGGCGCAAAGTATCAATAATAAAAATGGAAGTTGTTCCACCCGAAGTAGCACTATGGCTCTTTTCTCTCAGTAATAATTACATGGGCCTCAAAGTGTGCAGATGAAATGGTACAAATGCAGTCATTCTATCTTGCATTAAGAGGCAGTTGCCTGATATTTGGGAATACAATTGTGTAGTTCTGGGAGGTAATTATAGAAAATTATTTTGATTACATACTTTGGCTCAGGCATTTCAGAATGATTTAACACTGAAGTGTGCAATGTGATTGGTCCACTGTTTAGACCAGTTATCCAATCACATGATCTGAATCGAAGTCAAAGTCACATATGTTTTTCTGTTGGAATTATTTTGTAAATGTGTTTCCATCAGAATGTACATATGTGCATGTCTTATTATCAGATAAATTACTAACCTCATTTGAGCACATGTATTTTATGTGCATCTTAAGATCTTCACATTTTCAGGTAATACCCTAAAAATTACATTCCAGTGGATGAAGCATATCTACTGTCACTGATAATGAAAAAGGAGCAACATTTTCTGTATTTTGACAGAATCTCTGCTTGTGTATTCTCTCACCGTCTCTGGACTGGAACACTTAGAAGAGATGTGGAAATTGATGAGTTTTTCACCGACAATCACATAGGCCACACCATAACCATCGTCTGCAACCTACCACAGTTAGAAAAAAAAGTTACATTTGATCCTTTCCCCAAAGCATTTTAATATGAGCAGATTCTGAAATCTTTGGAAGACTCACCGGTCCAAAGCCTCCTCCAGTGGTAACATACTCTGGGTGATTCACCAGATCAAACAGCTCCCCCTGCTGCAAAGGAGTCTGACTAGTGGAGAGCCTCCAAGGCTCTGACAGCACCTGAAGAGACAGGACGTGGGAAATATTGCATCCAAATGAATTTTGTTAAAGAAAATAATCTACATTACTCCTAAGCAAGGCACATGCACTCATGTCTTCAAAGGCAGACATGTCCCTCATCATAGTAATAATTACAACCAGGACACAGTTAATTCTCATTGGGTATGGTTTTTCAGAATATACTCCTTTATATTTTACATTTTCAGAACCGCTTAAATGCTAAAACCCACCTCCTGGAGGAATGGGGAGTCCTGTCCAAGGTACTTAGACACTATGTAGAGGCAAAAGAGATGGCGGTCAGTGCCCTGACCAGTCATTGCCATTCTATACATCTGCTGGTGTTTCTCAGCGGCCTGGGTTAGTAAGTGAAGTTTCTCTTCTCTCTACAAAACAAGAACAGAAGACTCATTCTGAATAACGACAGCAGTAAAAGAGTGACCAGTAAACTGAATTTGTCAAATTATAGAAACCAGTAGCTACAGAGAGTGTTGGGGAAAGTTACTTTTAAAAGAAATGCATTAAAATATTGTGTTACTCCATAAAAAAAATTAACTTTGTGTTAATTTGTAAGAAAGTAATACATTACGTTACTCTTTGTCACCTGAGCTGAGCTTGCTAGCTTGCTTGTGTTTTTAATAACAAAAAACCCAAAAGTTTAATTTCTGGCAACTGTAAAGGCCCCTTCACGTCAAAAGTGAAATAAATAAGACTCAGGCTAAAGGAAATGCCTCTGCACCTCACTCCTAATTTCTCTCAACATGGGGACAGGAGAGGTGTCACTGAATAAATGGAAAAACAAAGTAATTTGTAACTTGTGTTACTAATTTGAAATAGACTTTACTACTTACTTATGTTACTTTACTAGTAACATCAAAAAAGTAATTTGATTACGCAAGTCATGTTTGTCATTACCCCCAACACTGGCTACAGCAATAAAAGTAAAGGCAAATTACATCTACAGCTGTTGTGTCATTTGTGTTGGTATCGTAACGAACTCTAATACTCGGGACCGGACAAGACTGGTCTCAGATTTCTGATGAATTTATTCTTAAGTCTGAGACCAAGACCATATTTTCAGGAGCATTCAGACACAGGCTGAACCCGAATGAGGTGTTTCTGACCAGTCGTAACACTTTGTAATAACTTTCATTATTATATAATTAACAAACATAATGCTTAACAGACTATATATCATGAAAATCTACAAATTATTTTAACAGATGTTATACGATGATTAAACTTTTTTTTTTGTTTTTTTTTTTTAATGTACAACACTTTTGCTGCTATTGAGGTGTGATATGGGTAAGGCTGGGGACAGGTTTGGTGGTTTGGGTAGGTTTAAGGGATCAGAAGTGAACAGGAGTCAATATGATTACTATATTGGAACTCAATTCAATCTGATTATATTACATTAAACAAGTATTTTCCTGAAAAACTGATTTGTTTTCTCCTGTTGATGTATACAGTAGTATAATAATAGAAGTCCAGTCCGGTCTTGTCTAGTCTTGAGAACTACAGCACTGGTTCATAGTGAATTGCCGTCCCCTGTGGATGTGGGTTGTATAGATTGTTTTGGTATGGTACCGTTTTGTTGCTGATCATGGCACGGACAAAAGCACAGGATTCCACTGTGCAGGAGCGCACAGTTTCTGTACGGCCTTCTCTAAATAAACGGGTCATGGATGCCTCATAAGTCAAGCAGAACTTTCCTTTGTCCTGTACAGTGAAAAAAACATTGACATCATTTCACCTTTTCAAGTGAAAGATAACCAGGCATATTTTGCTACATTTCAGATGTACAGTGATAAGAAAGTTCACCCTATAATGAGCCAGCTGCAGTGCAAGCTGGATGAAGGCATCAGGACTGATCTTGCACTTCTTGATCAGGCCTTTTCCAAAGTCACTGAAGGGGATGATGTGCGAGTCCACATCATTAGCCAAAGCCACAGCCACAGACAGAGAGTTGGCAATCATAGTCTGGCACTGTGATAAATAAAAAACACAACAGAGAGAACGTCAAACAAACCTATGTCTTGGTCCTTTCATATTCACTCAAGTGAGATGAGAAAGATGGAGCTATTAACAGCATTTTACTACCAAGTGTATCACACTGACCTCATGTGGAATATTCCACTGTAGTCTTTGAGGTCCAGGAAGATTAGGGTGAGGTTCTCCTCTACAGTGGCCATCTGCTGTGTAGCCCAGCTTAACAGGGTCCATCGAGAGCACTTGCTTTATGAAAAATGCCATCACAATTTACATTAGCAGCAGATTAACATTTTATGAATGATATGACATTTTATGAACTAAAAGTGAAACCCAATTTATGTACACAACGGAAGTTTGGGATTGGGTGTTATGTGGGGATGATGGAGGATGAACCCAAATGCAGACAGTAGTCACTGCAACACAGTTTATTGTACACAAAACAGGAAAACAAAACCCACGAGGGGGCAAAACAAGGGCAAGACTGACGAGAGATAAACTAGACTAACACTTGACAAAACACTATAACAAAAACAGGATCACACTTCTACTTAGACAAGACTTTCAATAGACATACTCACAGACAGATCTCACATAGATTGACACGCAATGTAAGACAGTCTTTGACAATATTAGACAAAGTTTGACAATGAACCGACAAAGGGACAGAGAAACACACGAGGTTATGAAGGGAGGCTACTAATGAACACAACAGGTGGAACAGGTAAATCAATGATGACAAAACTAGGGTAACAAGGGGGGCGGGGCCAGGAAACGAGACAACACAAGCACATGGCCCAAAGACAAGGCCATGTGCTTGTACACAAAACACGGGCCTGTCATGATCCTGCCATAAGACTAGGGAAAAATCAGGACATGAAGGCAGAACCATGACATTGGGTATGTTTTTTGGGAGGGTGGGGGGTGAGGTCTCTAATGCTCACCTGCTTTTATCCAATCAAAATTACAGAGAAAAGTATTTTTTAAATATTAGTATGATTTAAAATAACAGTTTTCTATTTTATTATACATTTTAATATAACAGTTATTTAATGTAATCTATATAATCAATTGCTTCATAAATGTATATAATAAAGATCTATAAACATCTTACTGACCCTAAACTTCTGAATAGTAGTGTATGTGTGCATGTGTACCTCCCAGAGGTGGGCGACAATAGGAGCATCAGCCCAGCTATGTTCTGTATTAAGGCCCACGGTTCCATTCTTGAAGACAATTAAGTTTATGGACTTATCAAACCACCTAAGGGAAAATGACCATTAAAAATGTACATGTTGTATAAAAGCTACTCTGAGGTCCAGCACTGGTAACAAGAGACTTCAAAGGGGCATGGAAGGAGGTGGTCTCTCTTAACCCATGCTATGGTTTCTTCCTTACCTGTCATAACACTTCCCATGGAGCAGTGATTTAGCGTAACGGTCCAGGGACTCCACCGGATTTGCTGGATCATAGCGCTGCTCTGTGTCATCCAGTGTAACAAAGAAAGCAGCTTTCTCCACAGTATCCAGAGACTTCTTGTTCTTGCCGTGTCTGAGGTAGGCATCACGGGCACACGCCCAAGGCACTCTGCGAAAAACAGATACAGACAAGCTTTTACTCTATCAAAAATAGTTTTGACTGTCCAGTAATAATTGATGACAAATAATAGTTAAGGAGAAAGAAAAAAATAACCTAATTTCAGACTTACATCCCACTTAAAGAGATCAGACAAATGAATGAGAGGAAACCGGTAGCTACTCCTGCAGTTGGGTGTGTTGTGAATACCTGTCCCCTGCAGTGAGGGCGGCGAGGGTTTCCTCTCCAGGCTGCGGCTCTGAGGTGTCAGCCAGAATCCTCTCCATCTGCTGCTCTAGCTCCCGTGGCAACAGTAACCGTCCATCATAAAACATCCAAACTTTAAAGTAACGGCCTCGGTGATACACCACAATATGCCTGCTGTCAGTCATGTGCTGAACTGTGTCTATAGTGGAATGGAGGAAAGAAAGAAAGAAAGAAAGAAAGAAAGAAAGAAAGGAAGAGAAAGATCTCAAGTCACATTCAAGCAACTATATAGAATTCTACATTTTTTCATTAAGGTATTAAATGTTTTGCAGGTAGGCAGTGAGTAAAACATTCATATCATTCTAATAAAATTAAATTACAAGGAATATATGCGCGCGCACACAAACACACAATACCTTTCAAACATTCAGGTTCATTAAATGCATTAAACTGAAAATTAATTTGAATATGACAGTAAAGACATTCTTAATTATACAAAATAATTATTTTCCAAATAAATGCTGTTCTTTTCACAGTATCACAGTAACCACTGTTTTCAACATTGGTAATAATAGGGTAATAACTGGTAATAATAATAATAAATGTTTCTTGAGCAAATCAGCATATTTAAAAGATTTCTGAAGAATCATGTGGCATGAAGATTGTAATGGCTGCTAAAAATTCAGCTTTGTCATCACAGGAATACGTTTTGAAATACATTAGTCAACATTTGAAGTGGATCAAAACCTTTTATCAAAGTTGTCCTAAATCTAAAACCAAAATGAGTTCTTGTCTTAGGACAACTTTGATTAACTTTCTTGCTTCACGTCAAATGTTGTTTACCATATATATAACACAGAACACAATATTACTGTTTTACTATATTTTTACTCAAATATATGCTGCCTGGGTGAGCATTAGAGACTTCTTTTAAAAAACATTAATCTTTCTGACTAGGGCTGGGATAAACGATTATTTTTTAAACGATTAATCTAGCGATTATTTTTTCGATGCATCGATTAATCTAACGATTAATTTTTCAGACCGATTTGATTTCGATTATCTCCCCATTAATTGACTACTAACAATTTATACATGTTGATTTACATATCTGAATGGAAAAAAAAACATAAATTCCTTAACATTGCAATATATGTTTATTGCTCTTAAAATTACAAAATAAAAGACTGACTAAGAATGCATTACTTTGCACTTGTATAGAGATAGCATTCAATAAAACCTTGAAGCCTTGAAAACACATAGCTTACTGAAACAAGCTTACTGAACACATAGGGCCTAGCTTATGAAAAAAGAAGTTCTTTCAGATGAAAACAACAACAACTTGATGTCTAGTATTCAATAAAAAAGGTCACCCCAAAAATACTTGTTTAGAGCAATTGAAAGAATACAGTATGTAAATGTAAACTTGAGGGCTTTAAGCTAATACAGAGAGTGCTTTTACAAAAAAAAAAAAAAATTAACAGTGGGAGCCAGCAGCCTGTCATGGAGAAAAAAAAATCTCAGAATGCTCCACGTGAAACTTTGGCGTTCAGCCCTTTTTCTATCGTGTCTAATGATTTTGATTAATATGCACAAGGGAGAGAGAGCAAGAAGCGCTCGTGTAGTTTGAAGACTGTGAGTGCGCGAGCGCGCGTGAAACTTAGGTGTTTCGCCCTTTTTCTATCGTGCTTAATGATTTTGATTAATATGCACAAGGGAGGGAGAGAGCAAGAAGCGCTCGCGTTGTTTGATGACTGTGAGTGCGCGCGCAGCCGGGGCTCTCTCTCGTACGCGCCCTGTCACTGTCACTCACCGATCAAATAAGGCTTTGACAGCCGCAAAAAAAAAGATCAATGCAGAAAAACCCCTGGATTGGTTATATAACGTTGGACAGAATGTTGATCCGGCCATCGCGTATATTAAGCGCATATAAGGTAAACGTTTTGCAAACGTTTTTTAGAGAAATAAAAACAGGTCGACGAATCGATGCGCATATTTTGCGTCTACGTATTTTTTGCGTCGACGTCATCGATGACCTCGACGCGTTGTCCCGACCCTATTTCTGACCCCAAATGTCTGAACAGTATATAAAACATTTATTCAAGTAAAAAAATAAAACAAATGGGGTGCAAATGATCAAGGGAGAAAGTATGGTGAAAGTTAAAGCTGAAGTGTGTAATTGCTGCATCATTAGATTAAAAATTTGAAAATGAGTTTCCAGAACACGTCTTACACTGTCAGCTAAACAGCTCCTACTGTTTACACTTTTATCACCCTGAGAAATTACCTACAAATGACTTTGTCACGGCCGGGATCCAATGAAGCACGGAGATAGAACCAATTGCAAGTAAGTCTTTTATTAAGGGGTAATCCAAACAGCATAAACAGTCCAGGCAGGGGTCAATAGGAAACATCCATCCAAAACATAAACTAAACAAGAAGACAAGGCAAGGGCACGAACTGACGGACATGAATAAACAACGACTCCGTGACCCATACTAAGACAGACCGGGTTATATACACAAAAGGATAATGGGGAAACAGGAGACAGGTGGGGAACAATCAATTAACTAAACAAGGAGGAAGGTGACCAAATAAGGAGACAGGAAGTGATAATATGATAAACACCGTGGGAACTGAGGACACCTAGTGGAACCCCAGGGAACACAACCCAGACACTGTGACAGTACCCCCCTTCTACGGAGCGGCTCCCAGACGCTCCAAGACAGACACAAAACAGAGACCAGGAGGGAGGTGGACAGGTGGAGGCTCAGGGGGAGGGACGGAGGGCCAGAAAAGAAAAACATGGGGAACAGGCACCAGAATGTAAACACAACACAGAAAGACCAGGAGGGAGGAGGACAGGAGGAGGTTCAGGGGGAGGGACGGAGGGCCAGACTGACAGAAAGGAACAGGGACAGACATTAACACAAAAACCAAAGGAAAAAACAACATGAAGCCCCCCAGGGCGGAGCAGAAGACCACCACACCCTTGTGGTCAAGGCCAGAGCCCTCCAGGGCGGAGCGGAAGACCACCACAACCGTGTAGTCAGGGCAAGCGCCCCCCAGGGCGGAGCGGAAGACCACCATGTCTGTGTGGTCAGAGCGGAAGCCCCCCAGGGCGGAGCAGAAGACCACCATGTCCGTGTGGTCAGAGCGGAAGGCCCCCAGGACGGAGCAGAAGACCACCACCCCCCTGTGGTCAAAGCGGAAGCCCTCCAGGGCGGAGCAGAAGACAACCACATCCCTGTGGTCGATGCACAAAGCCCCAAGGGCGGATCAGAAGCCCACCACTTCCGTGCGGCCGGATCAATGGGAGGACGAGACTCTGGTAATTCCATGGTGTCTCTACTGGACTCCAGAAGATCGGTGCTGGCCTGACACTGCTCATGAAGACCATTGGTGACTTGCATTTGCTCATGAAGATCAATGGTGACTTGACTCAGTCCATGAAGATCACCGGTGACTTGACTCAGTCCTTGAAGATCACCGGTGACTTGACTCAGCTCTGAAAGGTCAAAGGTGACTTGACTTGACTCTGAAAGGTCAACGGTGACTAGCCCTAACTCTGGAGCATCAGCGGTGACTAGCCTTGACTCTGGAGCATCAGCGGTGACTAGCCTTGACTCTGGAGGGTTAACAGTGACTAGCCTTGACTCTGGAGGGTCATCTGGAACCCGACTCGACTCTGGAGGGTCATCAATGACTAGCCCTGACTCTGGAGGGTAATCGGTGACTAGCCCTGACTCTGGAGGGTCAACTGGCACCTGACTTGACTCCGGAGGGTCAACTGGCACCTGACTCGACTCCGGAGGGTCAACTGGCACCTGACTCGACTCCGGAGGGTCAACTGGCACCTGACTCGACTCCGGAGGGTCAACTGGCACCTGACTCGACTCCGGAGGGTCAACTGAGACTCTCATCCTGTGCAACGGCGCTGGGCAAGCAGCCATCTTGGGCCATGACTCTGGACAGGCGGCCCTCTTGTACTGTGGTGCTGGGCTGGCGGCCATCTTGTACTGTGGCGCTGAACCGGTGGCCAATTTGGGCATTGGCGCTGGGCTGGCGGCCATCCTGTACTGTGGCGCTGGACCGGTGGCCAATCTGGGCATTGGCGCTGGGTTAGCGGCCATCTTGTGCTGTGGCGCTGGACTGATGGCCATCTTGTGCTGTGGCGCTAGGCTGACGGCCATCTGGTGCTGTGGCGCTAGGCTGACGGCCATCTTGGGTTGTGGAGCTGAATCGGTGGCCAATTTGGGTATTGGCGCTGGGCTGGCGGCCATCTTGGGCTGTGGTGCTGGAACGGTGGCCAATTTGGGCATTGGCGCTGGGTTAGCGGCCACCTTGTGCTGTGGTGCTGGACCGGTGGCCAATTTGGGCTGTGGCGCTGAACCGGTGGCCAATTTGGGCATTGGCGCTGGGCTGGCGGCCATCTTGGGCTGTGGCGCTGGAAAAGTGGCCAATTTGGGCATTGGCGCTGGGTTAGCGGCCATCTTGTGCTGTGGCGCTTGGCTGTTAGCCATCCTGGGCAGTGGTGCTGGACTGGTGGCCATCTTGGGTTGTGGCACTTGGCTGGTTGCCATCCTGGGCAGTGGTGCTGGGCTGACGACCATCCCGCCGGAAGAGACCGAAGTGGCTGGGGCATCCCACCGAAGCCGATGCTGCAGGTAGCGCACGAATTCCCAGAATTCCAGTGTCTCTAACTGCGCCATCTCCTCATGAGACACTGGATCATCCAGCCCGCCATTGAAATAGTCCTTGAGGGCCGCATCGTTGTAGCCCATGCCCTCGGCCAGGGACCAGAACACCTGAGCCAGGGCACCCACTTCATTGCCCTCTTGGCGGAGGGCGATCAACCGAAGGTACTTGGTTCGCCGCTCCGCCATCTTGGCTGGGGAACGGAAAAATGACATACCGCTGGTTCCTAGTGAGACGGAGTCGTTCTGTCACGGCCGGGATCCAATGAAGCACGGAGATAGAACCAATCGCAAGTAAGTCTTTTATTAAGGGGTAATCCAAACAGCATAAACAGTCCAGGCAGGGGTCAATAGGAAACATCCATCCAAAACATAAACTAAACAAGAAGACAAGGCAAGGGCACGAACTGACGGACATGAATAAACAACGACTCCGTGACCCATACTAAGACAGACCGGGTTATATACACAAAAGGATAATGGGGAAACAGGAGACAGGTGGGGAACAATCAATTAACTAAACAAGGAGGAAGGTGACCAAATAAGGAGACAGGAAGTGATAATATGATAAACACCGTGGGAACTGAGGACACCTAGTGGAACCCCAGGGAACACAACCCAGACACTGTGACAGACTTATACTGTATAACTACAAGGGGTGTAACGGTTCAAATTACTCAAGGTTAGGTTTGTATCATGGTTTTGGTTTCTGTACGGTTCGGTATGTGCCATGTTTATGAAAAAAAAAGAAACTATACTTTTGAATAAAAATAATTAACATAAAAAAAATCATCAAACTACAAGCAACAGCACAAATAAATACAATAAAGCAAAGATACAAACAAAATAAACGGTACTTTTCAAGTTTTTTTAGGTGGGTAACTAACATTAACATTAGTTCCTTTTCAGGAACTCGAGCTGCGTCGAAACGCTTTTGGGGAACGTCCCTGACGAGACCGACTCTGAATATCGTGTGCAATCAGTCCATCGGAAAGGCGTGACGTCACGGGCGGGGTGACGCAGCGACCAGGAAGCCATAAAAGCACGCGCCGTGCAGCTGGCTTCAGCTTCGAATCTGTCAGCAAGCGCTCTGTGTATGCATGTGCAAAAGTCTGTCCTGTTGGTCCTATTTATTGTTGTCTGTCCCTTAGCTTAAAAAGATCGCTAAAACAGCTCAATATGCCTAAGCAGAAGCAAAAGACCAAACATTTGAAGGGCGATTCCAAGCCGCGTTACAGACTGTGTGTTCCTCCCTGCACTCGCTACATTACGAGTGGGGATACACACAGGCTGTGCGTGGCTTGCCTGGGATCGAAGCACGCTGAGTCGGCTCTCGAGGGGGCCGACTGCCCGCATTGCGAACGTTTGCCAATGCGGACGCTTCGATCCCGGAGGGCTCTCTTCGAGGAGGGAGCCTTCACCAGCGTTCCTCGCGGTGCTGGCCCCGCTTCTGCCGAGGCAGAGCGGCTGCTGCACTCGTGGGGTTCGCAGGTGGATCTGTCAGAAGGAATGGAGACGGGCCAGTCCTTATCTCCTTCCTCATCTGCCAGATCCGGCGCCCAAACCCTGGGTTCGGAAGCACGCTCGTCGGTTTCTTCCCCCCAGGGTGAGGGATCAGCTCTTCACCTCTCGTCCTCCGAGGAGGTCGATGTGGAGACTGTTGCTGGGGATTCGCCACCCCTGTCGCCCCAGTATGAGGAGCTTTTGGAGGTGGTCACGCGGGCAGTAGATAAATTAAAAATCGACTGGCCTGCTGAAAAACAGACTGAGCCGCAGAGAAGCAAATTAGACGAACGCTTTCTGCGGCCGAAGCAACCACCTCCACGTCGGAGCCTTCCATATTTTCCCGATCTCCATGATGAGTTATCGAGATCGTGGAAACACCCGTATTCGACCCGCCTCTTTGGCCCTGATTCACTATATTATGGCAACGTGATGGGGCTGGGAGAGCGTGGTTATAGAGCGATGCCACGGGTTGAACAGACGCTTGCGGGCTATCTGTCACCCGGTTCGGCCTCGTCTCTAAAGGCTCCGACATTGCCCACTAAGCCGCTTCGAGTTACATCATCGCTAGTGGGCAAAGGTTATGTGGCAGCAGGTCAGGCTGGGGCGTGCCTTCATACTATGGCAGTCCTGCAAGCTTATCAGGCTGACCTGCTGAGAGATGTCGATGAGGGGGAGGGGATTAAGTCTGAAGAGATTGAAGAACTCAGAAAGACCGCTGATCTCTCCCTCCGCGCCACTAAGGAGACCGCTCGCGCAATTGGGCGGTCTATGGCAGCTTTAGTGGCCGCGGAGAGGCATTTGTGGCTGACCCTGTCAGAAATTAAAGAACGAGACAGGGTCTGCCTCCTGGACGCCCCGCTTCAAGCCTCGGGCCTGTTCGGCGACACAGTTAATACTGTCGTCGACAGGTTCCAGGAGGCGCACAAGCAGGCGGCGGCGTTCCAGAGTTTCCTCCCTCGTCGCTCTCGTGGTGCATCTGGGCGGGAGATGACCACGCCACATACCGGCTCCTCACACCGGGAAGCGCAGAAGCAGAGCGTCGCCACTCGTGCTCCCCCACGTCGGGACCGAAGGCAACGACGCTCTGAGTCGGGGGCTTCTAGGGCGAAAGCCGATTTAAGATCTGTCATCGAAGCCCGGAAGTCCTCGACGAAAAGATCCTGACGCCAGGATCCAGAGGGTAGCCCCTGCTGGGGTAGAGCGCGGTTCACCTCATTACACGGTGCCCGTCTCACCTCAGTACCCTCAGGAGGTCGGTCTGCCAACCCTGCCAGAGTTTCAGGGCGCAGCGGCCTCCAGCGAGCGCCACTCCCAGTTACTTCCGCCCGTGAGCGTAGCGGAGCTGGGATGCTCGCCGCCCCTTCGGGGGCCTCTTACACCAGAGGTCAGTCTCGAGAGACTGATTCCCTTAGTAGATTATTTAGCAGCGTGGAAGCTACTGCCAAATGTATCTCAATGGGTCCTGCGTACAATAGAAAGAGGCTATTGCATTCAGTTCGGTCATCCACCACCGAAGTTCAACGGGGTTACACCGACTGTGGTCGGCCCCCAGCAGGCTCTGGCTATGGAACAAGAAGTGAATACCCTATTAAGGAAGGAGGCCATCGAGGTGGTCCCTCCTCTAGACAGGGAATCCGGATTTTACAGCCGGTATTTCATAGTTCCAAAGAAGGATGGGGGGTTGCGTCCGATCCTAGACTTGCGTCTCCTGAACCGCTCAGTTATGTCACTGAAGTTCAAGATGCTCACTGTCAACCAGGTTGTAGCTCAAATCAGATCCGAGGACTGGTTTGTCACAATAGATCTCAAAGATGCATACTTCCACATATCCATCCTTCCACAACACAGGAAGTTTCTGAGGTTCGCTTTCGGGGGCAAAGCTTATCAATATCGAGTACTTCCCTTTGGCCTCGCACTCTCAATTATATCGACGATTGGTTGATCCTAGCTCAATCAGAGCAGATGGCGGCTCGACATCGAGATGTCGTTCTCGCACACATGGGGGAGCTGGGTTTGAGACTAAACGCCAAGAAGAGTGTACTTTCTCCAGTTCAGAGAACCACCTATCTAGGCGTAGTGTGGAATTCGACCACGATGCAGACACGTTTGTCTCCTGCTCGGATCGAGTCGATCCTCACATCAGTCGAGAGAGTCAAAGAAGGCCAGTCACTCACTGTCAAACAATTCCAGAGATTGTTAGGGCTGATGGCAGCTGCGTCCAACGTGATACCTTTTGGCCTGCTGTACATGAGACCCCTACAGTGGTGGCTCAAGTCCAAGGGCTTTTCCCCGAGGGGAAATCCACGTCGAGTTATCAAGGTCACGCGGCGGTGCCTTCGTGCCTTAGACATGTGGAGGAAACCTTGGTTCTTGAATCAGGGCCCGGTGCTGGGAGTTCCTTGTCGCCGTGTAACGCTAGCGACAGATGCGTCCCTCACCGGTTGGGGTGCGGTCATGAGCGGCCACCCTGCCCGCGGTCTGTGGAGTGGTCGCCATCTAACATGGCACATCAATTGCCTAGAGATACTAGCGGTCTATCGAGCATTGAAATATTTCCTCCCAGACCTGAGAGGTCACCATGTGTTGGTGCGCACCGACAACACATCAGTGGTCTCTTATATCAATCACCAGGGGGGTCTGCGTTCGCGCCCCTTGTACAAGCTGGCACACCAGATCCTTCTGTGGTCCCAGGGCAAGCTCCTCTCGATCAGAGCAGCGTATATTCCTGGGAGATTGAATGTGGGAGCAGACATACTGTCGAGACAGGGGCCGAGGCCCGGGGAATGGATGCTTCACCCCGAGGTGGTGAAGCAGATATGGAGAGTATTTGGTACAGCCCAGGTGGACCTCTTTGCGACTCAGGAGACATCGCAATGTCCCCTCTGGTTCTCTCTAGTTCATCCAGCTCCTCTGGGACTGGACGCTATGGTACAGACCTGGCCGAGGCTTCGTCTGTACGCTTTTCCCCCTATCGCTCTGCTCCCGGGAGTTCTGGCGAGAGTACGCCGGGACGGGGCCCGTCTACTACTAGTAGCCCCGTTCTGGCCGGGCCGAGTATGGTTCTCAGATCTAGTCTCGCTCCTCGACGGCTCTCCGTGGGAGATACCGATCAGGACAGACCTACTCTCACAGGCGCAGGGCACGATAATTCACCCTCGCCCGGAGTTGTGGAAACTGTGGGTGTGGCCCCTGAGGGGGCACAGCTGTTAGCAGCTGGTCTCTCAACCGAGGTTGTTGAGACCCTACTCCAATCCAGAGCTCCCTCTACGAGGAAACTGTACGCCCTGAAGTGGAAGCTCTTCACTTCATGGTGCAGAGACCGCCAGCTTGACCCAGCAGACTGCCCAGTTGGTACAGTTCTGGAGTTTTTACAAGCCAGGCTCTCTGCGGGGTTATCCCACTCCACCTTAAAGGTGTACGTGGCGGCCATAGCTGCTTTCCACGTCCCTTTCAATGGTCAGTCAGTGGGTAGACACCCCCTAGTTACACGTTTCCTCCGCGGTGCGCTGAGGCTGAGACCTCCAGTACGATCCCGTGTTCCCCCCTGGGATTTGGTTGTGGTTCTAGAGGCTCTTTGTAAAGCTCCATTCGAGCCAATACAAGATATCTCAGATAGACATCTGACACTTAAAACTGCCCTATTACTGGCAATCACCTCACTAAAGAGAGTTGGAGATCTTCAGGCCCTTTCGGTGGCCCCTACCTACTTAGACTTTGCCCCTGGTATGGCCAAAGCATTCTTATACCCTCGAGCGGGTTACGTTCCGAAGGTTCCCTCTGTTACACCACAGCCTATCGTACTGCAGGCCTTCTGTCCTCCTCCCTTTCGGGAGCCAGACCAAGAGAAGCTAAACTGTATGTGTCCAGTGCGAGCACTGGACGCATACGTCCACAGAGCTGCCCTGTGGAGGAAATCAGACCAATTGCTTGTTTGCTACGGTCCTTCTAACAAGGGTTCTCCTGCCACCAAGCAGACCCTTAGTCGTTGGATAGTCGAGGCTATCAACGTCTCCTATGAGTCCTCTGGTCTTCCCCCTCCTTTGGGGGCCAAGGCTCACTCTACTCGGAGTATGGCGGCCTCCAAGGCCTTCTCAGCAGGTGTGTCCCTCTTGGACATCTGCAACGCTGCGGGGTGGTCCACGCCCTCCACATTTGTCCGATTTTACGATCTTGACATGCGAGCCACGCCGGGCTCTTCTGTTCTCTCGTCTTAGCTGTGCTCTTTTGACTACACACTAGGCAGGGATTTGGAAGTCTGGCAGCGTGGGCACATCGTTCCCCAAAAGCGTTTCGACGCAGCTCGAGTTCCTGAAAAGGAACGTCTCAAGGTTACGTATGTAACCCTAGTTCCTTGAAGGAACGAGACGCTGCGTCGCAGAGCCATACTCCCGGCACCCCTGCCGGCGCTTGCTTCCCTACTCGAAGCTGAAGCCAGCTGCACGGCGCGTGCTTTTATGGCTTCCTGGTCGCTGCGTCACCCCGCCCGTGACGTCACGCCTTTCCGATGGACTGATTGCACACGATATTCAGAGTCGGTCTCGTCAGGGACGTTCCCCAAAAGCGTTTCGACGCAGCGTCTCGTTCCTTCAAGGAACTAGGGTTACATACGTAACCTTGAGACGTTTTTAGGTACAGAAATTGAATAAAGTAATCAAATGTGAAATAACATTGCATTTTTGACTATATAAATTAAATATTAATCCTTATTAAAGTTACAAAAGCTATTCAATTAAGAGAAGTGAGTTATTTCCTTGTTTTGGATGTTTGATTCAAATTAAAAATGTGCTGTCACTTTAAGACAATGTACGGATCCTGTATACTGATAATGTATGTTCAACTGACTATGCCTGGGGATACTCAACAAGATGGGATTTTTAAGTAATTTTTCTGTGAATTTGTCCAATTAAGCACAGGACAAAAATGTAATTGTAATTTTGTGTAATTTGCGCTCGTTCTGAGATGAGGGTTTGTGATCCGATCACACAAATTTTCTCACTGTGCACAAGTTCTCATTCATGTCTCGTGGCTATTGAATGTTTACACTTGCAAGGCTTAAATGAGTTCAGTATGAACACAGATAGCAACATGTGCTGTTCAGTTTAACACCTGGGTAATGACAGCATAAATGACCGGCCATATTCCAGCATACGGCACTCGCATTGAACAAAGAGATTTGGGTTTGTCCACTTTTATTTGTTCATCGCTGTTGTTGTCTCCCTAAGGTCAAAAAACTCTGGACTCTTGGTAGTCCTAGGATAGCAAAGTCCACTAAAGGAGGTAGAGCCTTTTCACATTTGACTCCCAAACTCTGGAACAGCTTTCCTAATAACGTTTGGGATTCAGACACACTCTCTCTGTTTAAATCTAGATTAAAGGCACATCTCTTTAGCCAAGCATTCACATAAAACATCTCATAGTTTTGTACTTCAGTTACATCTGATCAAATGCATTTTCATTCTTTTGCTTGGTTGGAACAGCAGCTATGATAATTGTGTCTCTATTTGCTTCTCTGTTTCTGCAACTAGGAATTACACAAGTTTCAGTCTGGATCCAACCTTTACAAAGACCTGAGTTGACCGAACACCTGAGAAGAGATGATGCAAACCCCTCAGACAACATACAAAACTACCAAACTTTGCTATAAGTTTAATCGCAACATATAATCATTGCAGTTAATAGTGTCTGACTGTTTACATGACATTAACTAACTTCATGAATTTTGCCGTACATTTCTGCCATATGGACATCAACTTGACAGTCACCACTGATAAGATACTACTAAATATAACAGAAAATTTATCATAGAAACTGAAATACTCTGTAAAGCTGCTTTGCAACAATCTGTATTGTGAAAAGCGCAATACAAATAAAGTGCAAGTGTGTGCCAAATCGTGGGTGGAGGACAATACGGTTTGATTTTTCTTTACCTAACCATTACACCCCAATAACTACTGAACTGTCTCTCTCTGCTCAGTACTGGATAAAGTAATTTAAAATAAAAAATTACACACATCACCGCTAAGAATGGTCTTCTATCCAAAGCCACAGTGCAGGAACGGGGGTGTGTATTAGATCTAGACATTGCAGCTAACATAAACGAACATGAAATAAACATGTGAATTTTGTAAATTTCATGCATGAAGTTGAATGCAGATCTGTGACGTGAAAAAAATCAGTTACCGAATTTCTCAGGGAGCGTTTTGTGTCATACAATTTCCTTAAGATAAAGGGGGCTTTGTTTTCATCAACTAAAAATGTAGTATGGAATATTACACTTGTAACCTAATATATTGCGCAACAACAAAATAACTAATCCATGCCTTTGGAGTTTTCCATCAGCAATCATAAGATAGTTATCATTCCCAGTTGCAGATTGAATTGTGGGAAAGTGGGATTGGAAATACTTGAAATACTATAACCCAAAGACAGATTCTCTGCGCAAAGACTATGTCAATGTTCAGTACCTGTTTCTATGCCTGGGATGCGACTGGTGTTGAACATGCGCTCATATTGGGACGAGCACATAGGGATGGTGTTTTGAAGCATAAGCTGCGAAGCAGAGAGGAAGAGGTCAAATAAAAGATGGAAGGAGGAATTGGTGATAAACAATGCTAACGGATGAGAAAAGGGTCACAAATTGCTACTTGACACTCTGGAAAGAGAACCATGCAATCATTAGGATATAAGAAGATTGACTGGGGTTCTAGTCGGAAAAATAATAATATGTAAAATAAAAGAAAGAAAATGGAATAAATGGAGAGGAATTTTAAGCAGCACAGCCCCATCACCAACTGCTCATTACAAAGTCATCACATTATTGTGCATAAGAACAAATTGTCAATGGAACTGCCAATGAACATACAGTATACAACCCGAATTCCGGAAAAGTTGGGACGTTTTTTTAATTTTAATAAAATGAAAACTAAAAGACTTTCAAATCACATGAGCCAATATTTTATTCACAATAGAACATAGATAACATAGCAAATGTTTAAACGGAGAAAGTTTACAATTTTATGCACAAAATTAGCTCATTTCAATTTTGATTTCTGCTACAGGTCTCAAAATAGTTGGGACGGGGCATGTTTACCATGGTGTAGCATCTCCTTTTCTTTTCAAAACAGTTTGAAGACGTCTGGGCATTGAGGCTATGAGTTGCTGGAGTTTTGCTGTTGGAATTTGGTCCCATTCTTGCCTTATATAGATTTCCAGCTGCTGAAGAGTTCGTGGTCGTCTTTGACGTATTTTTCGTTTAATGATGCGCCAAATGTTCTCTATAGGTGAAAGATCTGGACTGCAGGCAGGCCAGGTTAGCACCCGGACTCTTCTACGACGAAGCCATGCTGTTGTTATAGCTGCAGTATGTGGTTTTGCATTGTCCTGCTGAAATAAACAAGGCCTTCCCTGAAATAGACGTTGTTTGGAGGGAAGCATATGTTGCTCTAAAACCTTTATATACCTTTCAGCATTCACAGAGCCTTCCAAAACATGCAAGCTGCCCATACCGTATGCACTTATGCACCCCCATACCATCAGAGATGCTGGCTTTTGAACTGAACGCTGATAACATGCTGGAAGGTCTCCCTCCTCTTTAGCCCGGAGGACACGGCGTCCGTGATTTCCAACAAGAATGTCAAATTTGGACTCGTCTGACCATAAAACACTATTCCAGTTTGAAATAGTCCATTTTAAATGAGCCTTGGCCCACAGGACACGACGGCGCTTCTGGACCATGTTCACATATGGCTTTCTTTTTGCATGATAGAGCTTTAGTTGGCATCTGCTGATGGCACGGCGGATTGTGTTTACCGACAGTGGTTTCTGAAAGTATTCCTGGGCCCATTTAGTAATGTCATTGACACAATCATGCCGATGAGTGATGCAGTGTCGTCTGAGAGCCCGAAGACCACGGGCATCCAATAAAGGTCTCCGGCCTTGTCCCTTACGCACAGAGATTTCTCCAGTTTCTCTGAATCTTTTGATGATGTTATGCACTGTAGATGATGAGATTTGCAAAGCCTTTGCAATTTGACGTTGAGGAACATTGTTTTTAAAGTTTTCCACAATTTTTTTACGCAGTCTTTCACAGATTGGAGAGCCTCTGCCCATCTTTACTTCTGAGAGACTCTGCTTCTCTAAGACAAAGCTTTTATAGCTAATCATGTTACAGACCTGATATCAATTAACTTAATTAATCACTAGATGTTCTCCCAGCTGAATCTTTTCAAAACTGCTTGCTTTTTTAGCCATTTGTTGCCCCCGTGCCAACTTTTTTGAGACCTGTAGCAGGCATTAAATTTTAAATGAGCTAATTAAGTGGATAAAAGTGTAAAATTTCTCAGTTTAAACATTTGCTACGTTATCTATGTTCTATTGTGAATAAAATATTGGCCCATGTGATTTGAAATTCCTTTAGTTTTCATTTTATTAAAATTTAAAAAACTTCCCAACTTTTCCGGAATTCGGGTTGTACAATAACATGTCTATTATACACTGCTAATAATCAAAATTAACTGAGGACACATGACCAGTGGAGTAGGCAGAAGTTGGTCTATGGTGCACAAACTGGCTATTCTTACCCGTTTCCTGGCCTGGGATGTGGCATGTATTAAACAGCCGCTCCCACTGAGCAGAACAGAGTGGAACGCTGTTCATTAGTGCAAAAAGCTGCACCATTTTGACCATATGATCAGTAGGCATGAAAAATAGAAACATTCAAAGAATAAACTAAAGATATCAGTCTCCTTAGTAACAGACCTAAGGTTAGTTGGGGCTAATCATTTATTTGTGATAGAGGACAGAGGTTATTACAATGTTGGGCAATTAAAGTCTAAAGCTGTAACCTTCTTTTTTTTTACTTCTTTGTTATGAGACAAACTGCTAAATAGACTCATTTATCTGTCTGATTAAAAACTATCTGATTATTAAACTGATATACTAACAGTTTAAATATTAAACGATTTATTTTATAGTAAAGATGTGGCAGAAATACGGTAGCTTTTCTAACCGGCTTGATTTGAGCCTGGTCCAGCTTCCTCCTGTAAAGCATGATTGCATGAATGACGTTGCCGGCTCTTGCTGCTTGCAGATGTGTAGGAAAGGCATAAAGAAAGTCCTGTTCAAAGGAAAAAGGTTTCAGAATCCAAGAACGCATGTACTGTATAATCTAATTGAGACTAAACAAAAATATGATCTAGTCAAAACTCTGCAGCTAAAATGATCTAGCAGACTATAATACTGCATATCTAGGTAAGATACTGCATCTTGTGGTTGCACATGCATATATATTTACCATTACATAATAGTTGCTGTTAACCATGATTGGCCCACGACCTCTTAAGTAGATATATTCTTCCCACCAGTCACTGACCTGAAACACACAGTGACGCAGTGATCCAGGATCCCATCATGTACAGTGGAAAACTGCTGTTTACAGTGTCCTTGTTACATGTTACATGTACTTACTATCGTAATAACAGAAAATTATGCATAATTACATGCAACTAACCCGAGACCAAACCCTATTTCTAACCCTAAGCCTATTATTTTTTCTGGAAGCCACAATAATTTTTTTCAAGATTCTTTAAAGATAGAAAGTTCAAAAGAACAGCATTTATCTGAAAAATATATATTTGTAACAATGACAATGTATTATATTAATGTATTATAATACACAGTACTTGTGAAACATTTTGTAATTTTTTGTAAATATTTGTAAAAGTAGTCTGCATCCCTTTGATGCATAAAGGAGAAAATATAACAACATAATGCAAGAGCGCATACTCCTGCAGCAGATCCTCATTGAAAGGTCATTGATATGTTGAGAAATGTTTAACTTACATAATTGGTGGCCCACCAAGACTTCAGCTTGAGGTACCATTGAAGTTTTGGTCCAAGGTTCTTCTCAAAATCAAGTGCAAGACTCTGCATTCTTCTCTGTTCCTCGTCACTCAGCAGTGGTTGAACTGACTCAAGATGCTACAGGTCCGACATTTCAAAAAAAAGAAAACACAGTTAAGATTCAACCCTAAAAGCAAAATCTTACTGGCAGCGTTGTCAAAAAAATAAGTATTAACTTAAATCCAAGCATATTCTTAATGAATGCCAGCAACTGATGCTTTAGAAGTTGAAATCAAAACCAAGCTAGTTTTGTCGTTCTAGTATTGTTCTGAACAGCGTGCATGTTTTAGTAAGTTAACTCACTTCATTCACGCTGTGCATCCTACCTCCAAAATCAGTAGATAATCACCTGAGCAAGTTAACTCTGAAAACAAGTGACCAAAATTCACATTGAAAAACTAAATGGAGTGCAGCTATTCCTGGCTTACCGATCTGACATTTATATAACTGAATAAAACATCTCAAATGAGTTTTGATTTGGTTGTTGTAAAGATGAAAAGCTTACTCTTCTCACGGTGTCCTTCACAGATGGCACAGGTAAATTAGGGAGAGAGTTCTGGAAGCTGTATAGCATTGGTGTTTGCATGCCAGAAAAAATCTTGACTAGCATCTACAATGTCAGAGGACAACAAACAACCAAGAATGGATTAGTGAGCATAAACTGTTCCAGAAAACAGTTATCACAAATACACACCAGCCATAGTCGAATTTGCCAGGTAATTTTGCCATGGGGAGCAAACATCCAGCCGTGCCAGGACAGCAGACCCTTCAGGACAGTCCTCATACTGAATATGATGGCAATCCACAGACCCGTGCCCACCATGACACCCCCAACTAACATCTGCTTTTGTGTAGACATGTACCTACTGCAAAAACAGAAGCATTAAGGCTGGAATACACAACACAAATAGGATAATCACACAGTAAATAACTGAGAATCACACACTGCTAGACTTGCAACTCGTCCAAACATGACTTGTTCTAAAATTGCCTCAAAATACTGTTTAAAAACGTGTTTGATATACCCCAACTGGAAATGAAAATAGTAGTATGTCTGAATTAGATTGAAGCTTGTTTCTGAGAGTGAATTAAAATAAAAAAGGTAGCCATGACATTTTCGCAACTGCAAGTTTACATCTCGCAATTCAGAGATTTTTCAAGTTTCTTTTGCATGTTAGAAAGTCAAAATTGTAAGAAATAAACTTTCATTTCTCAGAAATAGTCAGAATACCAATCTTCTCAGAATTTCACGTTTAGATCTCACAATCTCACAACTGTGAGTTTATATCGCAATTTTGACTTTATAACTCACAATTTTGAGTTTATATCTCGCAATTCTGACTTTATTTCTCACAACTGACACAATCTTACAATTGTGACTTTATAACTCATGACTGTAAGTTTATATCTCGCAATTCTGACATTATAACTTACAATGATGTAAGCTCACAATTCTGGGGAAAAGTTTTTTTTTAAATTATTATTAATATTGTTATTATATTATTATAAGTGGCAGAAACAAGTGTCCATAGAATTCATAGTACTGAGAAGGTGAAAGGTACCAGGATGACTGCTTAAATACTGAAATGAGTATATAATGCAATTTTTTTTTTTTTTTTGTGAAATCTTTTCGACTACCCAAAATCTGTAGATTGGCTACAACTCATCCAAACTGCTGCAAAAATCTGTACAAACGTAGTATAGTATATTCAGAGGAGTCTTATTGAGAAAAACCTCTGATACAAACTGATGTAATTTAAAACATCATTCCAAATGCATTTTATTGCATTATGAAATACCATATAGCATAAATATACCAGACACACCTGACTGGGACATGTCTGCCAAGTTTGAAGAGCAGGCCTAAAGAAGGGTCCACTTTTAAATAACGAGCTCTTCCCAAGTACCCCGCCAACACCAGCATGAACCCTGGTGCACTCCCTGGGTAAACACCATTCAAAATCCCATTCTGTGGGCACAATGAGAAATGTAATTAACTCTACAATTAATCTTGAAAAGGTAGATAACACTCCCACAGAAAATGTAAGAAACAAAATCCTAGTACCTTAAAACGAATGAATTTATTCTTCCAGGAGTGAACTCCAGAGAGGTAGACCTGCCGAAGAGCCTCGTGACTGAGCTGGAGGTCAATGCCATCAGGGCCGACAGTGAACTGAAAGGCCACAGCCTGATGAGCTTCTGCCATCCTGGATCACCGCTAATAACTCTGTGAAAGAACAACATTCTTTAATACAAACACAAGAGTTGACTAGCTCAAAGTACAAATGACTGTAGCATGCTGTCATCTTGCGGTTCACAAAAATCATTGTTATATATGCTCTAACCTGCTTTTTAGCTGTTAGTAAATGACCACCCAATGACTAACCAACCCTTGATTACTTGCTTGCCTTTATGTTTGACAAGCAAGCACAATACTCCATGTTTCTGAACTATAATAAAGTCAATAATATTTCTAAACCGAAAATTGCTGAAGAGTTCACACTGATTGACCCATTAAAGTTCATTTTCAAAATCACACCGGCATATTACACAATATTTCGATCTTACAAAGCTTTTAAAAATAAATAACTATTTATCTAGAAAGTTGCAGATGTAACGTTAATTGCACATAGCGATGCATACAGACCTGATGATAATGCAGCCGCCGTTTCCTCTAACGTTATATAACGTTGTCTATCAAACACAACTAAAACACGTGATTTAATACAGGCGAAGATACATTAATCGTAACGTAAAAGGACTCGAAAACAGTTTTGAATCTGGGACTACTGAATACAAACATCTGAAGATCTAGATTTGTTATCTACATGTGATTGTTTACTTAGTGAGCTATGGGTGACGTGAACCCGATGGACTGTTATTTAATTTCGTGATGACGAATTTATAAACTGCCACATGCCAGACTTACCGTCTTTTAATTATTTATTCTCCTGGTCAGACCTGTGAACTTTATCAAATTAATTGTACAATCGGACACCCATTCGATTAAATGGCACGATGATTCCAGGTCAGGATAGCAACGTTTATCTTGCTAGATCCCCCCCGTCTGTTTCTTTTAACAACAGAGCGCTAGACAATATAGCCCGTCCACTCTGCAGTAAGTATATGGCTAAACCGCTGTAGTTACTAAAATGTTTTTTTTAAATTGCAAATCGTGCAAATAGGTTTATTTAAATATAAAAATTGTATCAGATACCTTGGATTTATATTATTAGAGATTAGGGTTTGACCTTCATCATCTAAGATCTGTTGAGAAATACCGAAGTAACCAATCGGAGCCCACAGAAGTATCACGTGCTTCACTGCGTGCCAGACACTGGAGTGAAGGCTGAGTGGACTTGCTATATAAATTTCTTTACGAAGAGAGACAAGGACCACAAAAACAAAGCTATTTTACAGCACCCCCATAGGGTGTTTACTGTTGACTTTCAATAAGGGATAATAAGATTACCACACACAAAAAAAAACCTCGCAGTGCAGTGCAGATATACTTTTCAGTTCAACACAACATCGGGAAAACACGTCTACACTCAATACTGTTATTTTAATAATTTTATAATACAACACAGGCTGTCATTTGTACAGAGTCGTTACGTTAATAATGTGCAACTACAACAGATCTTGAAACAGCCGTGCACGTGAACAGTGCGCGCGCCCTGTGCTGCTCAAGTCCACGTTTGAGGATGACGTCAGGAGACCCAGCGGTAAGAAAACGCAAGGACTTCACAAACAGACAGTAGGGTATCAATATGAAGACCTGGGGGCTCTCTCGGTCCTGGAGAACAGTTTTTGTCAGTTTGGTCATTTGCAGCATTTGTTCTGTGAATGGTGAGTCACATCTTAGATTCTTAGAGTTCAATACCTTCTAAAAAAGTATTGTCACTGCATCATGAAAATAGTTCGAGCTCTTGGCTGGTTTATTTTGACAAAAGAATGTACATCTTTTCATGTGTTTTTTGTGTGTTTTTATGTATATATATATATATATATATATATATATATACAGAAAACAAAATAAAATTATACTGCAAGTATTACACTATTTAAATAGCGAATGTTTCTTATTGTGGGAAGGAGTTTATTTGTAGCTCATGAACATTTCACACATTTGTACTTCATGCATTATCTTTTCACCTCTTTCTAGTTTAGACCATCTTTTACAAAATGCTTTTGTATTGTTTAATTTATATACTGGTAGTACTTTTTTTAACACTTATGTAGTATGATTTCTCTTTATTTGTCTTGTTTATTGTATCTTATTTATTCTATCCAAATAATTATATTATCCTGTTGGAATGCAGATGGATTTAATATAGGGTGGATCTCAAAAAGTGTTAACCGTCTGAACGAGATGTCCAGTCCATTGTGAGGACAGAACAAATCAAATCCAATGCAGGGAGGTAGAAAGAGATTTGCACTGGATGGTAGTATAATTCACAATTACAAAAGTCTGGAAAGTAAATCTGTTGTATAGGAAATTGCCTTTCATTTATTGCACAAGCATAGTCAAAGAACCCCGTCTTAACCTCTACAATCTAATCTTAATGAGCTCAGAGGGTAAACATGGCACAAATCTCCCAGCTTTTCAGGAAGCACGTTGTGTAACGTTTCACTCATCTTAGAAACGTGTGCCTAAGAGCATTTTATGTCCATACATTTCTGTCATGTTGGTCAGCCAGAATGAAGTGCAATGAATGCTGATGCTTCCCAAACAAAGCATGAGCAGCATTTAATTATATGGATGTTTTGTGTTATTATTTGCCATTCATCTGATTGCTTTGGATATGTTTTTTTTGCTGCACTCATACACATACTGATAACACAATATAAGCTCTTTTTCATGTTCTCTTATCTGGAAATATAATAGAACCTTTCCTACCCTTGAAAAGTATACATCTGCTTTTGAAAGTTAACCATGTGCATTGGCTATGCTGCTCACATCTCTTATCTTTTGTACTCTCCTGATCCTGTTGAGAAGTGTGAAAAGCGTTTTTCCCCCCTTTTTACTCCTTTGTATCTCTCAAAGCTTAATATGCAGGACCACTCCATCTGTTGCCGAATTATAAAATAAGATCTAATTCCAGTCTAATCTTTGTAATTCCATTCACTCCTGCTTATGTGTGTCTCTATAGGAGATTACTGCAAGGTGAACCTGTGTCATAATGGAGGGACGTGTGTGACTGGCATTGGAGAAGATCCCTTCATCTGCATCTGTGCCGAAGGATTTGCTGGAGATACGTGCAATGCCACTGAGAAGGGTCAGAAATGTTGTTTGTCTGAATTTTCCTGGTTTAATGCTCATTTGAATTTCAGATTAGGTTTATATGGATCACCCTGTTGTTCCCTGTGGAAAGCCTTACTGCTCAGGGGTTGCACTTTCATAGCTTACTTAATGAGGTTCTCAGTTGTTTCATTTGATTATCAACTTTGTCTCCAGCATAGAAATTGGGAAAATGCTTTAAATTTGGGATTGTGTTCTGATTTTCGATTGTAGATTTTGTTGTCTTGGCAACACAGTTTTAAACCTTGTTAAGATTTTTTTCTGAAACAAGTAGACACATCATATGGCTCCTTTCTTTAGATTAAAAATATGCGATGTGGGAATCTCATTGCTGTCTTGGAAGAACAATTCAAATTCTCAAATAGGCTTCCAGAATCAAATCACTGAGGGTGCTTCTGAAAATAGTGAGGGTGTTCTAGCCTTAATGCGCATATATTATGATAGCACTATGTCACTCAGTGCAACTGAATCCTGTATTTATATGTGGATGCCACTCCTTGAATTTTGCAGTGTGTATGTGGCCATTAGTCCTTTTGGCAGCATGAAAAACAAAACTTTAATTCAAATTCTTAATGGATTATATATAATCTAGAAAGTGTGCAAACAGTGCTCCCTTTATAATCACTAAAAAGCTGACACTCCTCTTAGTGCACTGTGATCTCACAAAGAGTTCCATTGTAATTTATGAAACTCTCTCCACGTTAACACTTTGTTATAATAAGATGAGAGTGCATAACACAGCAGTGAACAAAAACTTTTGTTTTTTTTTTTGGTAATTTTGAGCAGGATTCTACTTAATATAAACAGATATGTCTGTGATTGGCTATATTACTCAGCACTGCAAAAAAACGTAAATGGAAACCTTTTAAGCAAAGTTTTGCCAGTACGAGGGTGATCTTTCTTTTGTTTGATTCTGCTTAGCACTTTCTAGCACCTACTGTATGGAAGTGATCTTGATTTGGAGGTCTTTTTTTTTTTCCTGTGTTTTTGTCAATTTTTGATACTTGCATCAAAACGTTTAACTGTTTTTCAATGTAGGTCCTTGTAATCCAAACCCATGTAAAAACGATGGCACATGTGAGGTGATCTCTAACGCCAGAAGAGGAGATGTTTTTAACGAGTATGTGTGCAAATGCCAACCTGGGTTCGAAGGTGCACACTGCCACATCAGTAAGTTTTGTACCACTTATTTTTAGATTTACAACACATCTGTTGCACTAATTAAAACTACGTGACGATCACTCCAGTGGACCAGCCAAAGAGTTTAGAGGGACATTAGTATAAAAAAGAAAACTTCAGTTTGAACAAAACTGAACAAGTTCTTTGTCCCAATTTATTAAAACCAACAACTTACAAAATGATTGAGACTCATTTGTGCCCAATTATGAAATACGTGGAGTCCCTATGATGCATTTGGTTGTTAATTCATGTTAAAACCTTTCTCCTATATGACAAATCTTCTTGTGGCTGCAGGCCCACAGAAGAGAGACCAGATTTTAGTTATTGTGTGCTGTTTAATTCTTTCCACATTGTTTCATTGATCTCATGCTTACAAATATACTGGATATG
Organism: Carassius carassius; assembly: GCF_963082965.1. NCBI lineage: Eukaryota > Metazoa > Chordata > Actinopteri > Cypriniformes > Cyprinidae > Carassius > Carassius carassius. The sequence goes on along the minus strand of NC_081757.1, from coordinate 25,926,543 downwards.
CAATGGCACTGATGTAAACACCAGACACACCCAGGATGTTGAGCTGTCAGCGGTAGTTAAAGAGAGCTGTAACCATAGTGAGTTTTAAATAGGCTTTGTTAAAATTTCCAGTCCACACAAGTTCCTTTCCATGTATGATTTAACTCTCTACTGCCTGAGGTTCTCGACAGTGGACACATCTGTTAAAGCCGTTTTAACCGTTCAGATTATTACAAAGGATCCATAATCGATATTCAGAATTTTGTAATTACAAGATTCTGACATTGTGTTAAAACCGGTCATGGCAACGTCATGTGGAAATGTTCAAAAATAGCAGTGGCATCAACAGTAAAATGTAGTGAAGTAGTGATGCTTCATAATATTTCAGTTGTTAATATTTGAATGGAAGTACAATACAATTAAATGTAGTTAGCACAGAGTTAAATGATGCTTAACCCACTATAAGTTTATAAATAAGGTATTTGCATAACGACTTGTTACTTGTGTTGTCATAGTAGTTTACAGTGTTGCTATAGAAATGTATAATTCATAGTCCGAGAATGAAGACAGCTCTGAGTAGAATGTCCGGGGTGTCATCTAGTAATTATGGTAATTGCGACATGGCGTGAACACAGCAACCGTTTTCTTTATATGGCATTGTGGTTTTTATTTATGACAAATTCAAAACGGCTGATGAAAGTGGTGATTCAACACACACCCCTGAACTCCTCTAATACTAAATTGCAGACAGTGGACCAATGCAAAAACATAATTTTGTCAAACTAAAAAGGACATTGGGAAATATGTATTATTCTTGTTTTGAAGTAAAAACAAACATTAAAAAAATTACTTTGGTATTTAATAATTCATGCATCAAAGGGATGGAAGATAGTGATTTTACAAATATTAGAATAGCACTGGCACTGAAAGGCCCTCAAATGCAGCCAGGAACATTCCAGACAGACAGCCTCAGTATAATTAGTCAAGACTTAATCAAGCCAACGAGGTTTTATGCTTAAGAAGAACAGGACAGACCAGCCTTTGGAGATTAAAGAGGTCCTAAAACATTTCTAATTTCTAATAATCTAATCTAATGTCCTGGCCAAATTTAAATGTTAAAGGTTGAAAAGCAATTGACACAAACTAAATCTCATTTGTTATTGAACATGTTTGTTTGAATTAAACATTTTCTTATTAAATCCCTTTTCTTGAGACTCTTAGTATTTGGTTCAGAATATGCAAAAAGTTCATAACTCACAATAAAAAAGTTGAGTTCTCAAGACACCTTCTTCAGCAGCACATCTGACCTAGATTGATTCAATCTATGTGTATGCAGACATTCAGCAGAATAATGTTTTTCAATCCTCTTAACAGTTTAGGAGCAAAACTGGGCATGAGTATTGTGTTTTCTTTTCTATTACGGTTGAACAAAAAAATAAGAAACACAGTGTTATGTTTCTGCATGTATCAGCTAGGCTGTTAGTTTTGTAATAATTTTCCAAAACCAAACAAGGTAAAAAGCAGCCCACTGAATAAAATATACTATGTTCAAATGTTTTTGTTGTTGTTTTTTTGTTTTGTTTGTTTGTTTGTTTGTTGTTTTTAAAGAAGCCTCCTGATTACCAAGGCTACATTTGTTGACATTATTCACATGTCCTTATAGTTGCTCTGCCTCTACTGCCACAACTCCTAAAATAAACTTTTTCACTCTGCGTCGCCTCATCAAACTCTAGCTGGATCCGTTCCTCTGCTATCAACGAGAGGAACATCTGTACCACCACAACAGACCATGAACATTTTTGGTTGTTAAAAAAAGGTGCGCTCGTTCAAAACAGTTGTGTTCGTTCCTTCGCTGGCTGTGCTGATTTAAATCTAGTGGTCCTTTTATTTTTGTGTCGCGAGTTCAGTGACGCAGTTAGTGACAATTCTTTTCGGCCAATCCTTTAGCAGCAGAGTTTCACCTCACGTTTTGGTAACGCTACAATTCACTTGGAACCTCAACCGAGGTGGTACTAAAAAAAGTACCAGGTACTGTACCCAGTGGAAAACTTCCCAAAAGTGAACCGTACCGAGCTGTACCATGCAGTGGTAAAGCGCCATTTGTTTCTTCAGTAGAACACAAAATTTGATATTTAACTCAAATCATTGCAGTCTGTTAGTCGTATAATGCAAGTGGATGGGAATCACGACTTAAACATACAATAAAACAAAAAAAACACACAAACAAAACCAAATTAAACCCTGCGGCTCGTGGTGATGCATTGATGTCTAAAGACACAAAACGATCGGTCTGTGCAAGAAACTGAACAATATTTATATTGTTTCTTTACCTTTAATGCACTAAAATGGCTGAAATGTCTGATCTGTACTGCGCATCCTCGACACAGCCGGCGTCTTCTTCTTCTTGCTTTACAGCGGATCGCAGACTTATAAGTGCATTACCATCACCAATCTCTCAAATGGACCACTGACACTCTATCTGACAGTGGTTCATTTGAGAGATAGGTGGCGGTATAAGTCTGCGATCCGCCATAAAGCATAAACAATATAAATACTCTTTAGTCTCTTGCACAGACAGATTGTTTTGTGTCTTTACACGTCAATTTATCATCACGAGCAGCAGGGTTTAATTTGGTTTTATTTATGTTTTGTTGTTGTTGTTTGTTTTAGCCGTGATTCCCATCCACTTGCATAATATGACTGACAGACTGCAACGTGAGTTAAATATCTCAGTTTGTGTTCTACTGAAGAAACAAAGTCACCTACATCTTGGATTCCCTGGGGGCAAGCAGATAAACATAAAATTTTCATTTTTGGGTGAACTATCCCTTTAAGAAAATTGTAAAAACAAACATCCTATAAAGTGTTTAGTTTCAGAAGACGTGCTGTATTTGCAGTTTGCAACAGTTTACTGGCAATACAGACCACCCTATCCCACCTTGTGCTCCACACAGAACTCTCTGTCCCCTTTGAGGAAAATTAGAGATTCTGCAGCCACCTGTGTGAGCACACAGACTGAGCATTGTGCCACCCCACACCTCAGTTGCCACACTTATAATTATACATACTTCAGCTGCAGTTACGTGACAGCTCCCTTCCTCTGCAGAGAAGCATCCCATTACAACATTTCCAAATTACTGTATACTTACTGTATTATTTTTGGTGTTCTTACACAGATGTGAATGACTGTGCAAACCAGCCTTGTAAGAATGGAGGCCTGTGTCATGATCTGGATGGAGACTACACCTGCCACTGCCCTTCTCCATACATTGGGAAGCAATGCCAACTACGTGAGTTTTATATACAGCCAATGATTTCCTGGTGGCAGTGTTTAATTTAAGTTTTGAATGCCATAACATACATTTTAGGGTACCCTATGGTTGACCCTCAGTTCTGGGTCTTTTGATCCAAATCTAGAGTCAGAGGTACAGCTGCTTAATGACTATAATAAACCAAGTAGCAGTAAGCCGGACAACTACAAGACAATATAATGTAGACTTAATGCCCTATTATTTGGTGCTCACACTATATTATGGCGCAGGTTGTACATCACTGTTGGGGATGGAGGAAGGTGGAATCATAGAGTCCCAGATCTCGGCTTCCTCTGTACACTCTGGCATTCTAGGGCTGCAGCACTGGGGACCGGAGCTCGCACGCCTCAACAATCAGGGCCTTGTCAATGCCTGGAGCTCCGCACCACAAGACAAGAACCCCTGGATTGAGGTTTGCCAATAAGCCCATTTACTGAATTTTTCTTAACTATAAGAGAATTGTGACAATAGGAACTTTGATAATGGCAAAAGTGCACTGATCTGAAAGAGAAACTAATAGACTTGATGATGAACATTTTATGAAAAAATGTACTTTAACGATTATTTTATAAATATTTTATAAAGGATAATACAAAAACAAACATAAAATATATAATTCTCTATAGAGGCCGCAGTGTTGCATCCATATTCACTAAATTCATATTAATTAAGGTGCCACATAATTTAAACGTAACATAACATATAAGAGACTGTTGACTGCAAGTGTTTTTAAATGTTTAAAACATCCATGTTAGTGATTTGGATGCTTTTTAAAGGCCATTTCTGGTGCACCATACCAGAAAAAGTATTTTACAAAGATGTTTTTATTGTAATTTTATGATTTTATTCAAAGTAATCACTCAGTTGTATTGCAATCCTGTATGCATCATGTGCTTACAAAGTAAATAAATGTTTTTAAGGCCCATTCACACCAAGAACAATAACAGTAAAGATAACTATTTCAACGGCTTTAGGTCCACAGCCATACCCACGGATGATAATGCTCTGTTTATTCTAAGCGTGTGCTACAGTTATGTCGTCTGACGCTTTAAATGCTAAGCTCTTTAACACTGGCTTGAATTGGTTGTCAATGTTCTGAAAGTGATTCCTATCATTCCTCTGTGCCGTTATTGTTATAGTCATGGTGTGAACTTTTCTCACTATTCTCATAGAAATCATGCAAAAGAGATACAAAATAGGACAAAGTGATTCAGTTTCTTTTTGTGTACATCTGAAAGATGTTCACGCTTCCTGTCCTTGATTTTCGCATCTTAGGTTAACATGCAGAAGAAGATGCGCCTCACTGGAATCATAACACAAGGAGCCAGCCGCATGGGGACAGCTGAGTTTGTTAAGGCTTTCAAGGTTGCATCCAGCTTTGATGGCAAATCATACACAGTGTACAGAGCAGATGGCCAGAGAAGAGACAAAGTAAGAAACATTACAAATCTTGAATTCTTTTTAAATATCCCCCACCCCAATTTTAATTAATTGGGGGGGATATTTCACCCAAAAATTAAAATTCTGTCACCCTCATGACGTTACAAACCTGCAAGTCCTTCAGCACAAAAATTAAGATTTTTTTGATGAAATCCGAATAAAGAAGAAATTGAATAAAGTCGTTATTTTTGTTTTAGTCTTGTAGCTTCATAAAATTAAGGTTGAACGATTGATGTCACATGGACTATTTTAATGATGTCCTTACCAACTTTCTGAGCCCTGAATGTGTCAGTTGCATTGCTGTCTGTAGAGGGACAGAAGACTCTCAGATTTCATCAAAATATCTAAATTTGTGTTCTGAAGATGAACAAAGATCTTACAGGTTTGGAACGACATGCGGAGGAGTAATTAATGACAAAATGTACATTTTTGAGTGAACCATACCTTTAAAATCTTTCTTATTTATCCTTATGACTCTCTTTTTTTCAGGTGTTTGTGGGAAATACAGATAATGATGGAGCTAAGACAAACATGTTTGACACTCCCATTGTGGCCCAGTATATTCGCATCATTCCTGTGGTGTGCCGTAAAGCATGTACTCTCCGGATGGAACTTGTTGGTTGTGAACTTAACGGTAATGTCAGTTGAATTAACTATAAATCATTATATTTATTTATTTATTTATTTATTTATTTTTACCCATTAGCCATTCAGCAATCTCATTTTCCCTAACATGACAGTGCACTCCAGCACAATTGGTTGCGCTGATCCACTGGGCATGAAGTCCCGTCTCATCTCTGATGTGCAGCTTACAGCTTCTAGCAGCTTCTCCACATGGGGTATAGATGCCTTTACCTGGTATCCCTTCTATGCTCGACTGGACAAACAAGGCAAGACTAACGCTTGGGCGGCAGCAAACAACAACCGCTCAGAGTGGCTCCAGGTGAGGCTGAAAATAGTCAAAAAATATTCCTTGTAATCATAATAATTCAGTTATGCTATAAACCCATCATATAATGGCATGCATAGATCTATCTAAAGACAATAACACTTTAACTTCTGCAGTCCTATTTTTTAGCTTTGATGTCAATTATGTTGGTAATTGTGGACTACATGTTTGTCCCTTATGTTTCTTCTCATGTTACAGCTGGATTTGGAGAAACCTAAAAGAATCACAGGCATCATAACTCAGGGAGCAAAAGACTTTGGAGTTGTGCAGTTTGTTTCAGCCTTCAAGATTGCCTATAGTGATGACGGACAATCTTGGAGCATTGTGAAGGATCAAATAACGAGAACAGATAAGGTTACAGCAATGACAACATCTTTATTTTAAATATACACTACTGTTCAAAAGCTTGGGGTCAGTATGTAAGTTTGTAAGAAAGATTGTTTTCATGTTTTTGAGTATCTGGTGCTTGCCAAGGCTAATCAAACATAGAAAAAGTAAAAACTGTAACAAATATTTGATGTAATATTATTCCAATTTAAAATAACTTCTATATTTCATTATATTTTTAAATAAAATTTATTCCCAGGATCGCAAAGCTGAATTTTTAGCAGTTTTCAGTGTCATGTGATGCTTAAAAAAAATCATTCTAATATGCTGATTATCATCAATTTGAAAACCGTCTTCAAAACTGTGCTGCTTAATAAATATTTATATATAAATATAAATATATATATAATACTATTATTATATATTTTTTGGTTTATGTTCTGAAAATATGGTTCAAAAGGACCGTATTTATTTGAAGTATCTATTTTTGTAACAGTGGGCAAGGATCAACTGAAAGTATCCTTGCTGAATAAAATTAATTTATTAAAAAAAAATCCCACTGGAAATGGTTTATTTCTTAATGTTTTATTTTGGGTGTAGGGTGCAATATTACATGGTTTTGTTTACTGGGTACAGTAAATCTCTCTGTATGAACTTTGTATGAAGCTCTACACATTGGAATCTGGATGCTCGGAGGACATTAGAGAATTATCAAGCTACTAACTCAGCTTTAGTTATTTGTATATTACAAAGGCCTCAAAGCACATAGGTCTTACATTCAGTTATAGTCATTTCATCTGACTAATTTAAATGTTTGATTTTTTTTTTCCTGCAGATTTTCCAAGGCAACATAGACAACAACACACACAAAAAGAATTTGTTTGAGCCTCCGTTCTTTGCTCGATTTGTGCGGTTTCTGCCCTGGGAGTGGCATGAGCGGATAACTGTACGCATGGAGCTGCTGGGCTGTGATGATTAGCAGACTCTGCCTCTCTCTGCACTGGTTTCACCTGAAGTTTTTCTGCTGGTTGTAGGTGATGTTTCGTTTCAATATGCATTAGCCTCATCCGTAATGCTTTGTATTATATTTGATCAGTGTCACTATTTTGATGTAGTTTGAAAAGCTCAATTGATCTCACCCAAAAGGATACTTTGAAGAATGTTGGAAACCAAACAGTTGAGAGTACCCATTGACTTTCATAGTATTTGTTTCCATACTATGGAAGTCAATGGCTACCATCAACAGTTGGGTTACCAGCATTCTTCTAAATATCTTCTTTTGTGTTCAACAGCTGAAAGACACTAATATCACTAAGTGTCAGAGAATATTACAAAATCTAGAGAACGGTTAACCTGTAAGGAAAAATTAGACTGATTCTAGTTTGTTACTAAATCTGCAAGTCTCTTAACCACTGACCATTCTTTTATTTCAAAATGCATCTCCTAATCGACAACAAAATATACAAAATCTTTTTCTGTTATTCCTTGATTCAAACTGTATGCCTTCTAGCACATGTACAGCACTGATCTGTAATGGAAAAAGGACAACTTTTCTTTTCTTTTTGGGGGTAAGATCACAAGAGCTGTCTACAGTATTTCTTTTTTTTTTTTAATAATCTTGATATATGGGTCTGTCAGAAACTGTGCTGTAAATTAGAAATTGAATGGAATTGAAAACTATTATCCTTCAGGGAATTTCTCGGTTCTCGATATAAATGTTTCAAATAAGCACGGTAGAGCTGCTCAAATCAATTGACCTGTTTGCACTGCAGTTGCTCTACACTTTATATATTTTATAACTCAATTGTATTTGTGTCAACCAAATTTGAATAGAATTGTACAATTGTGCAAATATTGAGTATTTTTATCTTTTGTAAAACACATTGTCTTTAACAACATTAATAAACATGTTAAATATTTGTGCTTTTCCTTACAACGAGGCATAAACTTTAGAAGAAATTATGTTTGTGAGACTACACGATTAGTCTTCCAATCTCATAAAACCCTGAAAGAACTGGCTTCAGTAAATGTCATGATGAAATGAGAGGCTCTTGGATCTGTAGCTTCACATTTTCTTCTTTAGGTCAAAAGCATTGGATATGCTGCCACATGAATATCATGTCACTGGGCTAGTAATAGGTTTGTCTTTAAATATTACATAATATTATTGCAGAAGATATTTTAAGAAACAGTAGTTTAATTTAAAAAGATTTGAGATTCATTTAATATTTAGTCGATGCACGGGAAATAAATCATTTGTAAATTTGAATGTGTAGTGCTGTTTTTCCTCAAAGATAAATGCTTTATTCTGCCATTTGTAGACTTCACAAATCTACCAGAGAAGATGTCATGCTTCAGATCCTCCAGAAGATGGCAGAAGGCTTTAAGCTTCATGCTCTATAACAAGGTTCTCTAGGCGACATGGGAGAAACAGGTTAGGGCATCACAAACAGCCTCAAAGGGGTCCATTCAGTCACAGGGAAGGTTATTCCTTCCACTCCACCCAATTAGGCAAACATTATCATTTATTTAAAAATACATTTCTAGACTGGGTTTGGTTGGGTAAAAGCCATTTTCCTTCCGTTACATACTACCTGTGCATTGTGAATACCCTCTCTGAGTACTCTTTGCCCTTCATTTCTGCTCTGTATGACCAGACCAACAAACAAATCAGTTCTTTATTAAACATGATGTATGGAATGTTTTAATGGCACGTTGTTGCATTTGCTGTAATACAGGTATTCAAACACAAAGTTCATCTGAAGACATTCATGGATAAATGTAAATTCTCCTACTATAAGACAGATTATCACAACGACAGTATCGTCTCGTATTTTCCCATGTTTTCACTGTTGACTTTGGCCACTCATCCATCACAATTAAAGAAATGATAGGTTTTCTATGCCACAGAGTATCCAACCCCTTTGCTATTCATGAGAAAAAAAATGCTTTTCAAGAAATATTTGTGCATCTCCTGCAGTTCATGCTGCATTCGTCATTTCAGCTGTATCAGATGAAACTAAAGCTATGCTGTATAAAAGAGAGATCCTGCTGCATTTGGGAAAGAGGCACAGCCTCTTGTACTAAGCAAGCAGTCTCATCACAGGCAAAATGTAAAATGGCAAAATGTAAAATATTCACAAGGCACTTGTCATTAATAGTTCTATCTGAACTATTGTTATAAAATAAAAGCTGTTAGCTGTTCCAGGGTCATTCTTGTCCCCATGTAGTACTATGCCCTGCACAGTCATGGGTGACAGATAACATCTAACAAACAAGTACATTTTCATTGTTGGGTTTACATTCATAATCTGCCTGGATTTGGCCAACTCTGTCTGATGTTGTTTAAAGGAATAGTTCACTTGAAAATGAAAATTTGCTACCTTCCAGGCCATCTGAGATGTACAGTAAATGAGTTTGTTTCCTTGTTGGAACAGATTTGTGTCAAATTTATGATTTAATCAATTGCTCACCAATGGGTCATCTGCAGTGAATGAGTGCTGTCAGAACGAGAGTCCAAACAGCTGAACAAACCTCACAATATTCCAAAGGTAATCCACACGACTCCAGTACATCAATATCTTGTGAAGCATATTGTGTGTTTGTAATAAACACATTAAGGTGTTTACCATTAAGGTGTTTTAACTGCAAACAAGACCTCAATCCATATTGTTCCTCTTGTCTGAATCAGGAGAGAAATAAACACAGATCAAGCTCTGTTCATAAGCCAAAACAGTTCTAAAGAAGTATGCCGATGGATTTTCGCTTTGCTTCAAGATGATAAATTAATGGACGGGAGTCTTGTGAATTACCTTTGGATTATTGTGAGATTTTTATCAGCTGTTTGAATTCTCATTCTGAGAGCACCCATTCACTGCAGAGGATCCATCAGTGAGCCAGGATGTAATGCTACATTTGTCCAAATCTGTTCGAAAGAAGAAACAAACTCTTTTATATAATCGATGGCCTTATGGTGAGTACATTTTAAGCAGATTTTCTTTTTTGGGTGAACTATTCCTTTAATTACATATGGCTTTTGTGAAAAGATGGACACACCCAGTCAAAGATGGATGTAGCCTACTATGTGTTATGCTGTGAGAAATAAATAGATCTCATTTCACATTAGTTTCCAACTCAGACATAACAAATTAACGACATCCTTGTGCAAGTTGTTTTCTCAATCTGTCTGGTTATTAGAAATAAATAAGGTTGTTTTTTTATGGCTATAGACTTTTTTTTTTTTTTAGGTTTGCATCTTTTCTCCACAAACTAGATGAAAATAATACTTCACAATTCATCATATCATTTATGTTGTGCATGTACCTAAAATTTGGCTTACTAGCAGAGAAAGACAAAATTGTTTCACTCTCCTTCACAGAGGAAAAACTGGGCACATCCAGCTCTTCACAGAGTACATTTTAACATAAAACACTAGCTGGTCCAAAAGGAAAACCTGCTAATA